>NC_070603.1:330357-660714 GCF_027172205.1 Podarcis raffonei
TCTAGGGAGTGTGATGACAGCTACACCAGGAGATAGAAGTGAGTTTACTTATTTGTTTGAAGCTCCATTCCTCCACGTGGGTCATTTTTTTAATTTGAAGATTTGCATGTTGTTTTCTCCTTCTTTTGGCTCCTCTCGTGCTCTGCATCCCAGTCACAAGAAGTTGTTGACTTTGAGAAACTGGATGAATCGGCGGCTGCCTTCCAAGGCCATGATGTTGGGTTTTGCTGCCTGGGGACAACAAAGGCCAAAGCCGGAGTGGTGAGCAACCAATGCCAGCAGGAGTGTGGGGCAGTATTTTGTGGGTGGGAGGAACTGAGGAAGATGGCAAGGCCCACACAGCCATGGGGAGCCTCAGGTCAGGAGCCATTCAAGCACCTGTATTGGTTCCGTGACCATCTCCCCACGCCACACACCCTCCACAGCTGCCGCCCCCCTCTTCCCTCAGCCACATCTCCTGGTGATGCTTCTTGCTTGCCTGCATGGAGGATGGAGAGTGGCCTGTGAAGAAACTAGCCTAGTATGCAAATGTAAAATTCACATCTCTTGTTCCGCACATTTTTGCCACTGGCATGTGATCCCTGGAAGGTTTCTCAAAGGAAAAGTGGCTCCCTGTCTCCAGAGTAAAAGGAAATGGGAGCTGCATGAAGCAGCCACCCAAGCACTTTGGTGTGGCCTAATGTTTGCTTTCTTTTCCTTTGTGTCTGAGAGCTGTGAGGGTGAAATGGGAGCATTGGGACCTTGGCAGAGGATGCAATAGGAGTTGTTCATTTATTACATATGCACAACATTTCTTCCAAGTTGCATGAGGTTATCTAATTCTTTGTTCACAACAACCCTGTGAGGTACACTGGACTGAGAGAAAGACTAGCTTGCCCAACTTGAACACAGGTCTTTCCAGTCCAAGTTTTGCCCTGCACTAGCTGTCACCTGCTAGTTCAACCTACTGAGTGAAAATTATTGGTATTTAAATATGGCTTGAGTCACCCTTACCCTTTGGAATAGAGAGGATTTCCAAATAAATGTTACTTTCTCTGGCCTGCAGAATGGATTTGTGCGGGTCGACCGTGACTACGTTGAGCACTCTGCGACACTCGCCAAAGCTGGTGGCTGTCACCACTTCGTTCTGCAGTCGGGCAAAGGGGCCAATAGCTCGAGCCGCTTCTTCTACCTCCGGGTTAAGGTGTGTCTTGTTGGAGAGAGCCTAGTCCTGGGGTGCAAGCCCTCTGGCCGTCCAGATGTTGCCAGACTCCAGTACTCATCAGCTGCAAGTTGCAGTCCAGCAACATTGGGTGAGCCACAGGTTCCCCAGGTCTTGAATTGTCTTTCAAAACAAAGTAATCAATGTATGGGAGGAGATACCAGTTTTCTGAGCTGTTCTGAATTCTGTCCTTAACTGCCAAGTTCTAGGTTTTAATTTTATGTACAGATGGCTGTGGCTCTAGGCTCTACTCTTCATTCTACTGCTATTCTGTTGTTTTTTTAAATAATTTTTATTAACTTAAATAATTTTTATTAACTTAAATAATTTTTATTAACTTAAATAATTTTTATTAACTTAAATAATTTTTATTAACCATTCTACTGCTATTCTGGATATTAGCAGAAGCTATTATTATTATTAATAATAATTATTATTGCCTTTCCTCCAAGGTGGTTTACAGGGTTTTCTCTCCCTCCCCCAGACCATTAAACTTTCACAAAAGCCCTCTGGGGTTTGTTAGCTGAGAGAGATTAGTAACTGGTCCATGATCATCACGTAGCTTTCATAGCTGAGGAATAATTTGAACCTGGGTCTCCCCAGTCTTGGCCTGACACTATCAGCACTACACACATGAGCGTGCACACACACACACAAACAACCCAGAAGCAACACAGTGTTTGTGGTTCAAAATTAAGAGGTCAAGATCAGTATCCCTGCCATAATATGGTGTGCTGTAGATGCGAAGCCAGTGTAAGCCCTAATAAAGGGATGTGGTGGGGCAAGGGGGGGGGGCTTGGGTTGGATCCTCAGCCCATGCAGTTCAGTTTCATGACCGGGTAATCCAGTGTAAGTTACACTGATGAAAAGGGAAGTGTTACTCAAACCCTGTTTTAAAGGCTCACTTTTCTTCTGCCAGGCTTAGGCCAGCTCCGACAGGAGAAGCTGCACTCCTGAACAGAGTTTGGATCTGGTGTACTTTACGGTGTTTTGCTTCTGTATAGGATTGCTTCATCAGCTGCCCCTGCCCTGGTAATTTTGAAGCTGGATTGCTGCAGTGCACTTTTCATGGGGCTGCCTTTGAAGACAGTATGGAATACTGCAGCTGGTTGTGAACAGGAACCAGGCAAAAAGATCATATCTTGCCTGCATAGAAACAACTCTACTGGCTCCCAGTGAGTTTTCAGGTTCAATTCAAAATATTGGTTTTAATCCCTAAGTTCTAATACATTTTAGGTCCCAGACAAAAATTCAAAGAAGTTGTTTTCCCAGTCTCTTAAAAAGTGAAATATTTTAAAACTTGGAGCAACTTGATTTTACACTCTTTAAATTGGCTGTTGATGTTTCAGATGGTTTTTAATTTGCTGACTTAGTTTCATTGTATAATAACAGTAATATTTTAAATTGTACCTCTTGTTTCTTATTACTGTGTTAACTACCCTAGAAAAATGAATCTATGTTAAAAGTGCAGGATAAAACTTTTGTATGTAAATAAATGAACGTGTGTGAGAGATCTAATATTTCATTTCCTCTTCCCCTACAGGGTGAAGCAGAGGACAGAGTCCAAGCAGTTGGCTTTGACCGTTGCTCCATTTTTAGACCGGCGTAAGTAATGCAAAGTGTGTGTTTGTTTGTGTGTCTGTGTGTAGATTGGGGATGTGTGGGTGGGATAGAAGGAAAAGCACTCAACTATTGACGGCCGTTGTGGGGATGATGAGTGGTTGATGGGCACATCACAGTAGCGCTTGGGGGCAGGTTACACTTCTGTGCATTGACCGACCCACCCCTGCAGATCTATGTATTTAAACCTTCTCCTCCCAACAGGCACGAACTAGTCAACTCCCATCTTGTTGTCTATTCGGGAGCAGGTCCCAAAGCACAGTGTGTGGATGTGAGGAGGCTTCAGTCCAACGTAACCTGTGGATAAGACACGAGCAGCCCTGCACCCAGTGAAACAAAAAATACCTTATTTTCCGCTCTATAGGTCGCACTTTTCCCTCCTAAAAAGCAAGGGGAAATGTGTGCGCGTCCTATGGAGCGAATGCAGGGGGGAAGCAGGCGGGAAATGTCCTCAAGAGCCGCACACAAGCTCCGTGTGGCTCTTGCGGGCTTTTCCTCAGGAGGGAGAAGGGACTGACTGGCCGCACCAGTCCCTTCTCCCACCTCATAGAAAAGCCCACAGGAGCCACGCACCCTTTAAAGCGGCTTCTGCAGGCTTTTGCAGGAGGTGGGGGAATTCCCCCACCTCCTAGAAAAGCCAGCAGAAGCGGCACAGCCCCTATAAAGAGCGCATGGCTTCTGCAGGAGGTGGGGGAATTTCCCACCCTCGTAGAAAAGCCCGCAGGAGCCGCACACCCTTTAAAGAGCGCGCCACTCTTGCTGGCTTTTCCCCGAGGAGAGACAAGGGACTGACTGGCCGCATCAGTCCCTTCTCCCTCCTCGTAGAAAAGCCCGCAGGAGCCATGCACTCCTTAAAGGGTGCGTGGCTCCTGTGGGCTTTTGCGGGAGATGGGGGAATTCCCCCACCTCCCGCAAAAGCAGGGAGAAGGTCTGGGAGAAGCGCACAGGCTGCCTGCAGCCTGTCCGCTGCTCCCAGAGCTGGGGGGGGGGTCATATTTTTTCCCTTGATTTCCCCCTCTGAAAACTAGGTGCGCCCTATGGAGCGAAAAATATGGTAATAATAATCAGTGGCCAAAAGCAGCTGAGTTTTGAAAAGTTCAGCCTGCCATCTTCATTCAGAATGGTACCCCATTGTAGCCACACATAGTTAAAAAGATGTTCCTTGTTCCCAGGAACCATTTTGAAAAATTTGGTTCCAGTATCTTAAGAGGTGTCTAAATGCATAACTAACGAAACAACTTTCCGAAGTTTGTAGTAGAAGAGGATTGTTCCAGTTTGGTCTCAGGGGGTATATAATGCCAGTTCAGTTGCCCTGGATAGGTTACCCTTTAACCACCCTTTGGTATAGGTATTATTAAAGAAGTTGGTAAAATAGTGGTTATGGCTCCACCCTTCCAAGGGCAGTTTGGCTTGATGTAATCCATCCTATTTATCTTTCCATCTCAAAGGAAACCCAGGATCACAGGTATGAGGTTATGGCATAATCCGCTCAACCTGTGAAGCCAGTTGGAATCCAAGATACTGACTTACCAGAGGCCTCCCCAGTGGGTTTTATGACTGAACAGATATTTGAATCTTGATCGCCTCAGTTCCAAGTTCAGTCCTCCCACGTAACACTGGCTCTTGTTTGCAACAGGTCGCTTGGCATCATTTTACTCCCAACAGTGGCTAAGTGCGTATTATGACAACATTCTGTTGGGCGTTCCAGCTCTTCTTGAGTTGTCACTAACCAGATCCAGGCTCTCTTGGATGAGACCAATTTCCACCTGTGTTTAGGCCTGGTTTAGACTGAAACAGCCTTGGTCATCCTGTTTGATTATCTTTGTCAGGACAGAGGCAGGAGAATGTGACTCGGTTGGTTCTCTTTCATCTCTCAGTCTTCTGGAGCAGCTGAATTGGCAGTAGGTGGTGGCACTTGACAGTGGTTCTAGTCCTGTTTGTATGGCCATCTCCAGAGGGTTGTGCTCAGGAGATGTGAGGTGCCACATCTTCCATGCTGTTTAAAATCTGCATGAAACCACTGGAAGGGAATGTGGAGTATATTGCCATTAATTTGCAGGTGATTTGCAACTCTATTTCTGCAGGTGTAGAAGTGGATGTTCTAGACCAGGATGAGACCCAGTAAACTGAAGTTTAATTCAGATAAGATGGAATCACTGTTAATGGAGGTTCCTTGGACTGAATAGGTGGGGTTCAACCTGTTATGGATGGGGTTGCACTCCCCCTATAGAAGCAGATGCACAACGTGGAGTTACTTCTGGATCCACTCCTATCACTGGAGGCAAAGTGACCTTGGTGGCATGGAGTTCCTTCCATGAGTTCCAGCTGGTGGCCCAGCTGTGACTTCATCTGGAGAAAGAGAGCCTAGCTTCCATTGTCTACCTCCTGGTTAGATTATGCCAGTGCATTGACTTACCTGCGGGGCTGCCCCTTTCCCTTCATTAACCTGCCTAGACCCTGCATTCATTATCTGGGGTGTGGAGGGTGGCAACACAAGATCAGGCCTTCTCAGTGATGGCTCCCTGACTCTGCAATTCTCTCCCCAGAGAGATGCACCTAGTGCCTTCACTGTTAACCTTTAGGCACCAGGTGAAGACATTCCTATTCACTCAGGCATTTCTCTCTTAATTGGAGTTATTATTTCATTAGGTGGGATGTGCCTTTTCATGTTGTTGCAGAATGAACACTTTTAGTTGATAATGTTTTATCTTCTGAAGTATTTGAAGTTTAATCTTATATTGCTTTTTTTAATAAAAGCAAGTCACTTGGAGACAATTTCTTTGTAGTAAGTGACAGATAAATATAAGTAAATAATAACCCCCAAACCAGTAGCTCCCACCTCTGTATAAACTGGGTTGCTGTTTCAGCAGGAGTGAACGGCCCCCTATGCTGGAGCCACTGTAGCTTCCATGTTGGGGCCTGAGGCAGATACTTAATATGCCCTGTTTGAAAAATTACTGTATTCACTGTCCTGAATCCAATACACTTGGTCTTTTATATGATTCACTGATTTTGCTGTCTCCAGAAATGCCTGTGATAGATGCAGCTTCCCCCTCCCTGCTTGCTTGTACTCTAAAAGGTATCCAGTGTGTTATCTGTTGCCTTCCAGAAGTCACCATTCTGAGCAGCCGTGATACCTGGTGACATCAGACAACTGAAAGGAAGTGGTTTTCTCCTTCTGTCTCCTACAGAGTGCTGCTGTGTGATCGCCAGGAGTCTCGGCCGGCAGAGTGGATGGCCCAGAAATTCCTAGGAGTGGTAGCCCTTGTCTTCCCCACAGCCCTTTCTGTCCCAACAGTGACTGTGGCGCAGGCAATGCTGAATCATGTGGTGATGCCAGGAAAGGAGGGCCAGAAGGTTTATGTGCTGGAAAATGCAGATATACATGCCCTTGGGCAGGCAAAATAAGGGGCGAGGGTATTGTTTCCTAGATGACCTAGTGGCAGAGGGTGTCATCATTCCCCAAACCCAGTCTTTCCTGTTCTTCTTTTCCGCCAGAAGGTGCCCCTCAAGCAGTAGAGCCTTGCCTGTTAACTTGAAACCATTCCTCTGTGTCTCCATGGTAATGGGACAAACCGCCACACCTCCCATGGCAGCCATTTTGAGTAGCACTGCTGGTTACCAGAAGGACAAATATTTGATTTTCACTGCTGTGCAATGCTCACTAAAGATTGTAAAGCACATCTATGGAGGGAGGGTGCTGCTTATGGGGTCACTCTCCTCTGTGCCTTGATCTATGGGAGATCTGTTCTTGGTACAAGTCTTCTTTTCCTGTCCTGCATTAAAATAAGATCCCCTCAAGTGCTTGTTTCCTTACTGCTTTGAAGGTACTGATCAGATCCCTTCTGGGCTAACTGCCTCTTTAGGAATGTGGCTGAAAACCAGCCATAACTGGTTTGCTCCTGTCAGTATCTATAAAATGTGTGATTGGGATACCCATGTCTGAAAACAGTGGTTCTGTCACCATCATTTGGACCAAAGATTATACCCTTCTAGGTGTTTCTGTGACACAGGAAATATTTGCAACCCTGGCAGGACTGAGCTGTCAAGCTTTCAGACATGTAACAATCTGAGCTGGCGCTGGGAACCTGGCAATCTCTTCCTAGTCCTATACCAAAGAAGATTGTGATTTCTTTTTATGTTGAATTTCTGCTTATGGCTCAAGGGAAAAATGGAATGTTATTCAACTCTCATGAGTGAAAATGAATAAGGGATGCTTTTTCTACACAGGTTGAAAAGAGGAATGTAATAATGAACAGGACTCAAATATTATCCACCACCCCGGAATTTTCTGCTGTGCTTCAAAGCTGTGTTACAGCAGTCACTTACAAGTTCCCAAGAGGGCACAATACATGTTCACATGATCTCCATTCGCACGAGGTACACCAGCCTTCACCAAACTTGTGTCTCCTGTGCATGTTTTGGACTAGAGTCCCCATCAGCCCCAGGCAGTATGGCCAGTTCTCAGGGATGATGAAGAGAAAGTCCCAAGACACCTGGAGGGGACCAGGTTTGGAAATGTTGGCACACACCTTTTTAGAGAAAGCCTTGTGTGAAGTGGCCTACAGATTGTGGAGGAGGGGCCTGTACAGGAATCTGCCTGGTATATTAGCCATAGCTGAGCTCTGGTGCTTCAAGTAAAAGTCTAACTATCTTCGGCTGAATGCTACTAAGTGAAGCTTTCTGATATTTTCGTGGATTTATTTGTTTTGCAGTAAGACTTCACCTTGTACAGTGAAATGTTCTCTCCCTCTCCTCCCCTCATGCATCCCTAAATCTGTTCTGAGGGTTCCCTGAACCCTCCAGAGCAGATCTAGGGAGCAGTAATTCATACTGTGTTAGCACAAATCTTTTCTGTATGAGATCTACCCAGTGACAAGACAGTTATGAATATGAGCTTGAAAGAAAAGTGCTCAATATTAGACTGTACGCTCAAGTTATCTGCATTGGATCTGACTGGTAGATCCCATTCAGATAAATTGAACATACAGTCCAATATTCTGATCCAGCACTTTTCTTTCAAGCTCATATTCATAACTGTCTTGTCACTGGGTAGATCTCAAGCAAAAATAGGTATTTCAGTGGATAATGCAAATGTTGAGAAGCAAAGTAAGCTAGCAAAGAAATGTCAAAACAATATTCAGCAAACAAGGCTTGGGAAAACCTGTGGACTTGACTTCCAATTGCATTTTATTTGATTCATGAATCAAAAAGTATGCTATTTTTTATGAAACAATTATGGTGTTGGTGATGTTTCTAAAGCTGTAAATGTGTTTAATTCTTATTTATATATTCATTAAAATCATTTAAAAGGTTTTAAAGTTTTGTAGTGTAATGATTACATGTTAAAATGTTAGTTATAGCTTGAAATACCACTTCAAAATAATGTGTGTTCTTTAGATTTTGTTTCCATTTTTCCTCCTTATTGCGTCCCAGCCAGCTCAAAATATAAATTATTAAAAAAAACTTAGGAGCCAGCACTTAAATGCAGCATCAAAATTCAAACACATAAAATTAAAGCTGCTAATGTTAATTAATAGATTGACTAACTAAAGCTTTAATTGAAGTTCCTGACTGTCCATTTTAGTCAGTGCAGCTGAAAAAAGGCCTCTGGTTTTTGAGGCTCTCTCAATTCTATTTTCGAAAGGCAGGCTGGCTTTAATAAATGGTGACTTTTCTTAAATCCAGGGGTACCATCTATGCGGGACCTTGGTGTTGTGACGTGGGGTTTGTGATTTCAGCTCTCTTGACATAATATGCTGGAGACAGTTCTGTAGTAACACTTCTTTATTTAAGCAAACAAGACTGAGAACTGAGGAGGGGAGAGCTACATTTATAGGGACAGGGAACTAGCTAGAAAGGATACATTTTGGAGGGAACAATATCAGGCAATCACAGTCCTGCCTTTTGGAGGAAACCAATAAGACAGAGGATCCAAATACAGCAGCTTAAATGAACCAATAGTAGCTGTACCCTCTGGAACCAAAAGGCAGTTACTTTACCCTAATGCAAATACAGACAATAATAATACAGATATAAAATCCTTTGACTCAATACACAACACTTGGGTGTCAAGCCCCCCCCCCAATTTTCAGTGAAGAGCCCCCCCTCCAGTTCTGCAGTGGTGCACTTACGTCTTGGGACATCAGCACACCCTGCAATGTGCAGGGCAAGGCAGCACACCTGCTTAAATCATACATCACAATTTACACTTCAGTATTTCAATATAATTATTATTATTATTATTATTTATTATTTATACTCTGCCCATCTGGCTGAGTTTCCGCAGCCACTCTGGGCAGCTCCCAACAGAATATTAAAAACACTAAAACATCATTAAAAACTTCCCTAAGCACACGTGCAATTAGAGACTGAGATGGGAGTAATCAGCCTCCCAAACTCCTCCAGGACCGGAGGAAATAGGCTTCATATAGATGTTAAAAAGCATGAGGGAGAGGGGTCTGTATACTCATCCCCCAACACCACTTTCTGGACACAGCCCAGGAGGAAGGAGCAGAACCACTGTATAGCAGTGCCCCCAGCTCCCAGCCCCTCTAAACGCTCCAGAAGGATGTTATGGTAGATGGTATAAAAGGCCGCTGAGAGATCCAGCAGAACTAGGAAACAGATTTCACCTTTGTCCCTAGCCCGTCCGAGATCATCAACCAGCGCAACCAAGGTAGTTTCAGTCCTATGATGAGGCCTGAATCCTGACTGGAAGGGATCCAAATGGTCCGCATCCTCCAGGCATGCTTGGAGTTGTTCAGTAACCACCCGCTCAATCACCTTGCCCAAGAATGGAAGATTTGAGACTGGGCAATAGTTGGCCATTTTGGCCGGGTCTAAAGATGTTTTTTAAAGAAGCGGTTTAATAACAGCCTCTTTCAGTGGGTCTGAGCAACTTTATCTGCAAAAAAACTTAGCAAAATCATTGCAGGAGTTCTTGGGGTCCTTACCAGGCCCCTTGGCAAAGGTGGTTCCGTTGGATTGCGAACCACCCGAAAGAGTCTTCTGCTGCTGTTTTCTGCAGATGCAATAGAGGCAGTGAAGAAGGTCCTCCTCACCTTTGCTATTGCCACTTGGTAGGCTTGACGTTGAGCTCTAACCTGTGTCCGGTCCGATTCAGAATGAGTTTTCTGCCACTGGTGCTCTAGCAATCTCAGCAATTCTTTCATCACTGTCAGCTCTGGGGAAAACCACAAGGCTGTCTGGGCTCCATGCAATCAGAGAGGGTGCTTCGGAGCCAGACAGTCGATAGCCCTGGTTAACTCTGCATTCCAGTGGGCCACCATGGAATCAGCTGAAAGGCCATCTCATGGGATAAAACATTTCCTACCACTCTCTGGAAACTATTTGTATCCATTAAGTGGCAGGGATGGGCCATCCGAATTGGTCCCACCTCCCTTCAGAGGGGAAGAGTTGCGCAGAAGTCCAGTGGCACCAGGAAGTGATCCGACCATGGCACTTCTTTTGTTTCACTTTTACTTGGTGTCACCCACATCCATAGATGTGAACACCAGGTCTAAGGCATGTCCACGACTGAGTTGGGCCAAACTTATTCAGGGACAGCCCCATGGAGGCCATGCTTTCCACGAAGTCCCGAGTGGCCCTTTGTAAGGTTGTGATGGCATGGATGTTAAAATTCCCTAGGGCAACCAAACTAGATGTCCCCAGGAGAACATCCACCATGACCTGAAGCAGCTCAGGCAGGGAATCCTTTGTGCAGTGGGGAGGTCGGTACACCATAAGGAATCCTGTACTGCCCCTAATGTCCAACTTCCAGAGCATGCACTCAGAGAACTGGGTCTCCCCAATAGGACGCCTGGTGTAAAAATCACTGCAACCACCCCCTGACCATATGACCTGGGTTGCTGTGCGTAAGAGAAACCTGGTGGACAAGCAGTGGAAGGACAGGCCCATTTGCTTCAACCAAGTCTGTGTTACACATGCCAGATCAAGTTGTGGATGATAGCCAACTTGTGAATCATTGACCTGGCATTGCACTTTTGAAGCCGGGGGTGAGAATGTGGGGGGTGGAAAATGCAAAATATTATGTTGTTGTTATATTATTTATTCCGCCTTTTTCCCTGACAGGTTACTTTGTTACCTTAATAACATAAAGCACATAACATATTACTTGATTTACTATAGAATTATCTTGTGTGATATAAACAAAGTACAATTTGTTCAGGCAATAATTACAAATGGACTTAACCTTTTAAAATTGATTTATTAGATGATCACAAATTTGTTGAAAAAGCAAAAAAGACCTTGAGGGATTATTTTGAAATAAATAGTCAAGGGCTAACAAAGTTACAGACAGTCTGGGATGCAAGCAAGGCTGTAATGAGAGGACTCTTTATACAACAAAATTCATTTAAAAGGAAATTGAGAGAGAAGAAGAAAAAAGAAATATTAGAGGAAATTATGAAAAAGGAGAAACAGCTGCCAAACAAAGCAAACAAAGAGGCGTAAAACAGGCAATCAAAACATTACAAACCCAATACTCAATTATTATAAACGAGGAAATCAGCTGGAAAATAAAAAGAGTAAAACAAAAATATTTTGAGCATGCAAATAAACCGGGGAAGTTGTTAGCCTGGCAGGTGAATAAAAGCGAACAAAGGAACTCCATAAATAAAATTAACATAAATGGCAGAATGACAGACAAGCTGAAGGAAATACGAGAAGGGTTTGTTAAATATTTTTCTGAGTTGTATAGACAAAGGAAAGAAAAAACATTTAAGATAGAAGAGTACATCAGGAAAAGCAATATGCCATATTTAAAAGAAGAACAAAGGAACATCCTTAACTCCCAGATAACAATGCAAGAAATACTTGATGCAATAAAAAAGATGAATGTTTTAAAAAATGGCAGGAGGTTTCAAAATCTATCTTGGGGGGGGGGCAAAAGGCCAAGGATAAAACATAAAATACTTACAGACATAAAAGATAAGAGGCAGGTTTGCCCTCCCAGACCTTAAATTGTATTACGAATCTGCTTGTTTGGTATGGATCAGGGACTGGATGAGATTGGACAAGCAAGAGGCATAATGTAGGTCACAACATTATGATTGAAGATTGGGTTAAATTATGGAAAAGTGACTTAAAATTTACAGATTGTTCCCTATTGAATGAGAATTACATGAAGATGATGTACATATGGTACACAACACCAGTGCAGTTAGGGAAAATGTACAAAACTAGTTCAAATATATGTTGGAAATGTAAGGAAAAGGAGGGAACATTTTATCATATGTGGTGGGATTGTAAAGTAATTTTAAAAATTTGGGAAATGATATACAATGAACTGAAGAAAATGTTCCATTTAACATTTGTTAAAAACCCCGAGGCATTTTTGTTGGGGATTGTAGGGAAAGACCTGCCAAAAAAGCTGAAAAACATCTACAGTGAACTGAAGAAAATGTTCCATTTAACATTTGTTAAAAAACCCGAGGCATTTTTGTTGGGGATTGTAGGGAAAGACCTGCCAAAAAAGCTGAAAAACATCTTCACGTATGTGACAATGGCCGCGAGAGTTCTGGTAGCACAAGGATGGAAGACTGAAGAAACCCCAACTAAAGAATCATGGCAAGAAAAATTGATGGACTATGCAGAACTGGCAAAATTGACATATAAACTACAAAATAAGGATAACTGTGACTTTAAGAATGAATGGGAACCTTTCACAAAGTATTTGAAGATGCAACAAAGTGAACTGGACTCCTTGGCAGGTTTTGAATAAACATTCACAATTTTTTTACTGATAATAATTAGCTAAACAGTTGGAGGATCTATACAATTCTGTAACATGCAGAAAATAGAATTATTGGAGAAACCAAAGACTGGAACTGAGGGAAGTAGTGGGGTGGGGTGGGGGGATGGGTTTTATGGGGGGAGGGGGAGGGAGGAAAAATGGGGGGAAATAAGGATATGTTTTTGGAAAATATGTTTTGTTATAATTTTGAATAAAATTTATTAAATAGAAAAAAAACCTTTTAAAGTTGTTGTTACAAGTGATCTTCTGCGTGTGTTTTCTCTGCCCTGGGACCTTTGGATAAAGGGCAGATTGCGAGCACCTGAAATAAACAAAAACCTCTGCAGCCATACAGGTGATGTGGGATTACAACTCCCATCAGTGCCATCCAGCATGGCCAGGGGTCAAGGACACAGGAGTTATCAAATAAACCTGGAGACACACAATTTCACATCTCTGGTCTAAGTCTTTTAATATTTAAATTTATTTAAATTTACAAATTTACAAACAATCATCAAGCAAGCAAATAAAACAATTTCCATAAATTCCCTTGGACACTTTGTGGGTCCTTATGCATCTTCTATGTTAATCCAGTTTTATATTATTTTTTCCCCCGATAAATTTTTATTCTTTTCTTTATACATTCTTTTACAATACAAATACAATACATTAAATCACATATATACTTTTAGCTCTGTTGAGCTTGCGACTTCCCTCCTTCCCTTCAGCAGGTATCCCTTATTTTCTTTTATCGCATATTCTGATTTTTAACCTCATATCTGTCATGCATTGTAAGAGCTATTTCAATCCTTCCAGTGTTTTTAAAGTTTTACAATTATCCTTTAAATACACAGTAAATTTACTCCAACTTTCTTGGAACCTCTGATCGTCCTGGTCCCAAATCCTTCCCGTCAGTTTGGCTAACTCCGCATCATTTTCATCTGCCACTCCGCAATAGTGGGAATTTCTTGCAGGTTCCAATTTTGGGCGAGCATGTTTCTTGCTGCTGCTGTGGCATACATAAAGAGTCTTTGTTCCGCTTTCTTAATTTCCTTCCCCATCAAACCCAACAAAAAGGCTTCTGGTTTTTTGGGAAAGGTATATTTAAATATTTTCTTAAGTTCATTGTAAATTAACTCCCAAAAGTATAGGTAAAGGTAAAGGTACCCCTGCCCCTACGGGCCAGTCGTGTCCGACTCTATGGTTGCGCGCTCATCTCGCTCAAGAGGCCGGGAGCCGGCGCTGTCCGAAGACACTTCTGGGTCACGTGGCCAGCATGACGAAGCTGCAGCTGGCAAGCCAGCACCAGCGCCGTACACGGAAACGCTGTTTACCTTCCCGCTATAAAGCGGTACCTATTTATCTACTTGCACTTAGGGGTGCTTTCAAACTGCTAGGTGGGCAGGAGCTGGGACCGAACGATGGGAGCGCACCGCGCCGCGGGGATTCGAACCACCGACCTTACGGTCAGCAAGTCCTAGGCACTGAGGTTTTACCCACAGCGCCACCCGCATCCCTCCCAAAAGTATAAGGTGGTTGCAAAAGAGTTTAGAATCATAGAATCATAGAATCATAGAATCATAGAGTTGGAAGAGACCACAAGGCCCATCGAGTCCAACCCCCTGCCAAGCAGGAAACACCATCAGAGCACTCCTGACATATGGTTGTCAAGCCTCTGCTTAAAGACCTCCAAAGAAGGAGACTCCACCACACTCCTTGGCAGCCAATTCCACTGTCGAACAGCTCTTACTGTCAGGAAGTTCTTCCTAATGTTTAGGTGGAATCTTCTTTCTTGTAGTTTGGATCCATTGCTCCGTGTCCGCTTCTCTGGAGCAGCAGAAAACAACCTTTCTCCCTCCTCTATGTGACATCCTTTTATATATTTGAACATGGCTATCATATCACCCCTTAACCTCCTCTTCTCCAGGCTAAACATGCCCAGCTCCCTTAGCCGTTCCTCATAAGGCATCGTTTAAAATAAAAGTGTTTGCTGACAACCTAGTACTAACAGTAGACGACCCAAAGAATAGTGTACAAGAAGCCTTGCAGAGAATAGAGGAATTTGGAAAAGTTGTGGGATTTAAACTTAATAAAAACAAGACCAAAATGTTAGTAAAAAATATGAACAAATAAGAGATAGAGGAATTGCAACATAAGACAGGAATCATGGTGGCTTAGAGAGTGAAATATCTTGGAATATGGTTGACAGTGGAAAATATAAATTTGTACAAAGATAATTATGAAACCACATGGAGAGAGATCAAGAAAGATCTAGAAATCTGGAACAGGTTGAAACTCTCCTTTCTAGGCAGAATATCGGCGATTAAGATGAATGTTTTACCTAGAATGTTATTCTTGTTCCAAAAAATTCCAGTGATTAAGGGGACAGGACAATGTAGAGAGTGGCAAAAAATATTATCAAGATTCGTCTGGCAGGGAAAGAAGCCGAGGATTAAAATGAAAATTTTGATTGATAAAAAAGAAAGAGGCGGATTTGCCCTGCCAGACATGAATCTCTATAATGAAGCGTCCTGTCTCGTATGGCTAAGAGAATGGATAACATTGGAAAACACTGACCTTCTAGATCTAGAAGGCCATGATAACAGGTATGGGTGGCACTCGTACCTGTGGTATGATAAGGTAAAGGTCCATAAAGCTTTCTTAAACCATGTGATAAGAAGGTCAATCTATGAGGTGTGGGAAAGAAACAAAAACTTCTTGGAAAGGAAAACCCCATGGTGGATATCACCAATAGAAGTGTTGAGTATATGGAGAGGGAAGGAGGACCGAACAAGGGTTAAAACTTAAGTCATATGACCAATTAGAAGGCATGTTTACAGGTTGGTTGCAATACCATCAGGTGAATGATATATTGAGCGATGATAAAAGGAAAGCCGGGTTTGAAGATGAAAAATCAAGATTCCAAATAGATTTAATAGAAGGCAGAGGTAAAACTTTATCTAAAATGTATGATTCGTTATTAGAATGGTTTACAAAAGATGAAGACGTGAAAGAAGCAATGATAAAATGGGCTATAGATTTTGGGCATAATATTGAATTAGATTCATGGTATGAATTGTGGAATGTAAACATGAAATTTACGGCATGTACGGCTTTAAAAGAAAATTTAATGAAGATGATTTATAGGTGGCATTTAACACCAGTAAAATTGATGAAAATGTATATGATGAAGGACAAAAAATGCTGGTAATGCAAAGAGTCAGATGGAGACTCCCCACCCCCCAATAATATTTATTAAGTTTCAAACAAATACAACATATACTGTAAAACCAATGAAACAAAAAGAAAAGAAAAAGAAAAAAGAAATATAGCAAATAATAACCAAAAATATAACCACAAACAGATAAAAAGTAAAAATTAACTAATTAAACTTCCAACTTCATAAACATATTACTTGACTTCCTCTAATCTCTTCCATCTGAATTTCCTTGTAACTGAATGTAGCAGTTTTCCAATATCAATATTCAAAAAACAATATTCCGATTATAATCAAATTTCTTAACTTTTCTTAACATTCTATATCTCATTTATTTAATTTATCCTAATTTAATCCTAGGCCTATTTAGTACTTTCAAGTAACTACTAATCTTTAATATTACAATATTTAATCAAATAATATTTAAATTTCTTCCAATCTTCTTGATATTCCTCTTCTTTCTGGTCGCGGATTCTCCCAGTGAGATCAGCCAGCTCCATAAAGTCCATCCATCTTCATCTGCCATTCTTCCACAGTTGGTAATTCTTGTGTTTTTCCACTTTTGGGCTATTAATATTCGTGCTGCAGTTGTGGCATACAAAAATACCTTTACATCTTTCTTGGGCAGTTCAGGACCTAATATTCCAAGGAGAAAGGCCTCTGGTTTCTTTATAAATGTATATTTCATCATTTTTTTTTATTCATTATAAATCTTTTCCCAGAAGTCTTTTACCTTGGGACAGGTCCACCACATATGATAAAAAGTACCTTCCTTTTCTTTACATTTCCAGCATAAATTATCATAATTATGGTAAATCTTGGCTAGTTTGACAGGGGTCAAGTACTACCTATACATCATTTTCCTAATATTTTCCTTTAACATCATACATGCAGTAAAATTAACCCCTTTCTTCCATAACCTCTCCCAGTCTTCCATCATTATGTTATGTCCCACATCTTGTGCCCAATCAATCATAACCGATTTAACTCGTTCATCTTTTGTATGCCACTCTAATAACAGATTATACATTTTAGACATATTCTTAACATTGGTATCTAACAACTCTGTTTCCAATTTGGTTTTTTCTGTTGCAAAGCCATTTCTCTTATCAATCTTGAATAATTCATTAATTTTATAATATTGAAGCCAATTCACTTTATCCTTAATTTGTTCAAATGGTTTTAATTTAAATCCTTCATAATCCTCTAACAGTAAATCTGAATACCTCAGCCACTTGTTTTCCATATTTAGCTTTTTGGGGGCCTGTGCTTCCATTGGCAAAAGCCATTTGGGTGTTTTTTGTACCAAGAGATCCTTATATCTGTTCCATACATTATAAAGCGCTTTTCTAATTATATGATTCTTAAAACCACTATGGGCCTTTATCTTGTCATACCATAAATGTGCATGCCAACCAAATCGATTGTCCAGTTCCTCCAAATCCAAAATATCTTCATTATCTAATTTAATCCAGTCTTTAATCCAGCAGAAGGCCACAGCTTCAAAATATATCTTCAAGTCAGGCAGGGGAAAAAACCCCTCTTTCTTTTACATCCGTAAGTAGTTTATATTTAATTCTAGGTTTTTCCCCCTGCCAGATAAATTTAGACCGCGCCTTCTGCCATTCTTTAAAACATTTAACATTGTCAATGATAGTTAGGGTTTGGAACAAAACAACATTTTCGGCAATACATTCATCTTGACCACCGATATTCGGCTCATAAGTGAAAATTTGACCATATCTCTCTAAATCTCTTTTTATTTCATTCCATACTTTTTCATAGTTATCCTTATATAAATTCAAATTCTTCACCGTTAAATTCATACCCAGATATTTAACCTTTTTCGTAAAGACCAGGCCTGTTTTTTCAATACGGGATTTTCTTTCATCCTTGTCTACGTTTTTATCCAAAACTTAGGTCTTGCTCTTATTTAATTTAAATCCTGCCAGCTGCCCAAACTCCTGAATCATCTCCAGTGCTTTTAATGCACTGGTTTCTGGGTCATGTGGGACGCGGGTGGCGCTGTGGGTAAAACCTCAGCGCCTAGGACTTGCCGATCGCATGGTCGGCGGTTCGAATCCCCGCGGCGGGGTGCGCTCCCGTTGCTCGGTCCCAGCATTCTTAACATCCTATCTATCTTGGTCTGGTTTCGGTATCAGGGTTATATATGCATCTTTCCAGGTTTCAGGTGCTTTCTCCCCTCTTAAAATCTTATTACAGTGGTACCTCGGGTTAAGTTCTTAATTCGTTCTGGAGGTCTGTACTTAACCTGAAACTGTTCTTAACCTGAAGCACCACTTTAGCTAATGGGGCCTGCTGCTGCTGCCGTGCCGCAGGAGCATGATTTCTGTTCTCATCCTGAAGCAAAGTTCTTAACCTGAAGCAGTATTTCTGGGTTAGCAGAGTCTGTAAGCTGAAGCGTATGTGTCAGGGGCTCAGGAGCAGAAGCACAGGGGAGAGAGGAAATGGAGAGCGAAGGGGAAGAATCCGAGGGCAGCGTAGGGGAGTATGACAGTGGCCCGAGAGATTCCATGAGCTTCTCCAGCGAATCAGAAGATTCCCAGAAGGGGGCGCCGATGGTCAGGGCAAGGGGGGTCCCAGGGGGGACGCACCAGAAACAAGGGGCCAGCGGGGACCCCCAAAGCAGCAGCGGGGGATCAGGACCAGTTTCCCCACCAGAGCGTAGTGGGGGGGAAGAGTCACATGTGTCAGGACCAGCGTCTCCTCCAGCAGGGAGAGAAGATGAGTCAGGGCTGACCACGCCTCCATCGGAGAGTGGGGGAACGGAGGGGAGGTCAGCTGCAGCTAGCCTCCCCGAAGGGGGAAGCAGTGACAGCAGCAGTGAAACGGTCAGGAGGAAAGTTGCCGGCTGGGCGCGCGCGCCAAGTTCAAATGTACAGGCGCGTGGGACAGCAGGAGACCCGGATTGGGAACCAGCTCCTAAAGCCCGCCGGAGGGAGGGGGAAAACTCAGGGGACTCAGCGTCAGAAAAGTCTAGAAAGAGCGAGACCCCGATGGACAGGCGGAACCGGAGGAGGAAAGAGCAGAGGAAGAGGTGGAGCAAGGCTAGACTCTTAAACTGGTGTCTGGGGGGAGGAGATTCAGACGGAGCTTCAGCGGTCTAGAGTTTGAGACGTAGAGCTGCGCGCTGCGGCTGTAGAAGTGAAACTGAACTTCAATAAAGACTTTTGTACTTAACTACGAAGCGGCGTTGGTCCTTTGTGAGCTGGGACCTCGGGCAGCTCTGACAGTAAGCTCCGTCTCAAGAATTTAACCCTCGCAGCGTGAGTTGGCGCAGCGAGGGGCAAAACTTGGTGTTTTGCGAGCTCACGAAGATAGGCAAAGATGACTACAGAGGAGAAGGTGACAGAACTGCAAAAAGCAGTCACGATGCTTTACGCTGAAGTAGCAGCATCCAGGAAAAGAGAAGAAGAAGCAGTAGCGCTCTGCCGGGATCTGCAGACCAGGTGGGAATGTTCGGGCAAGGAGGGGCTGCCAGGACCCAAGCCGGAGGGAGTTGGCCTCGGGAAGAGGGGGGGGCAGCATAGTAGCCCACTTCGACGGGAACCTGCAGCAGTATCCTAACTTCAGAGCCGACATCGTTTTCGCGCTCAATTTGCTTCGGAAAGACTTTAGAGATGAGGAAGAAAAAGTAGGCTTCATAATAACTCATCTGCATGGGGAAGCAAAATCATGGCTGCGGAATTTATGGCACGAAAATGATCCCGCCCTCCAAGATTCCAACGCATTTATCAAAGCTATGGACGCTTGTTTTAAATCAACGGTAGATGTGGATGTGGCCAGGAGGGAAATGCATGGGCTGCAGCAGGGCAAAGCCACGGTGAGCCAATATCACTCCCGCTTTTTTGCGTTAGTAAATGTGCTGGGCTGGCAGAAGGACTCCGTTGCCGTCAGGGATCTGTTCTGGGAGGGACTAAATGGGGCCGTGAAAGATGAGCTGGCAAGGGGAGAAAGACCTAAAAGCACCACAGAAGTTGTCCAAAGAGCGCTGGCAATAGGGGTGCGCCTGGAAGACCGCCCTTGGAGCAGGGAGGAGGGACGTAGGGCAATCACACCAGCCAGAACAACTCCCTTCCTACCCAGAGAGACAGGGCGCTCGCTATCCACGCCTCCACTGGGGAGGGGAGAAGAGCCGATGGAGATAGGTGGTGCCAGGGCTCAGACAGCAAGCAGAGCCCAAACACCGGGAGCAGTCAAGGCGAAGGCTCCTAGAGGGACCAGGAAGTGTTACATCTGCGACAGTGCACAGCACATGGCCAAAGAGTGTCCCCAGAGGATCCAGAAGCACACTGCAGCCTCAGCAACAGTAAAGGGAGCAGTTCAGCAAGGGGAACAGCTGCAGGGAAACGAAGAAGCCTGGTTGGAAGCAGAAGCACTGGGGCCCAGCCAGGCAAGTCAGTGAAGCAGTCCCCAGAGATTTTACAGCCCACAGACCCCCTCCCACCCAAACCAGTGGTGCAACTCACCGCATCGCTCCAGCTGCCCAATGGGTTCACCCTGGAAGTCCCAATTACCATTGACTGGTAGTAATGCAGACTTTGTAGGAGTGGACTTCATCAAGCAACATCGCATAGCACTCCTACCAGCCACGATGCCCCTAAACGTCGTCACGGTCGATGGCAGAAAGATACTGGGAGGAGAGGTGGTACAGCAAACACCGCCTATGGTAATGCAAATTGGAAACCACAGCGAAGTCATCAGCTTCAACGTCACCCACCTGTCGGACACGCCCATAGTGTTGGGCATGAGTTGGCTGGATAGGCACAGCCCAGCATTAGCATGGTACCAGCGGCAATTGACCTTCTGCTCTTCCTACTGCGCAGAACACTGCGTCCGGACCCGCCTGGAAGAAGACGGGCAAGAGGATGAACCGCAGCTACACCTAGGCATGGTGCAAGCGGTACCCAACAAGTACAAGGAGTTTTTGGAGGTCTTCTGCGAGAAGGAAGCGGATAAGCTGCCCCCCCCCCCCCCACAGGCCTTACGACTGCAAGATTGACCTCCTGCCGGGGGCGACGCTGCCAACTGGAAAACTGTATTCCATGTCTGAGGACGAACTGCAAGAACTCAGGGAGTTCATAGATCACAACTTGAAGCGGGGATTCATCCAAGAATCCAAAGCAGTGGGGGGCAGTCCTGTGTTTTTCGTGAAGAAGAAAGACACGCCCCAACGCAGGCTCGTAGTTGATTATAGAATCATCAATTCCAGGACGAAGCCCACGGCATTCCCCATGCCCAAGATCGACGACCTGCTCGCGACGGTGAGGAAGGGACGACTCTTCACCAAGTTGGATCTACGAGGGGCGTACAACCTTATATGCATGCGGGAGGGCGATGAGTGGAAGACGGCCATGTTTACACCTTTAGGCACCTATGAATATCGCGTAATGCCGTTTGGTCTCCAAAATGGCTCCCATTGTTTCCAAGCCTTCATGCATCACGTGTTAGCGGGACTCCTCTACAAGAAGTGCGTCTGCTTCCTGGACGACATCCTGATCTTCTCGGAATCGCAGGAGGCTCACGAGGGGGACGTCAAGGAGGTCCTGCAGAGGCTACGGGAGCACAGACTTTACGCCAAACTAGAGAAGTGCCAGTTCGACATGACGGAGGTGGATTTCCTGGGCTACAAGCTGTCCGACAAGGGACTCGCCATGGACAGCACCAAGGTCCGCTCGGTGTTGGACTGGAAGAGCCCGCGCAATCGGAAGGAGGTCCAGAAGTTCGTCGGATTCGCCAACTTATATCGCAGGTTCATCAACTGGTTCGTGAAGGAGACGGCGGCCATCACGGACACCCTCAGCTCCAAGAAGAAGAAGTTCACCTGGACGGACCAGGCGGAGCAGTCCTTTCGGAGACTCAAGCGTCTCTTCGCGTCCGAAGAACAGCTGCTGCACGTAAACCCCAGCAAACCAATGAGGGTTGAGACGGACGCCTCGGACAGAGCGGTGGGGGCGGTCCTGTTGCAGCAAGATCCGCAAGGGGACTGGAGGCCTTGCGCATTCTACTCCAGGAAACTCAGCAAGTCGGAACAGAACTACACCATCTGGGACAGGGAGTTGCTAGCCATTCATGCAGCCTTCAAGGCGTGGCGGCACTTCCTCGTCGGAGCCAGACACACAGTGCAGGTCCGCACTGAACCAGAGACACATCCGCTGGGCGGAGTTCTTTGCGGATTTCGATTTCCGGATAGAATACATCCCGGGAGACAACAACGTCATGGCGGATGCACTATCCAGGAAGCCGCAGTATCTCGAGGAAGCGGCACTGGTGGCGGCCAAACACATTTTCGCACCGAAAGCGTGGGCGTGCGCTTCAGCCGCCGTGGACCTGGACGCGGTGTGTCGAGCGCTGCAGACGGATTCGTTCGCACAATCCAAGATGGAGGAGGTGCGAAGAGGCACAGCGAAGGACGACGAGTTCCAGATACTAGACGGACTGCTCATCCGCAAAGGGGCTCTCTACGTACCGGGAGACGACCTCCGCGTGAAAGTCCTGCAGCAGTTACACGACGCGCCCAGCGCTGGGCACTTCGGCAAGGACAAGACGGCGGAATTAGTAACCAGAGACTTTTGGTGGCCCAAGATGAGGGGAGAAGTCGAGGATTACGTCTCCAGGTGTGACACCTGCCAGAGGGCCAAGCCAGTACACAGGAAGCCGGCGGGTCTGCTGGAACCGCTGCAGACGCCGCTCGAACCGTGGGAGAAAGTGGCCCTGGACTTTGTCACAGATCTGCCCAGCTCGCGAGGCAAAACAGCGGTACTCGTGGTCGTAGACATGTTCACCAAGATGGCGCACTTCATTCCTTGCACGAAGGTGGCCACAGCAGAACAGACCGCCAAGCTGTTCATAGACCACGTGTTCAAAGCTCACGGCTTGCCGCGGTCCATCCTGTCCGACCGGGGTCGCCGATTCATCTCGAGCTTCTGGCAGAAGCTGCTGGGCATCCTGAACGTCAAGATCAACTTAGCGTCGGCACGACACCCGCAGACCAACGGACAAGCGGAGAGGGTCAACACCATCATGCAGCAGTACCTGCGATGCTACGCGAATCAACAACCCTCGACCTGGGTGGACTACCTACCGCTGGCCGAGTTTGCCTACAACAACATGAAGCACGGGTCTACAGGGGTGACACCGTTCTTCGCCAACAATGGGCGGCATCCCAGAACCTTCCCGGGGTTAGAGACGAAAGGGGAGGGGGAGCCACGGGGAGCAGAGCACTTAGCAGCAGAGTTACAGGAGGTCCACGAGCAACTCCGAAGGCACTTGGAACTAGCAAAACACGCCTACAAAATGCAGGCAGACAGGCACAGGAGAGTCGGGGAAGACATCCAGGTGGGGGACTGGGTCTGGTTAGCAGCCCAGGCAGTGCCAGCCAGAACGTTAGCTAAGAGGAAGCTCAGACACAAGCAGCTGGGGCCTTACCAGGTCGCGGCACAAATCAATCCAGTGGCCTTCCGGTTGACACTCCTGGAGGGCTCCAGAATGCACCCAGTCTTTCATAGGTCAGTGCTCACACCCTACAGGGAACCCCACAGGTTTCAGGCGCCAGGGAACGCGCCAGAACCACTTAGCAAATCGCCAACAGGGGAGGGATCACGGAGGGCGACGCCACTCAACGAGGTCACGGAGATTTTGGACTTGAGGTGGGGGGAAGAGGGAGTGGAATATCTCCTTGCCAGGGTAGGTATCCCAGCCAGCGCCAACAGGTGGGTACCGTGCTATGCCGTGGAGGAGCACTACCTCAAAGACGAGTTCCATGCACTCTTCCCACACAGACCCATACCGGCAGAGTATTTCGACGACTGGCTTTTCACACCCACACTTTCAGCCAGTACGTTCCAGGGTTTTTCATCAGCTGAGGAGACGCCGCCGGAAACGAGCTCCCCGGAGGGGTCACTCTCGGGGTTTGCCACAGACCGCTCCTTTTTTTTTTTAAAAAAATAGATTTTTATTAATTTTCCAACACATATTAAAAAACAATACAAGACAATACATAAACAAACAAACATATAAACACGTATAATTTCTTAACCTCTTTTTCTTAAACCTTGTTTCAACGACTTCCCCATACCTCCCTTTTCTGCATCCCTGTTTTAAATTTTTCCCAGCAACCCCTAATTTCAGTACTTAATCCAATTACTTGTCACTGCAATTCTGTTTTCCATTACCCATGACATTTTAGCACTCATTAATTTTACAACAGTTCTTTAGGTAAACTTTAAATTTCTTCCAATCTTCTTCCACCGTCTCTCTCCCTTGGTCACGGATTCTGCCGGTCATCTCGGCCAGTCCCATATAGTCAATCACCTTCGTCTGCCACTCTTCCAACGTGGGTAGTTCTTGTGTCTTCCAATACTTTGCTAAAAGAACTCTTGCTGCTGTTGTAGCATACATAAAGAACGTCCTATCTTTCCTTGACACCAATTGGCCTACCATGCCCAAGAGGAAGGCCTCTGGTTTCTTGTGAAAAGTACACTTAAGTACCTTCTTAATTTCATTATAGATCATTTCCCAAAAGGCCTTGATCTTTGGGCACGTCCACCAAAGGTGGTAGAAAGTACCTTCAGTTTCCAACATTTATTATTGGGCGTATGATAAATTTTTGCAAGCTTGACTGGGGTCATGTACCACCTGTAAATCATTTTCATAATGTTCTCTCTTAAGGCATTACATGCCGTAAACTTTATACCGGTGGTCCATAACTGTTCCCAGTCAGCAAACATAATGTTATGACCAATGTCTTGTGCCCATTTAATCATAGCAGATTTAACCGTCTCATCCTGTGTATTCCATTTCAACAACAAGTTATACATTCTTGACAGATTCTTAGTATTGGGTTCCAAAAGCTCTGTTTCTAATTTTGACCTCTCCACCTGGAAGCCATTTTTCCTGTCCTGTTTGAAGACTTCATTTATCTGGTAATAATGAAGCCAGTCTCTTACTTTAGTTTTCAATTTCTCGTAACTCTGCAATTTCACTTTTCCTTCCTCATGCTCTATAATTTCCCAATATTTTGGCCAACTGGATTCCATATTTAGTTTTTTCACTTCTTTAGCTTCCATTGGTGACAACCACCTGGGGGTTTTATTTTCCAACAGATCTTTATACCGAATCCAAACATTATATAATGCTTTCCTAACAATATGGTTTTTGAAACCTTGATGGATTTTAACCTTGTCATACCATATATATGCATGCCAACCAAATCTGTTATTGAACCCTTCCAAATCCAAAATGTCTGTGTTTTCAAGAAGCAGCCAGTTTTTCAGCCAGCAAAAAGCCACCGATTCATAATACAGTTTTAAGTCCGGCAGGGCAAACCCCCCTCTTTCTTTTGCATCAGTTAGTATTTTAAATTTTATTCTGGGCTTTTTGCCCTGCCAGACAAATCTAGATATATCTTTTTGCCACTTCTTGAAACAATCCATTTTATCCACAATCTGCAATGTCTGGAACAAAAATAACATTCTTGGCAAGACATTCATCTTAATAACAGCAATCCGGCCTAACAAGGAAAGTCTCAAATTTGACCATATTTCTAGATCTTTCTTCACTTCTATCCAGCATTTCTCATAATTATCTTTAAATAGGTTTACATTCTTAGATGTCAAGTTAATCCCCAGGTATTTCACCTTCTTTGCTACCATTAAACCAGTTTCACTCTGAAACTTCTCTCTTTCAACAGCTGTTAGATTTTTATCCAGTACTTTCGTTTTCTGTTTGTTCAACTTAAAACCTGCTACTTGACCAAATACTTGTATTAACTCTAGAACTCTTTTCGTACTAGTGTCTGGCTCTTGTAGAGTTAAAACTAGATCATCTTCAAATGCTCTCAGTTTATACTGTTTGGCTCCGACCTGAATCCCTTTAATCAGCTGGTCCTCTCTCATCATGTTTAATAAAACCTCCAGGACAGATATAAAAAGTAGTGGGGATATTGGGCATCCCTGTCGTGTCCCTTTCTCAATAGCAAATTCTTCTGTAACCACATTATTTACAATCAGTTTTGCTTTTTGTTCAGAATAAATTGCACTTATACCATTTTCAAAACCTTGGCCTACCCCCATCCCTTGGAGATTCTTTTTCATAAAATTCCAAGAAATGTTGTCAAAGGCTTTCTCCGCATCCACAAATATTAAAACTGCCTTAGTATTGATATTAACTTCCAATAATTCCATAATGTCTATTATGTTTCTCACATTATCTGACAAATGTCTTCCTGGAAGAAAGCCCGCTTGGTCTTTATGAATCTCCCCCACCAAGACTCTTTTCAATCTTTTTGCCAAAATGTCTGCAAAAATTTTGTAATCCACATTAAGTAATGATATAGGGCGGTAGTTCTTAACCTGATTCTTCTCAGTCTCTGTCTTTGGTATAAGTGTGATATAAGCTTCTTTCCACGATTCAGGTGCCTTCTTCCCCTCTAAAATTTCGTTACAGACCTCCTTCAACGGTTGTATAAGCCATTCTTTCAAAGCTTTGTAGTATCTGGAGGTCAGTCCATCAGGTCCTGGAGATTTTCCCAATTGCATATTTTGAATGGCTCCCTCAATTTCTTGATCAGTAATCTTCTGGTTCAAAATCACTTTACTTTGTTCAGAAATTTTTTGTAATCCATATTTTTTAAGGAATTCTTCTGTTTCTTTTTCATTCACCAGCCCTTGTGCATAAAGTCTCCTGAAATAACTCTGAAAACAGTTTCTAATCTCATTTGGTTTGTAAATGTTCTTTCCCTCCACTTCTAAATTTGTAACCGTATTCTGTTTTTGTCTCTTCTTCAGTTGCCATGCCAGAAATTTCCCACATTTGTCTGCCGATTCAAATGTCTTTTGTCTCATTTGTTTTATTTTCCATTCTATCTCTTGGTTCATCAGTTCCATATATTGTCTCTGGTAAAACTTGATTTCTCTCAAAATTTCATGTGACTTTGGTTTAGATCTCAATCTTTTTTCTCCTTCTTTTATCTTTTCCAAGATCTTATCCTTTTTCTCATTCTGTCTCTTCCTTTTTATGGCATTCTGTTGTATTAAAAATCCTCGCATAACGGCTTTACTTGCGTCCCAAATTACTCTTTTTTCCACTTCTGTTCTCAGATTTATCTCAAAGTAGTCCTTTACCACTTTCTGGGCCTTTTTGTACACCTCTTCATCTCTAAACAGGGAGTCATTCATCCTCCATCTAAAGGAGCCAGCTGTTGTTGGGTTCATCTCCATCTTTACAGCATTATGGTCGGAGCAAGTCTTTGGGCAGATTTCCACTTTCTTAATCTTAGATGCCATCCCACTAGTTACCCAAATTTGGTCAATTCTAGTCCAAGTCATTTTTGCCTCAGAAAAGAAAGTTCCCTCTCTCTCAAGAGGGTTCCTTGTTCTCCAGATGTCAATCAGGTTCATGTTGTCAGTCATGTCAAAAAAGGTTTTAGGTAGTCTTCCGTCCTTGGAGACCACCTGTCTTTGTGCTTTGTCCATATTTGTAGAAACCACTCCATTCATATCTCCCATTAAAATTACATTGTAGTCCAGATAGTCCATTAATGTCTCATGCAATTTCTTAAAAAATTCTGACTTCCCTTCATTCGGTGCATAAACTCCTATTATCAATAATTTTTCTCCTTGAACTTGAATTTCAATTGCCAAATATCTTCCTTGTTCATCTTTAAATATTAATTTAGGGGCCAACTTTTCCTTTGCATAAATCACCACTCCTCTTTTCTTCACTTTATCCGATGAAATGAATTCTTGTCCTAATCTTTTGTTAATAAGTAGCTTTCGGTGTACTCTGGTCACATGGGTTTCTTGTAAACAAATCAAGTCCAATTGTTCTTTTTTTAAAATATGGAAAACCTCCCTTCTTTTCCTAGGAAGATTAAGTCCGTTACAATTCCAGCTTAAAATTTGCAGAGACATCTTGTTATTTAGTTAGTTACTCCTCCAACTGCTCCAAGCAGACCTTCTTCTGTTGGTGTTTTAATCCCAAAAGATAAGTTTGAAATGTCTGGTATTTCTGCTAGGTCTGTAGGGTCCACCGTTTCCTTCGAAAGGTCCTCCTCGTTCCTTGCCAGAAATTGTTCTTTATCTTGCACTGTTTTTATCTTGATCTTCTTTCCTTTATAGTTGAAAGACAGGCCTTGCGGGAACTCCCATCTGAATGGTATGTTGTTCTTTCTCAGTAGGGTGACCAAATCCTTATAGTAGGTCCTCACTTCCAAAATATATTTGGGGATATCTTTGAAAATCTGCACACGAAAGTCTTCAATCTCAAGGGCTCTTTGAAAATGTAAATTTAATATCCTATCTCTCTCCTCCTGAGATCTCAGAGTTATCAAACAGTCTCTAGGGCTCTTTCTGTTTTGTTTCCTACCCAGTCTGAAAGCAGTTATTATCTTAAATTCCTCTTCTTTCAAGCTGTCCTGCCAAAATTCCAAAAATTCTTTTGTAAGATAATCTATCAAATTGTCCTTTTCATTTTCTGGAATCAATCAATCTCAAATTTCTATTTTTCCTCTGTAGTTCCAGTAGAGACAGGGCAGCATCATGTTCTTCCAGCTTTTTACAGACTGGCACCAACTTTTCCTGTGTAGTTCCTGCAAAAACTTTTGCTTCCTCTGCAGAAGTTTTTGCTTCCTCTGCAATCTTTCTAGTTACCTCACTTTCTTGAACTAATTTATTTATTGTCTCAGTGTTTAAGTCCAATTTTGTTGACAATTCAGTCAGCTGTTTGGAATTTTCAGTGCTCTGCTTTGTGAGCGCTTCCAGAGATTCATTTATTTTGACTAATGCATTTGCCACTGCCACAGTATCCATGGAGAAAGTTGTCGCTGCTGCAGTCGGATTTGTAATTGAGCCTCTTCTCTTGTGGTCTACTTTGCTCTTAGCTCTTGTTACTCTCTCTTCTGTTGGGCCACTCATATCCCAAGGTCGTTCCCACGGGAATTGCTTTCAAATGGGAAATTCCACAGGCCTGTTTCTCACAATAAGAATTGTAACTATTTTCCTGCAGCCTCTAGAGGGAGCAGTTTAAAGTTCCAAGTACAAAGAACAAAAGCTCCCTTCAAAAGTAACAAAAGTAACAACCAATTGTCCAATATTTTCCAAGTAATGTCAAATTGTATCTTTCCAGAGTGCCAGATTTGAATCCAGTAGGGTCTTTACTTGTTGTAAAAAGATAAAAGACCAACTTTGTTGCAAGTCTCTAATGACAGCTCTCAGTCCCGGTGGCTCACTTTCCAGGCAGTCCTCCCCAAGGGTTCAAAACGGCAGAAATTTCCCCTTCTATGCTTCTTCCATACAGGTAAAATAGATCAAATCCTCCCCCCCCCGCCCCTGCCTGCTAAGGGGGGGTTTAAGTCCAATGTCTGAGTCCGTCAATTTTAAAGCTGCTTCCTGTCAAATTGCAGCTTCCTATTTCGTTGCTTTGGTTACATGCAGTCCGAGGAAGGCAGACTTCCTTATTTTTTGCCTTCTCCGTTTTCAGCCAATTTCTGGGTATTTTCTTTTAAAGTTGTTGTTCAATCTTACTCACGGATAATCCAATTGAATTCCAAATGTCAGGAAGGAATCGGCGCTCTCCGTCAATGGCAACGCGGCTTCACTCCACGGGCTGGGTAGCGGCTCTCAGCACCGCGCTCCCCGATGCCGCTCCGGAGCCTTTAAAAAGGCTCCTTTGCAGTGAGGGGGGGCACTTGAGGTGCCCACCGAGCCTCCTTGCTCTCAGGCTTCCGCGCCTGAGATTTTAGGGGTCCCCGCTTCGCCGTAGCGGTCAGACCCGAACTCGTGAAGCAGCCTCCCTGAGCGGAGCTCAGCGGGAGGTGGCCATTAAACGCTGGCGCCGACTGGAAGTCTGCCACAGACCGCTCCTATTGGTGGGACAATCAACCGGAGGTGGGGTGGAGCAGGGAACTGCTGCGAGGACCCTTACACGCAGCCTCACCCGAGGTACCAGGGGGAGGGAAGGACATGGACGTGTTGGGGGAGGATCCTGGATTCGAGCACAACAGCAGAGAGATGGAAGCAGAGGAAATCGACGTCGACGAGCCCATTGCGGTCTGGCCGGATCCCGCTGGCAGGCTGCACACCAGGGGGGAAGAACGGTATCCCGCACTCACACCCACAGCACTGGAGCACCCGGAACCCACACCCGAAGAGGGGGAGGGGGGAAGGGGGGGCTTCGAGGGGGGTGGATGTCAGGGGCTCAGGAGCAGAAGCACAGGGGAGAGAGGAAATGGAGAGCGAAGGGGAAGAATCCGAGGGCAGCGTAGGGGTGTATGACAGTGGCCCGAGAGATTCCATGAGCTTCCCCGAGCGAATCAGAAGATTCCCAGAAGGGGGCGCCGATGGTCAGGGCAAGGGGGGTCCCAGGGGGGACGCACCAGAAACAAGGGGCCAGTGGGGACCCCCAAAGCAGCAGCGGGGGATCAGGACCAGTTTCCCCACCAGAGCGTAGTGGGGGGGAAGAGTCACATGTGTCAGGACCAGCATCTCCTCCAGCAGGGAGAGAAGATGAGTCAGGGCTGACCACGCCTCCATCGGAGAGTGGGGGAATGGAGGGGAGGTCAGCTGCAGCTAGCCTCCCCGAAGGGGGAAGCAGTGACAGCAGCAGTGAAATGGTCAGGAGGAAAGTTGCCGGCTGGGCGCGCGCGCCAAGTTCAAATGTACAGGCGCGCGGGACAGCAGGAGACCCGGATTGGGAACCAGCTCCTAAAGCCCGCCGGAGGGAGTTGGAAAACTCAGGGGACTCAGCGTCAGAAGAGTCTAGAAAGAGCGAGACCCCGACGGACAGGCGGAACCGGAGGAGGAAAGAGCAGAGGAAGAGGTGGAGCCAGGCTAGACTCTTAAACTGGTGTCTGGGGGGAGGAGATTCAGACGGAGCTTCAGCGGTCTAGAGTTTGAGACGTAGAGCTGCGCGCTGCGGCTGTGGAAGTGAAACTGAACTTCAATAAAGACTTTTGTACTTAACTACGAAGCGGCGTTGGTCCTTTGTGAGCTGGGACCTCGGGCAGCTCTGACAGTATGTAACCTGAAGTGTATGTAACCCGAGGTACACATCTGCCAATGGTTGAATTAACCAATCTTTCAAAGTTTTATAATATTTGGCAGATAAACCATATGGTCCTGGGGCTTTGCCTAGTTGCATCTGGTTTATTGCTGTCTGTACTTCCTGTCTTGTAATCATATCACTGAATAAGGATCTTTTGTCTCCGGGAATTTTCTGCAATTCATTTACCTTAAGAAATTGCTCAATTTTATCCTTATCTTCTTTACCTTTTTTGTACAGTTGTATAAAATATTTCTGAAAACATTTCCTTATGTCTGCAGGGTTTTCCACAGATTTTCCATCAGTTACAATATTTGTAATAGTATTTTGTTTCTGTCTCTTTTTTAATTGCCAAGCCAACAATTTTCCACACTTTTTGCAGATTCAATTGAATCTGTAAGGCTTTAATTTCTTTTTGCATCTGTTGGCTTTTTGGCTTTGATCTTATACTCTTTTCTTTCTCTTTTATTTGAGACAGAATTTTTTATTTTGTCTCATTTTGTATCTTTTTCTTTATAGAATTCTGTTGTATGATGAAACCTCTCATAACAGCTTTACTGGCATCCCAAATGACTCTTGTTTCTACTTCTGTATTTATGTTTAATTCAAAATAATCTTTCAGAGTCCTTTGGGCCTTCACCTGTTCATTCCTCAACAACCCATCATTCATCCTCCATCTGAAGGAACCCTGCAGACACAATTTCATTTCCAAAAACACTGCATTATGGTCAGAGCAAGTCTTAGGGCAGATTTGAGTTTTACACACCCTAGGGACCAGATCTCTAGTAATCCATAAATAGTTGATTCTCGAAAATGTTTGACTCGAATTTGAGAAAAAAAGTGTAATCTCTTTCCATAGGGTTCCGTAGCCTCCATATGTGTGACAGATCATATTTGTCCGTCATATCAAAAAAAACCTTTGGAAGTCTGTCAACATTCTGAAATTTTTGTTCTTGTGACTTATCCATAAATATTGAAACTACTCCATTCAGGTCCCCCATTAAAATTAATTTGTAATCCAAATAGTCATTAAGTTTTAAATCCAAGTTCTTAAAAAAATCCACTTTTCCATCATTTGGTGCATAAATTCCCAATAAAAGAAATTTGTCGCCTTATGCTGTAATTTTAACAGCAATGTATCTCCCTCGTCCTTAAACAACAACTTGGGATTCCATTTTTCTTTAACATAAAAAACCACACCTCTTTTTTTTACCTTGTCCGATGAAATAAATTCCTGTCCAAGTTTTTTGTTCTGCAAAATTTTTCTATGAAATCTAATAACATGTGTTTCTTGTAAACAAATTATATCCAAATTATGTCTTGCTAAGATATGATAAACTTGGTTCCTTTTTTCTGAGAATTCAAGCCATTTACGTTCCAGGAGTAAATTTTTAGGGACATCCTGATTTTTTAGGGGCCTACTGCCCCTGCCCCCAATGAAGAGGGACTTTCCAAGCCAAGCTCCTTTGCGTTTTTTCTCTTTATCTCCAACAGTTCTAATTCTTTGTTTTCTCTCTTGAAATTTAAGAGAGAGACCCTCTGGGAACTCCCACCTGAAAAAGATACCTTTTCCCCCTTAAAGCAGTCACCAAATCTGTTTAATTATTTCTCAAAGCCAAAAAATCTGGGGACCTCTTTGAATAAAATTACCCCCTTCCCATCTATCTTTAAGCTTTTTTTATAGTGATGTCCTAAAATAATATCTCTTTGATCTTTTGTTTTAAAGATCACCATACAGTCATGTGTGATCTTGGAGTCCTTTTTTGGTCCAAATCTATATACCTTGTCAACCCACAAATTTAATTCTTCTTTTGAGAGATCCCAATAGGCTGCAAATTCATCAATAAGCCAGCCCTTTAAATTATCCTGCTCCTTCTGGGGTGCTCCTCTCAATCTCAAATGGGTCTCCCTCTCTTTCATTTGAAGAAACGCGATTGAATTCTGAGCTTCCTGCTGAATTGTTTCCAAGTCCGGAACTCTTACAGTTTCCAATTGTGACAGTATTGCTTCATGTGCAGTTACATCTGTCTTAACCACTTTCAAATCTTGCTTTAATTCAACAAAGTCATTTTTAAAATCCTGAATAGTTTTGATTACCGTATTTTTTGCACCATAACACTCACTTTTTTCCTCCTAGAAAGTAAGGGGAAATGTCTCTGCGTGTTATGGAGCTAATGCCTGCGGGTGGCGGGGGGGATCTGCTGCAGTCGTGAGCAGAGGATCCATGGTTCCCCTTCCTTCCCTCCTCCGTGGTTACAAAGCATGGATCCACATGAATCCTCAGGATTTTTGCATTGGGCTACTCCAAACTCACTGTCAGATCACATGTCTGTGGCCACAGCATGAACCACAAAAATCATATATCACTATTTCGTTTAGAATATTTTTTTTCTTGTTTTCCTCCTCTAAAAACTACGTGCGTGTTATGGTCTGGTGCGTGTTATAGAGCGAAAAATACGGTACCTCTTATTTCTGCTTTGATCTCCTGAAGAAGTTGCATCACAGACTCCTCAAATGTTGGTGACCTAGAGTCCCTCCTTGCTTTAATTTTTGCTTTCTCTGGTCTTTCTGCCTTTTCTCCTTTGTCTCCCCCATCCATGCTTTTTTATTTTTTAGTTTCCCAGGGTCAACCTCAGTCACAAGGGGGAGATAGTGAAGCAAACAAATTCACTTCCCAGCCTCTCCGAAAGTCCCCACAACAAAATAGCAGTCTCTCCTTTTCTCAGTCTTTTGTTCTGTTCATCCTTTCTTTTTACTCCTCTAAGTTCCCAAGAGTTTAGTTTTAAAGTTATAATTTAATAATGATTTTTAGAGTTCTGGCCGCTGGAATTACTTTGTTTTTCCAAAAGGGGAAAATGAAAGTTGAAAGTATCCGATTCCTTTATGATGTCACAATAGAGTCTAGCCTTCCCCCACCGGGTGGTCCGCTTCCACAAAGAAGATACAACAGTTCAAACATTTTTAGTCTTTTTACCCCCTTCCCCCTACTAGAAGGGGGGGTCTAAGTTTACTTGAAAGTTTTCTAAAAGCAAAGAGTTTAAGGTTGCGGCTTTTGGTTACATTAGCTGCTTTCATTTTTCATTCAGCGGAAGGGATCGACCTCCATTTTTTAATCCCTTTCCTTCCAAATTGACAGAGCCACTTCCGAGCTTGTGAGGAGGTGGGGTTGCGGGCCCACCCCCTCCCACACCCGCGGTGGCTGGCCTTTAGCCCCCGTGAGAACGAGGGAATCCCCAGGCATGCCTGCGACCCTGCCCGCCAATCGGCGGGCTGGGGAGGCGTGGCCTAGCCCATTTAAGGCCAGGTGCACCCGGGGACTGCCCTCTTTGCCCCGTTCCAGCTGCCTGGTTTTCCCATCCCACCCACCCTTTAGGATTAGCTAGCTTTGACCTTGCTATGGACTCCGGTTGGTTGCCGCAAGGGACCTGGTAGGAATTTTTCCACTTGGCGCACTTCCAGCCATTTGGTTTTTTCGCCTACCTCGTAGCAAACGTCACAACTTCCTCGGTATTGGCGGTTAGGCATTGGCAGGGGTAATTGTTATGCAAATGAAGGGGGAAGGAAACACCATCACCTTCCACCAATGGAAAAGGGTAGTCCGGTAAAGGACTCCAGGGGGCGTTGCCTTGTCCGAAAGCTAGGGAGGTGAGGGCCTCTGGCACACCCCCAAACAGTGACACCCATGGGATCCTAGTTGACGTACTTCAACAGGACTACCACGGCTGGTGCCGGGTAGTCGATTGGCCTAAGGCCAATACCTTCTAATTCCTATAATCAATAAAGTTGTGGCCTTTTACACCCATTAACCTTAAATAATGTGTCCGGTGTTTTCATTTCACATGGGGGGGAGGGGACTTGCCACGCAAATCAAATTTGTATCCTTTTACTCACGAGTTTCGAATCAAATTTTCCTTGGAGCTTTTGGCCGCTCATGATTGCCGTACTCAGAGCTTTGTGCATTGAAGGAAGCGAGTCGATTCCCAAGTGCCACTGTCTCCAACCCCGCTCACACTCGGAGCTCTTTTTAGAGCTTACCGGGGAGCGGGGGAGCCATTCCAGGCACCCGCAGGAACACCAGGTCCTCAGAATGCTCAATCTGAGGGGTTTTGGGGGTACCGCAGTGCTCTAGCGGTTCTCCCCTGCCTTCATAGCACCAGCGCCCTTTCCGCGAAAGGGCTCCTGTCCGCCATGATCAAGCGAGCCAACCGGAAGTCTCCTAAATGCAAAGAGGCAGATGGAGACATTTATCACACGTGGTGGACCTGTGATAATATTAATCCAGTTTTATTAAATCTCTGATAAAACCATAGTCCAATGCTTAACTGCATTCCATTCCTAGTAATAATTTTTATTATTTACAATGATTTTTTAGGTAAATTACATATTTTCCCAATTCTTTATTGAAATTTTGGTCTTCCTGATTCCTAATTCTTCCGGTCAGTTTTGTCATTTATGCATTGATTTAATCTGCCATTCTTCTTTGGTAGGGACTGTGCTTTCTTTCCATCTCTGAGCTAATAGTTTCTGGGCAGCAGTAGTCGCATATATGAAAAGTCTCTTCTGGTCACTTGGAATTTTGGCACCTACAATTTCTAAAAGAAAAGTCACAGGATTGCATTTGCCCAGGCACAAATAGAGATGGGTATAGACTGAGTAGACATTTAGGCTGAGTATAATTAAAGGGTTGTCTCTACATTATCTTTCCTTCAGAACATGACCATTGCGAACTTAAATTAAAAGCTAATAAATGGCTAAGCCTGCTCTTACTCATCAGATGCTTCATGGCTTTCTTCACATCCTTGTTCCTCAAGATGTAGATCAATGGATTGAGCATGGGGATGACAAGTGTGTAAAACATGGAGACCAATTTGTCTTGGTCTTGAGATCCATCCTTGGTCCAGGTCTGGGCATACATGAATATGGCAGTGCTGTAGAAGAGACCAAGTGTGGTGAGGTGGGAAGTGCAAGTAGACAAGGCTTTTTGCCGCCATTGGCTGGAATGGACCCTGAGGACATTCCAAAGGAGCTGGAAGTCACTGCTAGTCTGGATGATGGAGCCCATTAGGCCGCATGCATAAAGCTCCCAGGCTAGGAACTGGTCATACGCCATGGCTGCCAGGAGGAAACACTCTGCAGTCACCAGTGTGGAGAAGCAGAACATCTGAGCAGTGCAAGCTGACAGGGAGATGGAAGCTCTGCCACATTGCAGCTGGACGTCCAGGGCCTTGGGTGCAATGACTGAGGAATAGTAAAGATCTAGAAGAGAGAGGTTACTGAGGAGGAAATACGTGGGGTATGCAGACACTGTTTCATTCCGATCAAGGTGACCATCCAGTGATTGCCTAACACTGTGAACACATAGAGAAGGAAGATACCAGAGAAGAGTGGGGCCAGTTTACGGTTCTCAGTAAAGCCCAGGAGGATGAATGTTTTCACTATGGTCACATTCTGATCCTCTGTAGAGTCAGGGCTGGTGGATCTGTGGATGAAACCACAGACATGGGTGCATTGCAATGGACACACACACTCAAGGTTAGAAGTAGGTGCCAGAAAAACAAGACATAAACTATGGATTTAAAAAGACCTTGCAGAGGAGGAGATGGGAGGAAAGCAGCCAATGTTCCTTGACTTAATAAATACATTTTAATGTAAGCATGTGCAAAATTTATCACCGAGGCGAGAATGCATGCAAACAAATAAAAATGCAAAACCAGAGGCCCAATACCTCCCCCATCCTTGGATGCAGCTGTCCAGCAAAAGGGAGTCCGTATATAGATGCTCAATTAAAGCCTCTTCCATTAGGACCCCATGGTTGGCCCTGAGGAGCCATTTTGCATCAACTATACTCTTAATGCGAAGCCTATGTTTTTTTGAGGATCAGGCATAACTTAGTGGAAGGGCAGAAGGTCCCAGGTTCAACCCCCAGCACCTCCAGGTACAGCTGGCAAAGACCCCTCTCAGAAACCCATGGCAGCCGTTGCCCCTCAGTAGACCATATTGAGCTGGATGGACCAAGCTGAAGGCATTCTTCAATTCATCAAGGGAGGGAGGGACATCCAGGTCTTTTAAGAAAGGCAGAGTCTTGATACCATCAATTGCTGTGTCAGAGACCATGTTTTCTCACAAGTACAGTTCTTGATAGCACTCTGCCCATTGCTTGCTTCATCTGCTTACTGCAGTCTGCGATGATCTCTCCCAAAATGGTTTTCAGTGGTGCTGTTTGCCTGACTGTTGGTCCAAAGGCTTTCTTCATGCCTTTGTACATTTTGTGAGTGTTGCCAGTGTCAGTAGCAAGTTGGATGCTCTGACATAGCTTTAGCCAGTGGTTACTGGCACGTCGTCTGGCAATCGGCTGAGCATTACTCCTTGCCTTTCTCTTTTTTTAAAAAAATTAATTTTTATTCATTTTCCCAACAATTTTATACAGTCAACAGATAATTTAACACTCATTCTTCAGTTTTTGACTTCCCTCAGTTTCACTGCCAATCTTTCGTAGAATTTCTATTTGTTAACGCATTTCTAAACATAATATTGCCTTTTAGAACTCCTTTTCCTCTTACTCTCTTTTTTGCACTATTTCTTACTATCTCACAGAGTCTCTTCAAAACCAACAAGCGTTGTCTGTACATCACATATGTTTTTCAGATATTCTGTAAATCTCCCCCAGTCCTCGATAAACTTTTGGTCTTTCTGATATCGAATCTTCCCAGTCAATTTATCCAATTCTGCATATTCAGTCAATTTCCTTCTCCATTCTTCCACTGTTGGAATTTCTTCCTGCTTCCATCTTTGGGCCAGAAGTATCCTTGCAGCAGTCACTGTGTATTGAAACAGTTTACAGTCTCTCTTATTAATTTTGTTTCCTACCATTCCTAATAGGAAGGCCTCTGGTTTTTTAACAAACATCTTTTTCAACATCTTTTTGACATCTTTTTCAATTCATTGTATATCATTTCCCAGAAGCCTTTCACCCTTTTACACTCCCACCACATATGATAGAAAGTACCTTCTTTTTCTTTACATTTCCAACACTTATTACATGTTTTGTACATTTTAGCCAGTTTAACTGGCGTTATATACCATCTGTAAACCATTTTCATTACATTTTCTTTCAACGCAGTACATGCCGTAAATTTTAGCCTTTCATTCCATAATTTCGTCCAGTCATCATACTGTATATTATAACCAAAATCTCTTGCCCAATGTATCATTACTGCTTTTACCTCTTCATCTTTTGTATGCCACTCCAGCAACATTTTATACATTTTGGACAGATTTTTATACTCATTATTCAATACCTCCGCTTGAAATTTTGATTATTTACCTTCATACCCACACATTTTACAATCTTTTTTAAACATTTCATTAATCTGATAGTAATGTAACCAGTCATAAACAGATTCTTTCACCTCTTCATAGGTTTTCATTTTCCATTTCCCCCCCTCTCTTATTACCAATTCTCCATATGTTGTCCACCTCCCCCTCATATTGATTTTTTTCACACTCATCACTTCTAATGGTGAAATCCAGTGAGGGAGTCTAGGTTCCAACAAATTTTTATACCTCTCCCACACCTCTATCAATGATCTTTGAAAGATGTGGTTTTCGAAACCTTTGTGAATTTTTTTTCTTTTCATACCATAGATATGCATGCCAACCAAATCTGTTATCAAATCCTTCTAAATCTAACAACTCTCCATTCTCTAATTTAATCCATTCCTTTATCCAACAGAGGCATGATGCTTCGTAATATAATTTCAAGTCTGACAGGGCGAAGCCACCTCTTTCTTTCACGTCTGTTAATAACTTAAACTGAATCCTTGGATTCTTGCCCTGCCAGATATATCTTGAAATCATTTTTTGCCATTCTTTAAAGATTGATGCCCCCTTGATTATTGGCAATGATTGGAAAAGGAATAACATCTTTGGTAGCACATTCATTTTTATCGTAGATATTCTCCCCCAAAAGGACAGTTTCAGTCTTCCCCACACCTCCAAATCCCTTTTTATTTGGTTCCACACAGGTAAATAGTTGTTTTGAAACAAATCAATGTTCTTGGGGGTTAACCATATTCCTAAATACTTCACTTTATTCACCACTTCTATCTCTGTCCTTTGTTGTATTTCCTCAATTAATTCTTGATTCATGTTTTTAACAATAATTTTTGTCTTTTTTTTTTTGAGATAGAATCCAGCGACTCGACCAAATTGCTTTATTTCTTCTAAGATTCTTTTGACACTTTCCACTGGTTTTTCTACCGTCATTACCAGGTCCTCCGCGAATGCTTTGACTTTGTATTCATTTTTCCCTATAGACACCCCTTTTATATCTTCATTTTTTCTTAATGATTTTAACAAAACTTCCAGCACCATAATGAATAATAATGGTGACAATGAGCATCCCTGCCTTGTACCCTTGGTTATTTTAATGTCTTCTGTAGTATAGTTGTTTACTATCAACTTCGCTTTCTGTTCTGTATATATTGCCTTTATCCCATTATAAAATTCCTTACCCACTTCCATATCATAGAATCAGCTGAGGGTCCTGTTCAGCCCTTCAGTCTCTCCGTGATTGTCCAAGGCAGAATTGCAAAACAGGAAAAAGCATGCCACTTTGCTCAAAGTGCATACATGTATCTGGGTCACATAACTTTGCCTTTATCAGCCCACAACCAGGGATTGCCCAGGTGCCAAAATTAATTGATTAACTGATTGCCCAGAAGCATGCAGAGCCCTTCCTATAGCAAACCACCAGTGAAGATGTCAAAAGCTCTGCCAAAAGTAAGCCATCCTCGCTCTCCCCTAAGTAGGGCTGGGTGATATCTGGTTTTCAACATCACAATATATCACCAGCTAAATATCACAATATCTCAATATATCTGCGGCGGCAGAGGGCCTTGCTGGGGGGCCCCGGAACAGTGGAGGGTGCACCTCACTTCCCCCACAGCCGCCGAGGGCCTTGAGGTTCCCAGCAGCGGTGGAGGGCCTTAAAATGCAAGGAAGTAGTAGATGAAAATATGAAATAAACTTCCATTTAATATATTTAATATATTTTCAACCAATTTAAAGAGTAGTTTGTGATTTATTAGTCAAGTTGCATCTGCTTTCCCACTCAGAGGTCTAAGTGGAATATTTGCATGCATAAGCCCCACTGAATTCAACTAAACTTACTTTTCCTTTCCTGGGAGTAAGCCTCATTGAATTCAGTAGGACTTATTTGTGAGTAGACACACATTTGCTTGCACTGCTTACCAACAAACACCCTTAGCATCATGCTCACATAGTACCCAACCTCCCATTTCAGCATAAGGCAGCCAGCTAAATCTTCTCCCCTCCACCCCCCAGGAGGGCCCCCCAAAAGCCCTCATCCCACCAATCTCTCTCTCTTTTTATCAAAGGCAGGGAGGGAGGGCAAACAAGCAAAAAGATAGTCTCCTTAAAAACAAAAAAACCCTTCCTTTTTAATATGGTGGAAAGCTATTTAGGGGGAACCAACAACATAAACACCCCCAGAAAATAAAAACGAAAACTCTTTCCCCTCTTTTTTTCCACAGGTGGGGGTGAGTGTGAGGAAGAAAGAAGAGCTTTCCAATGCTTTATTTATATTCTTTGTATATTTTGCCACTGAATCACTGGAAAGACTCCAGTGAAGCCGATAGAGTTCCTAAGCTCAACAATTCCAGTGATTTCCTAAAAAAAAAAAAAAAAGCTCAGAAACTTTTGGGGTGTCCTGGTCTTTGTTTTTTGAAATATGGTAACCCTAGATCTGCTTAGGAGGGAGGAGGGAGAGAGCAAACAAAGCAGGAAACACAGTGCCTTGCTGAAACTCTTATCATGATGTATTCAATGATATGCACAGCCCCCACCCCCAGGGTAGTTTTCTAACCCTCCTCCTAACCCTTACACAAGGTAAAATCTGGTGTCTGTTTATAAAAATTTCCTAGAATCATAGAGTTGGAAGAGACCACAAGGGCCATCAAATCCAACCCCCTGCCAAGCAGGAAACACCATCAGAGCACTCCTGACATATGGTTGTCAAGCCTCTGCTTAAAGACCTCCAAAGAAGGAGACTCCACCACACTCCTTGGCAGCCAATTCCACTGTCGAACAGCTCTTACTGTCAGGAAGTTCTTCCTAATGTTTAGGTGGAATCTTCTTTCTTGTAGTTTGGATCCATTGCTCCGTGTCCGCTTCTCTGGAGCAGCAGAAAACAACCTTTCTCCCTCCTCTATGTGACATCCTTTTATATATTTGAACATGGCTATCATATCACCCCTTAACCTCCTCTTCTCCAGGCTAAACATGCCCAGCTCCCTTAGCCGTTCCTCATAAGGCATCGTTTCCAGGCCTTTGACCATTTTGGTTGCCCTCCTCTGGACACGTTCCAGTTTGTCAGTGTCCTTCTTGAACTGTGGTGCCCAGAACTGGACACAGTACTCCAGGTGAGGTCTGACCAGAGCAGAATACAGTGGCACTATTACTTCCCTTGATCTAGATGCTATACTCCTATTGATGCAGCCCAGAATTGCATTGGCTTTTTTAGCTGCCGCGTCACACTGTTGGCTCATGTCAAGTTTGTGGTCAACCAAGACTCCTAGATCCTTTTCACATGTACTGCTCTCAAGCCAGGTGTCACCCATCTTGTATTTGTGCCTCTCATTTTTTTTGCCCAAGTGCAATACTTTACATTTCTCCCTGTTAAAATTCATCTTGTTTGTTTTGGCCCAGTTCTCTAATCTGTCAAGGTCGTTTTGAAGTGTGATCCTGTCCTCTGGGGTGTTAGCCACCCCTCCCAGTTTGGTGTCATCTGCAAATTTGATCAGGATGCCCTTGAGTCCATCATCCAAGTCGTTGATAAAGATGTTGAATAAGACCGGGCCCAAGACAGAACCCTGTGGCACCCCACTAGTCACTCTTTTCCAGGATGAAGAGGAACCATTGATGAGCACCCTTTGGGTTCGGTCAGTCAGCCAGTTACAAATCCACTGAGTGGTAGCATAGTCAAGACCACATTTTACCAGCTTCTTTACAAGAATATCATGGGGCACCTTGTCAAATGCCTTGCTGAAATCAAGGTAGGCTACATCCACTGCGTTCCCTTCATCTACCAGGCTTGTAATTCTGTCAAAAAACGAGATCAGGTTAGTCTGACATGACTTATTTTTCAGAAATCCATGCTGACTATTGGTGATCACAGCATTCCTTTCTAGGTGCTCACAGACTGTTTGCTTAATGATCTGCTCCAGAATCTTCCCTGGTGTTGATGTCAGACTGACTGGGCGGTAATTATTTGGGTCCTCTCTTTTCCCCTTTTTGAAAATAGGGACAACATTTGCCCTCCTCCAGTCTGCCGGGACTTCGCCTGTTCTCCAGGAATTCTCAAAGATGACTGCCAGTGGTTCTGAAATCACATCTGCCAGTTCTTTTAATACTCTTGGATGCAGTTCATCTGGCCCTGGAGACTTGAATACATCTAGACTAGCCAAGTATTCTTGTACTATCTCCTTAGTTATTCTGGGCTGTGTTTCCTCTGCTGAATCATTTGCTCCAAATTCTTCAGGTCGGGCATTGTTTTCTTTATCGGAGAAGACTGAGGCAAAGAAGGCATTGAGGAGTTCAGCCCTTTCTGTGTCCCCTGTTTGCATTTCACCATCTTCTCCTCTGAGTGACCCCACTGTTTCTTTGTTCTTCCTTTTGCTACGAACATACCCATAAAAGCCTTTTTTGTTGCTTTTAACCTCTCTAGCAAGCCTGAGTTCATTCTGTGCTTTAGCTTTTCTGACTTTGTGTCTACACGTGCTGGCTATTTGTTTGAATTCCTCTTTGGTGGTTTCCCCCCCTTTCCATTTTTTGTACACATCCTTTTTTAATCTTAACTCAGTTAAAAGTTCTTTAGATAGCCACCCTGGCTTCTTTAGGCACCTTGCATGTTTCCGTCTCATTGGTATTGCCTGAAGTTGTGCTTTTACTATCTCCCTCTTAACAAACTCCCAGCCATCATGAACTCCCTTTCCTTTTAGAAACATAAAAAAACATCCTTTTAAACAAGACAAGATGAAATACAAAAAAGAAAAAAGAAAAATCACAAAGAAAAAAACAGAGAATTAACCTCCATTAGACAAAAGGAAAAGTCAAGGAAAAAAATACAGCAACTCTTCCCCTTAGTTTTCTTTCATTAGCCTATTTCCTTGACCTCCTCACACCTCCCTTTTTTGTATTCTTGGTCACTTTTCCATTTCAGCAAATCCTTTCCCTCCTTTCAAATTTTTGTCCTGTAAATTTATCTTGATATTAATATAAATTTACTTTCCCTCCTTTCACCAATTAAGTCTGTTTTTTCCTAAACCTTTATAACATTTCTGCTAAAGTCACATAAATTCATTCCAACATCATTCTAACATTCATTAATTTTGCAGTGTTTCTGTAAATAGTCTTTAAATTTCTTCCAGTCTTCTTCCACCAACTCTTCTCCCTGGTCTCGGATTCTGCCAGTCATTTCCGCCAGTTCCATATAGTCCATCACCTTCATCTGCCACTCTTCCAGGGTGGGTAGATCTTGTGTCTTCCAATACTTTACAATAAGTATTCTTGCTGCTGTTGTAGCAAAAATTTTATAATCAGTATTCAACAACGAAATAGGCCTATAATTTTTGACCTGCGTCAAATCCGAGTCTTGTTTTGGGATAAATGTGATAAAGGCTTCTTTCCATGTTTCCGGGATTTCACTATTCTTTAATATGTTATTTATAACTTCTTTCAATGGTACAAGTAGGATGCTTCTCATTTCCTTATAATATCTAGCTGTAAATCCATCTGGTCCTGGAGCTTTTCCTTTTTTCAATTCCTTTATTACCTCTTTTATTTCTTCAGTTTCAATTGGGGGCGTTCAAAAAATATTTTTTCTCCGTCGGGATCTTCTGCACTTCTTTTTCCTTTAAGAATCTGTCTATCTTTCTCATATTATTCTTTTCCTTGCTTTTGTACAATTGTCTATAAAAATCCAAGAATCCTTTTCTGATTTCTTTCGGATTTTCTATTTCTGTGCCGTCAATGATGATTTTATTTACTGTATTCTGTTCCTTTCTTTTCTTAATCTGCCACGCCAGCCATTTTCCTGATTTATTCGCGAATTCAAAATTTCTTTGTCTCATTCTTTTTATATTCCCTTCTACTTCCTTATTTATTATCATTGCAAATTGTGTTTGTAGGGTCTTTATACTCTGTCTTATCTTCTCATTATTTGGTTTCTTTATCAATTTTTGTTCGTTCTCCATTATCTGTTTTAGTATTTCCTTCTTATTCTTCTCTCTATTTTTATTTTTCAAAGCATTCTGCTGAATAAAAAACCCTCTCATCACTGCTTTGCTGGCATCCCATACCATGTTCATTTTTGTTCCCTTATTGCAATTATTCAAAAAATACTCTGACAAATACTTTTGAGCATTTTCTACTACTTTCTGATCGTCCAAAAGGTAGTCGTTCATTCTCCATCTAAACGTTCTTTCTTCAAAGCCCTTTAATTCGAATTTTATTGCACTATGATCCGAAATCACTCTTGGTTGAATTTCAACTTCCGAGATTCTTGGAGTTAGTTCATTGGAGACCCAAATTTGGTCTATTCTTGACAGAGATTGGTTTGGTTCTGAGTAGAACGTAAATTGTTTCTCCAGTGGGTGTCTAAGTCTCCAAATATCAATCAGATTACAGTTCTTTATCATTGAAAAGAAAGTCTTAGGTAATTTTCCATCTTTACTCACCCCAGTTGTTTTCAATCTGTCCATTTCCATTGACACCACTCCATTCAGGTCTCCCATTATTATGATTTTCTGATCCATATGTTCGAACAGTTTTTCTTCTAAATTTTTGTAAAAGTCTGTCTTATTTCCGTTTGGTGCATAGATCTCGACAATTATTATTTTTTCTCCATGCCACTTTATTTGAACTGCCATAACTCTGCCTTCTTCATCTTTAAAAATTTGTTGAGCTTCAATATTTTTCCTGATATACAAAACTACCCCTCTCTTTTTACTCTTATCTGAAGATATAAATTCATTTCCCAGTCTTTTATTGATTAGAATTTTTTATGCCTTCTCGCCAAATGAGTATCTTGTAGACAGATAATATCCAAATTTTTCTTTTTTAAATGTTGTTCAATTTTATTCCATTTTTTTATCGTTAATCCCATTGATGTTCCAAGTCCATAAATTCAGTTCCATTTTAGCCATTTTGAATTCTTTGTTATAAATTTTATAATCTGTCTACCTCTTCCTCTTTTTCTTCTTCCTCTTCTTCTTCTTCCTTTTTTTCTTTTTCTATCTCCTCCGGATCCACTCCTCCTGCAGCCTCCATTCCTGGTTCCACTCCTCTTACTTCTTCGTCCTCACTTCGTAGCTCTTTGTATTTTCTCAAGAATTTCCCTAATTCTTCCAGGCTCGTGAGTCTATGTCTTTTACTTTTGTAGACAAAGGAAATCCCTTCCGGGTATTTATATGGGTCTCTCCATTTAAGAAGCCTGATCGGGATGTCTTTAAAAATAATTATATAATTTCCTTCGATATTCAGTCTCTTCTCTCTATTCTTTTGGAGAATCTGGTTTCTCATCTCCCTATCCTTAAAGGTAATCAGGCAGTCTCCTGGAAACTTTCTTGCCTTAGCTGATCTTATCTTCAATCGGAATGAATGAATGAATGAATTTATTAATACGGTCACAGACCAGCGTCAACACACACAATATCACAGATCATAAAATATATATCAGAAATACAAAAGACAATATGAATATAACAAGGATTTAAATATAAAAATTAAAATTAATTATTAGCGTGCCCCCTGTAATTAACATTTACGGGTTTAGTCATTATGGAATACCACTTGCTTCCTGCGATTGATTGCAGACGCACAGAATTTAGCTACATTTAATGTAGTCTTGGGATTCTTGTCCTCTAGCAGAAGTTTTAAACTATGGTGTTCCGATTCTTTCCTGGACTTTTGCAAAACAGGTGTAATAAAAGTCAAACGTATATCCTCATAAAAACGACAACGTAATAGTACATGTGAAGCAGTTTCAACTTCCACGAGCCACAAGGGCAGACCCGTGCTGTGTATGGTTTACCCTCAAATCTGCCCTGAAGTAAGGCAGAAGGGAGAACGTTGAATCTGGCGAGGGTAAAAGACCGTCTGTATTTGGGTACCTGAAGACCTGACAGATAGTTAGCTGGAGAGAAACCTCTCCCATGGTCCCTTATTGCTGGATGTTTAATCATTTCACTCATGTGGCATTGTAATTCTACGTCCCAGATACGCTGGCGAATTGTAGTCCTAGCTTTCTTGAAGCCTGTCGCTATCAGGGTCTGCTGTGGGATCCCCAAGCCTTTAAGCTTTTCCAGCAGTGTAGCTTTCCATTTGGATTGGTAGGTATCTAGTAAGGTTAAAGGTGCCAGCCCAACCGGGAAGAAAATAAGCTTTAGCCAATAATGGATCTTCAATATCCATATCCGAGTACTGATAGGAATTTGCCCAACCTCCAAACGAACCGCTATGTTGGATACGCAAGAGGGGATCCCCAGCAGGCAGCGGAAAAACTTAGTTTGGAATGCCTCTAAGAGAGTAAGGTTTTTAAAGCTGCAGATCTGGGATCCATATAACAATTGTGATAGTATTTTGGCAGCAAAGACCTGGGAGGCTGCCGGTATGTGTTGGCCCCCTTTCCCATAGAAGAATCTTATTAACGCTTTGGTAGATCTTTCTGCATTTGCAATAGTATTATTAATCTGAAAGCGCCAGGAGCCCCTTTCCTGGAAGGTTACACCCAGGTATCTAAAGGTTGCTACCTGTTCTATTGAGCGATTGTCTATTCTCCATTTATGCCTCCTCCTTTTTTTAGAGAACACCATGACTTTGGATTTGTTGTAGTTAATTGTTAGTTGTTCAATGCTGCAATATTTGGTAAGAGATCTCAAAAGTTTTCTTAATCCAACACAAGAAAAAGACATTAAGACTGTGTCATCCGCATATAAAAGGACCGGGAGGGGCGTACCAGCCGATTTGGGGGGATGGGCATTTTATTTCTCCATATTTCCTACTAGCGAGTTGATATAGAAGTTAAATAGAGTAGGCGCAAGGACACACCCTTGCCTGACCCCCTGGTGGATTTGGATTTCCTTGGATAGGTGGCCCTGTCGGTCACACCTTACCCGGATCCGTGTATTTTCATATAGACTGCGGATGAGATACAGTAGGCGTTTGTTTATATTTGCGGCGCTTAGCTTTCCCCAAAGCCTGTCCCTCGGTATTAAATCAAAAGCAGATTTGAAATCTATAAAAGCCACGTATAGGGAACCTCCTTTTCTTGATGTATATTTCTCCACAAGATGTTGGAGAACAAGGCCCTGGTCTAAAGTTGACCGATTTGCCCTAAAACCTTCTGAAAGAATGTGGTCTTGTTCCAACCAGTTCACTAATTTGTCGCATAGGTGGGCAGCGTACAATTTGCTAATAATACTTAGGAGGCTGATTGGCCTGTAATTAGCCGGATCTGATCGGCTCCCTTTCTTGAATAAAGGGATGATGATTGCTAGTCCCCAGTCCTCAGGGAAAGTGGCCGATTGATCTATGCTGGTAAATAGGGCAGCTAGCACAGGGGCCCACCATTCAACATTAGCCTTAAGGAGTTCCGGTGTAATATTGTCTACGCCGGGTGCTTTTCCAGGTTTAAGGGACTGGATGAGCCTATAGATCTCTTCTGTTGCTACTGGGGGCCATTTGGTGCCAATATCACTCGGAGCTGGGGGCATGGCCTGCAGATGTTGATTTGATGTATATAAGGATAGAAAGTAAGCCTCCCAAATCCCAACTGGTATAGTATAATCAATTTCAATCGGGGAGTCTTGCCAACTTTTCGCGACTATTTTCCAAAAAGTGGCTGAGTCTTTCCTTCGAGAGGCCTCTAATAAACGTTGCCACTCCCCCCTTTGGGCCTGAAGCTTTTTCTTTTTAATCAGATCTTTATATTTACGTTCGGCTTCGAACCATTCCGCAGGAAGCAAGGGTAGGTTCGCTGCTTTGTAATTCCTGTACTTATCCAGCAAAGAACGCTTCGTAGCAATACATTCCTGATCAAACCAGGGTTTGGATTTGTTGGGGAATAAAGGTTGGCGTGATGTCTTTTTTTGGGTCAGGTGGGGTTGCAAAAGTGAGATCAGATCCTGGAACAAGATTATTCTGGAATCAGAACATGGTGAGTTTAAGAGATTATCTCTTCTCATGAGGAATATGTCCGAGTATAGCCTTTCAGATCTTTCGGCATTCAGCTTTTCGGACCATCTAATACGTGAGTATCTCAACTCCAAGTTGGAGGACCTGGGGGCTTCAAGTTTATCGTTGCAAAATAAATCTTTTCTTGCATCCAGGAGGAGGCAGAGCGGTAAGTGATCACTATCAACCCTCTCCTCCACTTTGCACTCAAGGGCTCTATTTAAGAGATTAAATGATACCATAACATAGTCAATAGTGGAAGCTCCTGCGTTTGATATAAAAGTAAATTCCCCACAAGTCTCCCCATTCTTGCGCCCATTTAGTATGACCAGGTCCAGCTTGTTAGAAAGATGCAATAGGCACAGACCTGCATAATTACAACCCTTATCTTTTGAGAGTCTGGTAGGTATAAGATGGTTTTCTTCCACGATGGGTGGCGAGTCGTGGAAGTGTGCATATAGTGCTTCGTCAGACTGGCCAATTCTGGCATTAAGATCACCAGCCACTAGCACTGAAGCTGCAGGGGTTTGAGTTATCAAACCATCAATGTATGTTTCCAGCCCATGCCAGGTGTTTTTAATCAGCTGCTTGCCTCTTTGGGGGGGAAGATAGCCATGTCTCCTGTAAAAATACTATGTCGTAGCCTTGGATAAATTTAGCAAAGGATGGATCAGCTGCCTTTTTTTGCCATCCTGCGATATTCCATGATAAAAAGCTAAGGTTGGCTTTACCAAGATCCACTCCTTGTCAATTATCTTCCAAGGTACTGTTGGAGTTTACCATTCCACATGGCAGCCGACTATCATCTTTACATGGAGAGCTGCCCAGGTATTCTATGGTGTCAGATGGTAAATATAGAGTGCTCACATTGGTAGAGACTGGGCCTTTGCTATACAAGGCCTCCTCCTGGGGGTACTCTACCTGGTTGTAGCCTAATTCCGCTTCATCTAAATATCTCATTTTGGACCAGAAGCCTGGTGAGGTTTCCTTAGGCATGTTTTTCCTTATAGGGAGCGATGCATTGTTCTCCTTTGTGAGTTGTACTTTCTTAATTGCAGGTAGATTAATCTCTGCCTTTATCTGAAGGTTACGTGGTCGACGAGCCGCTGAATCGGGTTCTTGTGAGATGATCGTTTTGGGAGGGCTCTTGCTCTTTCTTTGGACATCCACCTTAGTTTCCTTATATAAGTCTCTCCCGGCCAGCTTATTTCTTAGCGTTTCTAATCTTTCTAGGATTTCAGCTTGTATTAAAGGTGGGAATGTCCAGAATTGACTAATTAAGGTATTTTCTTCAAAGGAGAAGTTGTGTGGGGGTGTCCAGTTCGTGAGGCGACTGGTGGTTATTCTGATATTCAGCTTTATTGTTTTCCACCACCTTTGAGTAGATGTCTTTCTTATTTAATTTGATGAGTTGCGAGAGGGGGCCGGGCACTTCGAATAGGCGAGTCACTGTCAGGCCCACCCTTTGCAGCTTCTCCTTGTTAATTAATATTTGTTTTGCGGTCGAGTCATCTTTAAATGTCAGCATCACTCGATTATACTTATTGTCATTTGGAAGAAAATCTACATTGATAACTTTACCTTGTAGTAGGAGGCCTCTGAGTACTAAGTCAATTTTTTAAAATATATACGTTCTTTGTTGGTCCAGTGAATGTAATTCTGTACGGTTGTACATAGGGCAAATAACCAATCTGCTTCTGTTGAGGATCAGTGTTTGATTGTTCTGGGTTATCTTATTGCGAATGGGGGTAATAGTCTCCACAGTAGCGGAGGAGGTTTGCCGGTCTTTATCTAGTTGTTCGTTCCGATCTTTCGTTGATTGAGGGTTAGGGGATTGTGATGCGCTTGTCACTTTAGGTTGCTGGATAATGCTGTGTTTTGGGGTCACGGGTTTAGTATTCTTTGTATTTGATTCCTTTATTGTGAGATTCTCCAGGAGCTTGAATAGCTTGGAAAAATTCAATTTCTTAATTCGTGTATGACTCTTAGTCTGCCTTCCCACTTTTATGTTTTTAGACTTCTTCATGTGAAGTGGGTGTATTCTCTGGTGGCGATGCTTCTTTTTAGGTGAGGGGTGTGTGACTCGACTGTTGGTAGACATGGGAATGGCTCTCTTTGGGACCTTCTCTGGGCTACTGGGCTCTGTTGGAATTTCAGCCGCTGGAGTGGGGGTGCGTGAGATTGCTCCCTTCCTGATGAACTCAGTCAGGCTTACTAGCAAACCCACACATTCCGTAAGAAAGTTCCTAATTGGTCCTAATTCTTTACTTATGTGCATTTGGCATTCTTTCATCATTTCATTGAAAAGCCCAATCAGGATATAGATATTGCTATCTGTGTCCCAGCAGGCTCCTTTTAGCTGACTTGGATTTTCCTCTGTTCTCGTCGCACTTGAGGGTTCCATCCTAGCCTTTTCGCTGGGGCTGGCTGCATTGACTGATCCATCTAGTGTGACTTCCAGACGTATCAAATTTCGTTCTTGCTCATGTTCTACGAGAGTGTCGATGGCACTAGATTGGGAGACTATCTGAGCCATCTCCATTGCCAGACTGATCCCCTCTCTCTCCTCACCAATAACAGGTTCCTTCCCATACCATGTTCGGTCAATAGACCAATCGTGGCGAAGTGGGGACTCGGAGCATATGGGCATTTTTGTTTTAGGCTTAAAATAATGCCAAATTTTCGTCTGCGAGGTTACTGGTGGTGATTCAACTCTCTGCGTTGGGGAGATCCCCAAAGCTTTACATTTCTGTCTGGTGAGCACCATCTCCGTAGAGTATATGGAGCTATGTGGGAAATGTGGATGTGAAAATAGCACCGCTTAGTCCCAGTTAGACAAGCTGGAATTAGCACTCCTCTCGTTAAATAACGCTCTCCCCCAGAAGCTCCACGTCTAGTTAATTAATTAGAAGTGGCTGTGGTCCACTGCGTGCCAGACTTTCCAACAGTTCACGATCTAGCGGTCAGAGATAGAGGGGGATAGATGAAATAAATTTTTACAGCGGCATTACTTACAACGACCGTGGCAGATGAAACGTTGAGGGGAGGAGGGCGATGAAATCCTATCTGGCTTGAACCGCCATCTTACTTGCCGAAGAGACTATGTAGTGATACTTCCCGACGGCGTTGAAAGCCCTCCAGTGATGTTAACATTAATTTACTGCCCCCGCTGTGCCCTGCCAGCTGCGTGAAGTTCCGAAGTGTAAGTAAAGCTCAGTACTCTCTCTTCCTCCCTTCCTCTCTCTTCCTCTCTCCTCTATTATAGTTGCACTTGGAAAGATGTTTCGTTGTGGTAGGCAAACCTCCAGCAGCCAAATGCCAATAAGATAAGGAGGTAATAAATCACTCAGGCTGGAGTCGAAGTCGGTGTTAGCTAAAGCGTGGGGCTGCTGCTCCCTATGTTAGTCCAAGTTTTTAGCCAGGAATCAAAGCAGGCAATCAATCACAGAAGCCGCTCCTTTAGGCATTTGTTGATGGGGGTGCAGCTTGGTCAGTAGCACAGCAACAAGCCAATAAAACAATAAAACGTTAACTCGGAGAAACAGGGGCAGTGGTGAGGTGATAAAGCAGCCAATAAATCATTAAAACTGTAAAATTAGAGTCCAGGAAGGCTAAAAAACCTACTTAAAATCTTAATTGAAGGCAGACGAACCTGACTATGCTGCTATCTCCGACGCCATCTTACTGGAAGACCCTTCAATCGGAATGCACTTTGCACAGATTTTGTCACCTCTTCTATATCCATCTCCATCCATTGTGCAATTTCTTTTATTAATTTCTCTTTAATATTTTCTCCTTGCACCTCTGGGACAAGTTTCAATCTTAAATTCACTTCTCCTTGCCTGAGTTCATTCATAGAAATCACGTCCCAGACCTCCTCTTGAGTTTTATTAATTTCTGACATTCCCGCCCATATTCTCTCTTCTTCCTTCTTCATCTCCCTCATTTCCACTCTTGTCTTTTTCATTCCCTCTTCCAAGTTCTGTGTCCTCTTGCTCACGTCCTTCAGTTGCCCTTTCAGCTCATTAACTGTAACATCAATTTTTTTGTCCATTTGGCCCATTCTCTTATCCATTTGTTCCAATTTCGCTTCTATATTCTTTTCGCTCTGCTTGATGTTGGCGTTAACCTCTGGAAACATTTTCATAATCTCTCCTTTGAGATCCGATTCTTGTTTTGAACCTCTCCTCTCTGCCGGTGTTCCCCCATCACCCCCTTTCTTTTGTGTATGAGACATTATAATCAAAATCCAAACGCCTAATATGCAGTCAATAATAATAAAGTGTTCAATCCAAACATGCAATCATTAAGACATTTTTCCATAAATGATATGTAAGATAAAGAAAGACATAAAAAGATCCCCCTCCCAGATTCTCATACACTTAAGTTTATATATCAATTAACTTATATAAGCAAATTTTTACTGAGTAAATTTTTCCAATATAATTTCTACTTGTATGGCGGAACACCTATTAACCTATAAATTTAAACTTTGAAGAGGCCACTCGCACACCAAAGCTTTTCTTCCTTTCTTCCTTCTTCTTGCCACCACTTAGGCTAAATCCATATCGGTTTGTTATGAACAAATAAATCTCCCAATTATAGTGTTGCCCAAATTATTGTAATCCAATATCTGTATATTATCTGTATGCAATAAAATCCAATAGCTGTATATTGTAATGCAATAAAAATAATCCAATTAAATGGCCAAAATTACTGAGGGTATTGATAAGAGGATCCAAAAGTACCCAATATATCCAAAGAGAGGAAATAAGAGGAGATGTCCAGAAGAATCTATCCAAAAATAAATCCAAAAGTTGCCAAGGGCTCCCTGTTTAAAAATATCAAATTTAAGTTCAACTGTACAAAACAAGTAGAGGAGAGAAGAGAACAAAATATTTTTTTAATAGTCCAGACTGTTCCCCTATCAAAATAAAAATAAAAATGACGAGTAAAAATAGCAGGGAGTAGTTTGTTAGTTCAAATCCTGGTTCACTTAGCTCCAAATAAAAAGTCCTTCGTACAGCAGCTCTTTCTCATTTCCTTCCGCAGATACACATAAAAAGGAACCAATTACGAAGGTAAAACCTTCATTCAAACACAGTCCTTTCCCGTTGTGTTTAAACAGTTAAATTTGTTTGAAAGCAGGGGTAAAAAATAGTGAGACAGTAATTTATGCTGCCTAATATTGACTTTCCAAATTTTACTTATAGCTGGGTAACTCTATCTTTCCGTTAAAATGGAGGCACAAAAGTTCTACTTTGTTGCGCAGTTTTTTTGAAAGTGAAAGTACCGAGAAGTATCCTTTCTTTTTACTTCCTTCAGACCCTTCGTTATATCAAGAGCCTTTTAAAGTCATAAAATAGTTACCCTCTGCTCCCTCTTTTAGTTATTCCCTTCTTCTGCAACTCTTTGTTACTTTTTGCAACAGTTTATATCACTTTTAGCAAGTTTTTTAAGAGGGGGAAGTTCTAGCCGCTTGCTGCGTTACCAACCTCCTCTCCACGCTCCGCTCGTAGTCTTGCGTCATTCTCCGATTTCAGATAAGAACTGACCTCTTTTTCCACCTTCTTTCCCAAAGCCTTCCTTTTGCATGCTCCAATTATATTCCAAAGTCCAAATTTGGCTTTGATTCTTTATTTTTGAGAATCGATCACTCGCCCTGCAAGCCTGGGGCTGCGTTCTCGAGGGTGAGACAATGGCTTCCCCGGTGCCTGCTTTCTCCGCCCGCCGTTCTCTTCACTCCTGTTACGGAGTTACCTGACGGCCAGGCGATTTGCAGATGGCTCCGCTGGGCTCCTGACCCTCTGGTTTCCCTCCAGAGGGGTTTTGGGGGGCTACCGTGCCCTGTAGCACCCCCATTTACCCTCGAGAACCCGGACTTTCTCTCTCCTGAGAAAGTCCCGCTTGCGTCGGGTCCGTGGCTCAACCAGAAGTACTCCTTGCCTTTCTCAGGGCAGCAAGCGTCCTGAGAACAATTGTAATTCACAATTGTAATTCATAAGAGCCTCACACTTTGCAGCAATAACACATGACATCAAGCTTGCATGAATATATTAAGGGGATGCTCATTAAATTTGCAGATGACACCAAACTGGAAGGGGTAGTCAATGCCACAGAAAACAGAATTGGGATTCATAATGACCTTAACAGATTGGAGAACTGGACCCAAACTAACAAAATGAATCTCAATGGGGCAAATATAAGGTTCTACATTTAGGCAGGAAGAACCAGCTAAATAAATACAAGATGTGGGACACATGACTTGCCAGTAGTACATTGGAAAAGGATTTAGGGATTTTAGTTGACCACAAGCTGAACATGAGCCAACAGTGTGATGCAGTAGCAAAAAAAGCTAATGCTATTCTAGGCTACATCAGCAGAAGCTGTGGAATGCCCTCCCATCCCTTGTCAAAGAGAGAACCAAATACATGCCTTTTTGGAAAAAAATGAAGGTAGTTTTGGAAAGTTTTTAATGCGTTATGTTTTTTATGTTATGTTGGAAGGCTGGGGGTGGCTGGGGCAACCCAGTTCAATGGGTGGGGTTGTTGTTGTTGTTCCTGATCAAGGGAAATCATAGTCCCACTCTATTCTGCCTTGGTCAGACCACACCTGGAGTACCGTGTCCACTTCTAGGCACCACAAATTAAGAAGAACCTTGACAAGCTGGAACATGTGCAGAGGAGGGCGACCAGAATCATCAAGGGTCTAGGAACCAAACCTTATGAGGAACAGTTGAGGGAGCTGGATATGTTTAGCTTGGAGAAGACTGAGAGGAGATATGAGAGCCATCTTCCAATATCTCAAAGGCTGCCCCATGGAAGATACAGCAAGCTTGTTTTCTTCTGCTCTGAAGAGTAAGACTGAAACCAATGTCTTCAAGTTACAAGAAAGGAGATTTTGATTCAACATCAGGAAGAACTTTCTGACAGTAAGAGCTGTTTGATTGACTCCCATGAGAGGTGATCGACTCTCCTTCCTTGGAGGTTTTAAGTAGAGGTTGAATGGTCATCTGTCATGTATGATCTAGTTGAGATTCCTGCATTGCAGGAGGTTGGACTGGATGACTCTTGGGGTCCCTTCCAACTCTATAATTCTATTGAATGAATGAATGAATGAATGAACTTTATTAACGTCTCAGACCAGGATTAAAAAAGCATATAGATAAAATAGCAGTTAGGATTTTTTTAACCGATAATTGTTAGAGCAAATGAGGACAAGGAAACAGACATAGGATAAAACATATGGTTAAAATAAGATTAAACACGGATAATGGATGGATAAAAAACTGATAATTAAAACAGATAAGAACTAAAAACAAACAAGGACACGCAGTTAAAACAACTGTAAGAGCATAAGAACTAAAAGACTCGCAGTTAATTTTTTTTTTTATAAGATATTTATTAAGGTTTTACAAAAAAAACCAGAGTTTTACAGAATGAAAAAACAACAGAAAAGAATGAAAAAATAATAAAAGAATAGAAAAAATACAAAAATTCATAGAAAAAAATACAAAATACAAAAAACAAATAGATAAGAAAAAATTAAAAAGCAAATCCATTCTTTAGTATCTTTAAATTCATTTGCTTGTTTCCTTGACCTCCTCACACCTCCCCCTTTTGTGTTCCCGTTTACATAATCAATTCAGCAAATCCTTACCCTTTTTCATTTATCTTAATTCCATATCATAACATATTATAACTCCATATTTTCATCCATTTATCAATTCATTTTTTACATATTCTTGTTAACTTTTGTTGCTAATTACCACTTATTGCCAATCCAAACATAATTTTAACATTCATTAATTTTACAATATTTCTGAAGATAAACTTTGAATTTCTTCCAGTCTTCCTCCACCGCCTCTTCTCCCAGGTCTCGGATTCTGCCAGTCATTTCCGCCAGTTCCATATAGTCCATCATCTTCATCTGCCACTCTTCCAGGGTGGGTAGCTCTTGTGTCTTCCAATACTTTGCTATAAGTATTCTTGCTGCTGTTGTTGCATACATAAAGAAAGTTCTGTCCTTCTTTGGCACCAATTGGCCGACTATGCCCAAGAGAAAGGCCTCTGGCTTCTTCAAGAAGGTATATTTAAATACTTTTTTCATTTCATTATATATCATCTCCCAGAAAGCCTTAATCTTAGGGCACGTCCACCAAAGGTGAAAGAATGTACCTTCATTTTCTTTACATTTCCAACATTTGTTATCGGGCAAATGATATATTTTTGCAAGCTTGACTGGTGTCATGTACCACCTGTATATCATTTTCATAATATTCTAAAAGACTCGCAGTTAAAACAACTATAAGAGGCTGCAGAGTAGAAGCCTCTGAAATAGAGGACACTCAGAACATTAGAAACTGCTGTGCAGATGTGGTTAAAACAGACAATTAAAACAATGTACAACACTAAATTTAGCAACAATGTACAACAATAAACTGTCCCAGGGAGTTGACTCAGAATCACCCATGGATCCGTGTTTGGGGCTTTCCATGCCGGACTATTTTGAGTTGGGCGATGGTCTGCGCCTACAGATCTGTACACAGAATCTGGCGACCATCTAGGTCATCTTCTGATCTTTGCCTAAGAGCAAAAGGTCAAATTTTTGCTTTCGTGGGAGGTTGGCGAGCCTCACCAGTAGGGGATCCAATATCTTACTACGTGCCTCTTCATAAAAGGGACATCTAAAGAACAAGTGTTCTTGGCTTCCTATCTCTCCCAATGGGCAGGTGCAAAGTCTCTGAGCATACGGGACCCTTCTAAAGGCTCCATCCAGGACCAGCGAGGGAAGAGCCAAGCTTCTGGCGAGTGTAAAGGCCCTTCTTGCATCCCTAGATACGAGAAAGAAGAGATATACTGCCAGTGCGGCTATATATCTCTCGATTTCTCCAATTCTAAAGTTGAGGCACCTTGCACAGTCCTGCTGACTCTCGGTGTCTAATATTATTTGCCTGACCATAGCTTTTGCCTGGCCCAAGCCCCGACTTAGAAGGGCTTGAGGGGCAAAATCTAGTTTCTGGAGGGTGTTCAGGACTGCAGTCTGCCAGCCCAACTGGAATTGGTCACAGAGGATCAATGGGGGAGCAGGTTCAATGTCAGCCATTTGTTGATTGATGTTAGGCAGATGCTAGCCTCCACTCTCATCATCCCCGTTTCCAATCTCACCCATGCGTTTGAGACACATCTGGGGACTTGGAGAAGAGCTCTAAGAAATCTAGATTGAACTCTCTCAAGTGGGGAGAAAGCAGAGGAAGGCGGGCCCAAAAAGGAACCATAGAGGAGTTGTGCCAAAGATTTGGCCTTGTATAATTTTAGAGCTGCAGGGACGAAGAAGCCCCCTTGTGCTCTGAAGAATTTGAGGATACAATTTGCGTTTTTCCCCGCTGAACTCCCGATGGAGTTTATTTGTAGTTTGTTGGTTCCTGAGCCCTGTACCACCATTCCTAGATACTTGTAGTTTGTGACTTGTTCTAATTTATGGCCTTGGAGTTCCCAGCTTCTAAGCTTTGGTTTTTTCCCAAAAGCAAGTATCTTGGTCTTTTGATAGTTGATTTTGAGACATTCAGATTCACAGTATGTTGCAAGCTTTCTTAGTGCTCTTTTGAGTCCAATGGGGGTTCTGGATAGAATTACCGCATCATCGGCACATAGCAGGACCGAAATATGCTGATTTGTAAGCTTCGGCGGGTGGAGATCTGAGTCATTGAGTGCAGATACTAAGTTATTTAGATAGAAATTAAATAGTAGAGGGGCCAATAGGCACCCTTGCCTGACTCCTTTGAAGGTTTTAATAGGGTCCGTTAGGTGTCCTAGGCAGCTGCACCTGACTCTAAGAGCCGTGTTTGCATGCAGTACCTGAATTAAGAGCAGTAGCCTTCTATCTATATTGGTACCCTGTAGTCTGTCCCAGAGTCTGGTTCTGGAGACCGTATCAAAAGCTGCTTTTAGGTCGACAAAGGCAGCATATAGTGAGGCCTGCCCTCTAGATTTGTATTTGTCAATGAGATGTTGTAGCGTTAGGCAGTGATCTGTCGTGGACCTTCTGGGTCTAAAGCCCGCTTGTTCTATTGCCAGAATATCTTCATTCTCTAGCCATTCTGTAAACTTATTAAGGAGGTGCTTTGAGTAGAGTTTACTAATCACACTTAATAAGCTAATTGGCCTATAATTCATTGGGTCCCCTCTGTTGCCCTTTTCATTGATTGGGACTATTATGGCTGTTCCCCATTCCCTTGGGATGCGGCCAGTGTCATCTATGTAAGTGAAGAGGGTGGCTAAGAAAGGGTCCCACCAATCCGCCTGTGCTTTTATCATTTCTGGCGTAATGCCGTCTGAGCCTGGGGCTTTGGCCGTTTTCAGTTGGTTTATATATGCTTTCACTTCAGTTACTGAAACAGGCGGCCATTTAGCCAGTTGTTCTATATTATAATTCCGTAGTGGAGGTTCAGCGTCCTCGTACAAAGATTGGAAGAATGAGACCCACAGGCTAGGGGGAATTTGTAAGGTTAAGGGGGAAATAGCTTTATGGGTGCCAGAAGTTACCAGTTTCCAGAATAGTGTCTGATCTTTTGCTTTTGCCGCACTAATTAATTCTAGCCAACATTTTCTGGTATAGGCATTCTTTTGGTGGCGTATTAGGTCTTTATATTCTTTTTTTAGGGCACGGACGGCAAGATAGGCTTGGTGTCTGACAGAATTTTCGGCTGTCAGGGTGGCTTTGTAAGTATTTTGCAGGGCTTTCTTTGCCTCAGAGCAGGTGTGATCAAACCAGGGTTTGTTTGATGTTATTGGTTTAGTTGGCCTTTTCTCTGTGGTATTAAAAAGATGGGGTTTTAATTGTTGGAGCAGGCTCTCATACTTGGAAACTGGGTCCTCAGGCCTAGGATTATTCCCAAAGCCAGTTAAAATTGTACGGAGTTTTTCAGAGGTTAGAATCTTCTTCAGTTTGGGGTCAAGTGCAGGGGTCCATTTGACTCGGCAACCAGGTCGCTCTAATGCGGTGATCTCTGCAGGGTATACTGTTCTCAGGAAGGGTGACTCGTTTAACGAAGATACCTGGAGGTGCAAAGGGAAATGGTCCCCCTCTATGAATAGGAGCACTTTTAAATTCACTATTTTTGTTAGCAATTCACTGTCCGCCAACATATAATCAATTGTGCTGGATGTATATACATGAATGAATGTATATTCCCCAGGGATGTCGCCCCTGGTGCGACCATTTAGGATATGAAGACTTAGCTGCCTAGAGAATTTGAGGAGGCAGGCTCCAGCAAAATTTGAATGTTGATCCTTTGACTGCCTTGGTAGTTGCAAGGCCTCCGTGCCAAAGTCGCCAGGGTACCCTATTTTTGGCCTGTATTTGGTTTCTAAACTGGGGTCGTCAGGACCTAACCTTGCGTTTAGGTCGCCCACCAGCAGGACCTTTGCTCCTGACATAAGAGTCCAGTCTATTCCAGATACCCTCAATATCGTTTTTTTTATTATTATTATTATTTTGCTTGTTGGGGGGATATAAGCGTTGATAATTAGTAAACTGCAGTTTCCCCAGGATATGAGTAGGCCCATTGCTAGATGCTCTAGGGAGGACAGTTCCTTACAGGTGGTGTTTAGGCAGAGTGAGATTAGGATGCATAACCCTCGCCTGAGCCTCCTTGGTCCTCTGCCTGCAACTGCTCTCACTGCATATGTATAGTATCCTTCCAGTGATGGATTTTCAGCCGCCCACGTCTGCTGGAGAGCAATAATATTAAAGTTTTGACGGTAGAAGGGAATGTCTGTAGAATGGGAGAGGCATCTGGACCAGCCGGCAACATTCCAGGAGATGATGTTTAGGGCAGTAGTTGATTCTTGGGTTTTTAGATTCCAGGCACTCATAGCTGTTTTCTGCCGCTGATTCCTCGGGTCCTTTGAGTTTGGCTTGATTGAGCTGCGATGCGGAGGAATGGGGGAGCCTTTTGAGGGAAAGACTAATTTGGGGGTATTAATTTGTCTGTCCAGGCAGTCACCCGCTAAGACCTTATTTCATTCCTCTGCATGAATAGCTTCTAGGATTCCCCGGCAGTCCATGAAGATTGAGCCAATTCCTGGCCCTGGCACTACTAGTTCGACTTGTTGCGATTTGGACTGGGCTGTTGTAGGATGTAGGAAGGCCCATTTCTTCTGGAGACAGATATCGACAAGTTGTCCATTCCTCGTTGGTTAAAGGCTTTGATTTACAATTAAATTCCATGGGGGAAGGCGGGGCTAGAGGTGGAAGGGAGTTCCTTATGGTCGATAGTCTTTCAATTAGTGCATCCTGGGAAAGTAGAATCTGCTTGAGGTAGGTTGTTAGGAGTTGTTCATCCTTTGAGGAGAAATCCTTTTCTAGCTTATTTGGTGAGGGCCGGGTTTTGTACAGCCTGCCAGATTGTTTAAGATTGCCAGCCTCTGGGTAGAGCAGCTTACCATTTCCGGCACTGTTGGATTCTGCAGTGCTGGTTTTGGTTTTTGGTCTGGCTGGCCTATGTGCTCCTAGAAGTGGTAAAGGGTCTTCGATGTTTTCGAAGAAACGGTGCACAAGCAAGCCAGCCCTCAGGAAATTGTCTTTATTAGAAAGGGTCTGCTTAGTTGAGAGCCCGTCCTTAAAAGTCACTATAGCCCTATTTTGGGCCGTATCATGAGGGACGAATTTTACCTTGATGATATTTTCTGCTGTCACGAGGCCCCTGGTGACTATTCCGATTTTTTCGGGAATATTTACTTTTCTTTGAGCATATGATGGATGACCTCTGTTTGTGGGAAGTATTGTGAAGGCAAGTTTGTGTTTGTTTAGCGTTAGCTTCCAACAAGTCTGTGTTGTTTCATCTCGATCCTTTTTTGTTATATTGGGGTACACAGGATTTATTTGTGATGTCAAGAGAAGGGTTGGTTGCTTGGGAGCTGAAATTTCCTTTGGTTTTCCTATTTCCCCACTAGAGGGCGGTGTGTGATCTGCTGGGGCGTGGGGCTTTTCCTTAGTTTGTGATTTTCTTTTGGGTTGTAGAAGCAGAGTTCTTTGTTGTTATATTCTCCAGCACCTTAAAGAGCTTCTGGAAATTCATTTTTTTAGTCTGGCAGGTCGGCACTCCTTTTTGACCTCTCAATTTGATGTTTTTGGTCTTCTTCATTTTTTGTGTTGAGCATTTTCTCTTTAAGGTTGGTTTCTTGGGAGCAAGGGACCCTCCCTCCTGCACTGAATTGTTTCTGGGGTTTTTTTGTAATCGAGTCCTGGCTTGGTTTCACCTCCATTAGTCCTAGTCCCAGATGTCATGTGAGGGAAAGCGACCTCATGGCTCTTAATCAATTCAGTTAGGGTGGTAAGCAGGTTCAAGCTTTCCGAAAGGAAATTTTTAATTGGCTCAAGTTCTTTGCTTATCTGTGTGAAATGAGTTTTGAGTAACTCTTCAAACATCCCTGACAAGTAGAAGATAAAGTTGTCCGGGTACTGTAACCTTAAGCTGTTTGGCCATTTGTCTGTCTCAATCGGTTCAGTCAGGGAAGGGCACCTTAAATTCTCTCCTGATAGGGAGGAGAGGGGAGGCTTGTTTAACATGGCTTCTGGGTTTTCCAGGAATAGCTCCTGTTCTAAACTTGCTTCATGTCCCTCTTTGGCTAGCTCAGCTTGTTTTAGTTCTGTTGCCAGGTCCACTCCCTCACCTCCAACGTTAGTTTTTTCCTCCCTTCTAATCCAGGTGTGGTCAATAGACCACTCATGAGAATGGAGATTTCCTGGATTATTTGCTTCATCAGCCTTGGGATGGAAGTAGGTTGAAATTTTGACCTGTTTTTTCTTTGGGGGAGTTGTTGCAGGTTGTAAAGGTGAAATCCCCAGTTCTTTGCAACATTGTCTTGTAAGTACCATCTTTGTACTCGGAGATAAATAGGGCTATTTTATCCAGCCCACAGCTTTATGGGCTTTTCAATGGAGGCAGTTCAAAGTTGATTTAAGTAGCTTTGAAGGGGGGGTTAAAAGTTCACCCGACAGCTCCCAGAGTCTTTTACTGAGTCTTTTTACTGTTGTGGGTCCACACCATTTGGTAAGCAGAGATATGTTGCCTCTAAAGACAGAGGTTCTGTTCTTAGGTGTGGGTATTAGCCATTACAGATCTTCTCCAGCAATGCACTGCAACATTTTGAGTATCTTCCTTGAGGTGTCTTCTAAACTGATTACCAACCAGCTGTCATTATATGCTGTAATGGGTGGTATTCATCAGTGGAGTCCTCGCGCAAGGTCTTTTTATCCCCCTCCTCCCCAAAGTGTCTTCTGCACCCAAAATTGGCTGGGGGGGGGGAGACAGCTTGCAGGGGGAGCAGAGGGCTGACAGAACAATCAACTTTGCACAGCATTGAATTATCCCCAGTATCTCTCAGACTTGCTATGATGCTGAGTTCCTAATGCCACATTTAATCATTCATATTCAGTTCTACTGAGGATGGGGTTCTAAATTACTTTATACTTTGTACTCTGTTTAATAGTCCGTTGACCCTAGTAAACACTTGATTGATTGAGCTTCTCTAATCTAACACTTCCTTCCACCATCACACAGTGCCATGATTGCAGTTTGTAGGATGTATTCTTGGCAACATCCTGTTCATTGGGCGAACAGGTTGGCATATGTGTGCCTCGGGAGACAATGGAGGAGTGCGCCTTTGGCAATGAAGTCAAGCCTTGAAGTGTTACAGTGCCTGCTGTGGCTGTAGAGACCATTACGGGAGAGAAACATATTTTGTTGCAGCTGGGGCAGATGAAGGCAGCTGGTTTTGCTGCTACAGATGCCCCATGGTGTTTCTTCTCTCTGTGCTCCCCTCCCCCCATGGTCATTCTTCCACTGTTGTGAATATACAACCTGACTGTCTCTAGGAACTGTGGACATCGGCAAGGGATTCCCACATGGCAGGGTTGATGTTTTCAGTCTTCATGTCTTACTTGCAGACATCTTTGTAAGACAGAGTTGGTCTGCCAATGGGCCTAGTGCCTGAAGCCAGCTCCCTATAGAGCAGGTCCTTGAGTGAACACACTAACTGTTTTCAGTGAAGCCAAATAATCATGCAACAATGTTGGTGTCCAATAGCCATGGGTAGGCTCCAGATTTTAGTGCGTTCCTGAGAAAGAGGCCCTTGGAGGCTGCCTCCCCAAGCAGTCCCACGTCCATGTCCATGTCATCACTGTCACTCTGCTTTTCTGCCCACTTGACACCCGAATGGCACCGTTATCCAGGGAGAAGGCAGGTGAAAAGGCAGCCAGAGCAAATAGGAGCAAGAGCAGGGCCAGGAGGCTGTGCAGTTAGCCCCCTGCTGGACCATGGGCCTTTAAAGTGCCAGATGCTACTAAGTCCTGATGTTGACCCTACCAGTTCCTCACCCATGGCACCACTATCTGAGGTGGTTTTATGTGAAGTGTCCCTTAGTAAAAGACATCAGGGAGCTGTGGCTTTAGAGCAGGGATGGAGAACCAGATGTTGTTGGTTTACAACTCGCATCAGGTCCAGCCAGAATGGCCCATGGTGATGCGAGTTGTAGTCCAGCAACATCTGAAGGGCCACAGGTTCCCCACTCCTGCCAATGTGGTGCTCTCCAGATGTTTTGGACCACAACTCCCATCTGCCCCAGCCACTGTGGTCATCGGCTGGAGGGCAGTACATTGACTGCTCTTGGTTTATTCAGCCATAACTCTCCAACCAGCTCCATCAGAAAGCAGTAGTGTGTGGAAGTTTCTTGCACTTCATAACAAAAATAATTGCCTATCTAGGGTATTGCCGTTTGCAAAGTTTGCTAATGACAAGTTGCTTTAAAAAATATACTTTGCACAACAGCATATAGGGGCCTTATTAAAAGTCTGCAAAAGTTTATAATGCAGTGGGGACAGGGAGAAACCTATTTGCCAACTTATTTGTAGACTCCCTTACTGCAACGGAAGCTCGCGGGAGAGAGATGTGTTTTGGAAATAGGCAGCCAAGCCCCACAGGACACTAGAAAGGAGGCTAATTTAATGAGCTGGAAGAGTCACAATCCAAGAAACTTTTCTTTTTAGTAACAAAGATCTCTCATTTGCATTGACAAGAATGCAATTGCAAATAAATGAAACCAGTTCTCAAATTGGCACCCCAATCTGAAGTATCAAATTTCACTGATCTGCAGGTTAATAGGTTCCCAAAGAGCAACCACCTCCGGTTACTACTAACTCTATTAAACTGTAAACTTTTATTTGGTCCAGTATATATATATTTTAATAGGGAGTCTAATGCTGATATATTTGGAAAACACTGGGAATTAATTTCTTTCATCGGAAGCCAATCCCAATGGTTAATTCCCTTCCCCATTCCACATAGAGAGTTCATTTTATTTGTATTTTTTTTAAGAAACCCCACTGCCACATTTAATCATGTTCTTCTACCTCCTTCTGCTGGATTGAACAACCATATATAGCAAATTCTCTGGAAACAGACATCCCTGAGAAAATATGTAGAATAGCATTTGGTGTTATAGAATTTTTCAGGAAATTCTAATTCAATCAATTGTATAAATAATGGTCCACAGCTGAAAATAGCCAGAGGTCCACAGCCAGAGGGAGGAACCTCATGTCGGGGGTTGCCAAATGTGGCCCTCTAGGGTTCTCTATCCAGCCCTCTGGACTCTTCTGGTGCCACATCTCTTCCCCAGGGCAAAACCCTCGCCAGCCTCTTAATTATCACTGCTTTCCTGGTGCTGGAGGTTAAAGGTTAAATTGGAGAATGGAGACTGCATGGCTGGGACAGAGCTTATCAATACTTAGACCAATAAGAGTCACATCCATTGCAGTCAGCCCACCCAAAGCAGCATGAGGCCCCCGATCTCCACAAGGGAATGTGGCCTTGGGCTGGAAAAAAGGTTCCTCCCATCTGATATAAATAATGGAACCAATGCTAACCATTCCAGCTCCAGATTGGCCCATCGTTCCACTCTTAAATGGCAGCTTCTTAGAGGCACTAGAAGTCATGTCTGAGGCTTCATGGGGACATCAGAGGTGGTATCTGAATAAATAAATTATTATTATTATTATTATTATTATTATTATTATTATTATTATTATTTTCTACTCTGCCCATCTGGCTGGGTTTCCCTAGCCACTCTGGGCGGCTTCCAACAGAAGGTTAAAAATACATTAAAACATCAGTCATTAAAAACTTCTCTAAACAGATGTCTTCTAAATGTCCAAGGCCTTGTGGGGCCTCGTGTGCAACTTCATGATTTCATGATGTTATATTAGGTTGTGTGCCACTGGGCATCCATAATCTGGGGCCCAAGTCAGCACCCCTGTGTCCTGTTCTGGGTGCCATATTTTAAGGAGAAGATTTACTACTTTTAATACATCCAGAGGAAGTTGACCAAGAAGGTGAGTGGTCTTAAAACCAAGTCGTGTGATGATGAACAGTTCAAAGAGATAGATATGCTTAGCCGAGCGAAGTTTAAGGAAAAACTTGATAGCTTTCTTCACATATATGAAGGATTGAACATAGTTCCATGCGAGAGCAGAGCTAGAAACAATGAGTAGAAACAATGAGTAGAAACAGCAGGTTCATGGATGCTGTAGAAGCAGCCTGCATTGCCAATCCTACATTCAGGATGACCTCCCAAATCTCCTCCAGCTGTAAGATTTTACCATTCTTTTTCTCAGCATGGGCAACCAAATGGTTCAAGGATGACTGCAAGCAAGGCTTGTAGGGCAACGCCCCTCTCCTGCTGCTCCTCAACAACTGATATTCAGTGGCTTAGTGCCAATAATGTGTCTGGTAGCCACTTATAGACCTGCCCTTTGTGAATTTAGCTTATCATCAGATAGTGAACTCAATTCTCTGAGTGCCAGGTACTAAGCACAAGATGGTGGTAGCAGATTCAGGGGCAACTCCAAGGTGGGAAAGTCCTAAGAAGCAAAAGAAAAAAACAAAATACCACCTCATCACTCAAAAAAAGTCCAATGAGGACTCAGCATGTTCAGTGGGCAGGGAATGCTGTCTGATGGGGGAAAATATGATGGAATATCCTGCAAAAGAGCAGGAGAGACTATCTGGAAGCATGAACAGTCCGAGCATGAACATACCACTGTGGCGGGAAGGTAAACAGCATTTCCGTGCACTCTAGCACTCGTCACGATGTCCCGTTGTACCAGAAGTGGCTTAGTCAAGCTGGCCACATGACCCAGAAAAGCTCTGCAGACAAACACCAGCTCCCTTGGACTGCAAGTGAAGATGAGTGCTGCACTCCCTAGTTGATTTTGACAGGACTTAACTGCCCAGGGGTCCTTTACCTTTACCTAGTAGGTGTATGTCTAATTGCAAGACATGAGAGGAGCATGATGGAAAGGAAGCAGCAGTCACTGGTAATCTTATTGTCTTTCCTTCTTCCTACTGTTAGTCATGAAACAGCTGTTTCTTTATCATTTCCATCATGCTTTCTCCTTTGTTTGTCTTACAGTTAATCATAAATGAGCCAAGTCTTGGCCTCCCATAATGAAGCCCTTGCTCCAGGACTATACTAGAAGGCTATTACACATCATGGGGTGTGGGTGGCACTGTGGGTTAAACCACAGAGACCAGGGCTTGCTGATCAGAAGGTCGGCGGTTCGAATCCCTGCAACGGGGTGAGCTCCCGTTGCTCGGTCCCAGCTCCTGCCAACCTAGCAGTTTGAAGCACACCAAAGTGCAAGTAGATAAATAGGTACCGCTCTGGCGGGAAGGTAAATGGCATTTCCGTGCGCTGCTCTGGTTCACCAGAAGAGGCTTAGTCATGCTGGCCACATGACCCGGAAGCTGTACGCTGGCTCCCTCGGCCAATAAAGCAAGATGAGTGCCGCAACCCCAGAGTTGGTCACGACTGGACCTAATGGTCAGGGGTCCCTTTACCTTTACTCCTATTGTCTCGCTTCATTCAGGAGGGATGGTGGGGCAGTGAGGAATTATGCTCCAGTGTCCAAGGAGGAGAAACTCAAGCATCTCCTGCCCCTCTGCCACCATCTACCATGATAATAGAGTTTGGATTTGATATCCTGCTTTATCACTACCCTAAGGAGTCTCAAAGCAGCTAACATTCTCCTTTCCCTTCCGCCCCCACAACAAACTCTCTGTGAGGTAAGTGAGGCTGAGAGACTTCAGAGAAGTGTGACTAGCCCAAGGTCACCCAGCAGCTGCATGTGGAGGAGCGGGGAAGCGAACCCGGTTCACCAGATTACGAATCTACCGCTCTTAACCACTACAGCACACTGGCTCTAATGAGCTGTTGGCATCTGGGCACATAATACTGATAGCAAAATCCTTGAAAGGATAAATACAAATCTGCCTCTCACCATTCTATAATCCTTCTCCATTATTATTATAAACATTTAACTACAATACTAAGAATGATAGAACTTCTTTCTTCTTTGGTGATCACTCATAGCCGAATAAGATTGTCTTCCATAAACACGGTTTTAACAGTGAGTCCGTGAGTGACTGTGGAGGCCAATTCTGGATCCACACGTCCTTCCACAGTGGGGACATTGGTTACCAGGTGGGAGTTGATCAGGGTGAGGGTTTGCCAAGCGTGCCTTCCACTTGTGTCCTGAGTTCGAGCGTCTTCAAAGTTTGAGTGTCATGACACCTTTGGTAAAGGCTGTTCTCCAACTGGGGCGCTCGCAGGCCAGTGTTTCCCAGTTGTCAGTTTTAGATTTTTTTAGATTTCCCTTGAGACAGTCTTTAAACCTCTTTTGTTGACCACCAGCATGACGCTTTCCATTTTTAAGTTCGGAATAGAGTAGTTGCTTTGGAAGACGATCATCAGGCGTGACCAGTCCAACAAAGTTGATGTTGAAGAATCATTGCTTCAACACTGGTGATCTTTGCTTCTTCCAGTACACTGATATTAGTTCATCTGTCTTCCCAAGTGAAGTGTAAAATTTTTCGGAGACACCGTTGATGGAATCTTTCAAGGAGTTGGAGATGGCATTTATAAGTGGTCCACGTTTCACAAGCATATAGTAAGGTTGGCAGTACAATAGCTTTGTAAACAAGCATTTTGGTTTCCCTATGAATCCCTCAAACACTCTGCACTTCAATTGGGAGAAAGCTGCACTCGCACAGCTCAGGCGATGCTGGATTTCGGCATCAAAGTTGGCCCTTGTGGAAAGATAACTGCCTAGGTAGGAGAAGTGATCGACATTTTCCAACGTTACAACATTGAGTTGGATTTGTGGTGCTGCAGAGGGGTTATTTTGTACTTGTTGGTGCAGCACTTTGGTTTTTTGGATGTTGAGTGATAGGCCAAGCTTTTCGTAAGCCTCTGCAAAGATATTTAGGATGGTTTGGAGGTCATCCTCTGAGCGTGCACACACTACGTTGTGTGTTCTATGAAGTTCTATGACGGAAGTTACGGTAACCGTACTCTTTGCTTTCAGCCTGCTCAGATTGAAGAGCTTTCCATCTGTTTGATATATGATTTCTACTCCGATGGGGAGTTTGCCTTTGACAAAGTGTAGGATCATGGCAATGAAAATAATGAATAGAGTTGGGGCAATAACACAACCCTGTTTAACACCTGATCCCACTGTGAATGGTTCACTTTGAGAGCTATTGTTATCTGCAATGTTGCTGTCATGTTATCAGGGAGGAGCCGAATGATGTTTACAAATTTAACTACATTTAACAACAATACTAAGAATGATAGAATTTACTATAAGAAGGGGTAAACTTAGTGTGTGCTTGACTAGGACTAGGGGGAGATGGCTTTGAAATCACACACAGCCATAAGTTTCACTGATGTGGCTCAGTAACACAAACTCTCTCTACCTCAGCCTTGTAAGGATGTTATGGGGAAGGGAGGAAAAACCATGCAGAGCACCATGAGTTTCTTGGAAGAAAGAATATTAATTAAGATTAGAAAACAGAGTGTCAAAAAGGTGCTTATATGTTCTCAAATTACACCCTCTAACAAAAAACATTTAATATTGTACAATTTTCAGTCTCCTGTAAACAAAACATCACAAATCTCACTGAGTTTTTGAAGCACTAAAAAGGCTTTAGATGGTGCAATTTCTTTTAGATTGTCTTAAGAGCTTCAACTTTGGGGAAGCTTAATTAATACAGATTTTCTGAATGACAATTACCAAAACAAAACTAAGAATTAATGGACATGAATCAGGCTGTATCAAATGGGGAAGAAGTACCAGCCAGCCCCTTGTCACTTCTGAAATCTGCTTTGGGACTGGACCTTTTAGGCATTTTATGAGGCAAAATAGCAAGACACAAGATTTATGAATTAAGGAACAATGTTGCAAAATTAGTTGGTGTGTAGATGAAATAGTCATATATGAGCTGGAAAGCTTATGGAGCTTTAGGGAGACATAAAAGAGAAGCCATGAGAATAAATATGATGGCAAGAAAAGCAGCTGGTAGGAAACAGGTCAAGCATGCATATACCCTGGCTCCCAATTTCCCTCTCCCAGTTGCTGTTCCTAAGGCAAGCAGCCACCAGCGTGTTTGTTATCTCCATTTGTGCTGAAAATGCAGAAAAGTTCTGACTCAGCACCCAAAAAGAAGCAGCCTCAGGGGGTGGAGCGTGCAAAACAGGAAAGGGATGTATAAACTGCTCTGCACCAACACGTTATGAAAAGTTCGTGACACACATTTCTGCTCTAGACCAGCAGGGATTTATATTTGTGTAATAAATTTAGACACCCTCCGCCATCCGTAGCAGGAGTGACTCATAAGATGGCTATCTGCAGATGTTTTTGAAACGTGGGCTTATTTTTCACTTCCTTTTCTTTTTTGACTCTCTCAGCATGACAGTGGAACGGACTTCCTCAGAAGGTGGTGGACTCTCCTTCGTTGGAGGTTTTTAAGCAGAGGTTGGATGGCCATCTCTCATGGATGCTTTAGTTGAGACTCCTGCATTGCAGGGGGTTGGACTGGATGACCCTTGGGGTCCCTTCCCGCTCTACGATTCTATGAAAGAGCTTTCCATACTTTCCATGTTGATGACACACTTTTTAGACATGCATCATTTCACAACACAGTAATTCAGTTTTACTAGCTAACTGGAGGTAAACTAACCCTTTTCCAGTCCCAGGAGTGCAGGGAGTGTTTTTACAACACACCTGCACACTGCAACCAACACGCTAACATGTTGCAACACAGAGTTTGGAAAGCTCTGTTTTATGATATATGCTTAGCTCATGCAACAGACCAGCTTTCAATAATCTAGTGCTTTCCAGATACTTTGGACTAAAACTCTCCATCAGCCCCAGGCAGCATGGCCTGTGATCAGGGATGATAGGAGCTGAATACCAGCCACATCTGGATTGCACCAGATTGGGAAAGGCTTCAACACATGGTGGAGGCAGAGGTGACAATATTGAAATCCTTGCCTCTACATATGGGAAAGTGGGGCTTTTGCCTGCAGAGATCACCCAGGTTCAATCTCCAGCATCTGTCAAAAAGGATCTCAGGAAGCAGGGCTGGCAAAGAGCTCAGCCTGAAACCTAGGAGAGTCTCTGTTAACTGGGACTGCTCAAGCCACTGATCACTGTATGGCCCTTCTTCTTTCTAATGGAGCTAAAAATGTAGCATCGAAGGCAAAAATGAAAAACATAGGTCATGGCACGTGTGCATCTAATACAGCATTTTCAAACCTTTTACCTTCAATTAACTCTTTCCAAATTCCATTGTTTGTGAATCGAAACTAAGCCAATGACAGGGAACCTATGGCCCTCCTGACACCACAGTCAGCCTGGTCAATGGTCAGGGATGGGCACTGTGGTCCAGCAACATCCAGAAGGCCACTAGTCCTCATCCCTGCTCTAGGCAAACACTTCATTCATGCTGAGCAATGCTGATGCACCTCACTGGTGCCATGAACTAAGCATGCACCCTAAAACATATCCAATACTTTCCTGTGGCAACAGACTGCTAGAGAAGACCAATGATGCTGGACAAACTGACTTTCAAATAAGTACAGTATATAATGACCCCCCCCAAAAAAAAATCTCATCACCATCACAGACATATAATGAAGAAAAGGCAGATAGGGACTACACAACAGCCAAATCATTTTAGTGTACTGATTGCTCAAAGGAGATGAAACAAATAACATACAGCTCTATTTTAGTTGTATTAATATAACTTGTGCATCATTTCATGGTCACAAAAATAAAACCCTAATGTGTTAGTTCTTTTGCTTCAAGGTTCTGCACCTCAAACATGAGAACTTGAAAAAAAGCTTTGGTATACAGGTGTCATTAAGATGAACAGCAAAATGGAAGCGATGATTTCTTTACTTATGCCTATTTTTTTTGCCCTCATAAGTGTGTTGGTACAATCCAATTTGCAAACCCACCTCAGCCGTCATTGGCTGAGGTGGGTTTGCAAATTCACCCAGAAGTTCACCCAGGAAAGCTGATTCTAATAAGGCTTAAACAGGTACCAACAATATTGATCACTCTGGGCTGGTGCTGCTCTTGGACCTGTAGGAACTGGGTTCAAATCTCTGCTTGGCCAGCTTCATTTCTGCTTTTGCTTAACAGACATAATAGTCACTTGCATCTTTGAGGGTTTATTACTATTATTTAAGGGTACCATCTACTGTATTGCTAATCTTCTGTTTAAGCCCTACTGAAATTAATGGGAGCTTCAAACAAGCTTATGGCCCACTTGCTGGTGGATTGCAACCCAATTGTGCATCCAGAAGGGGGGGTGTGCTTTCTCACTGCATTTGATCCCCACAAGCCACATTCTACCTCTGGGCTGGTTCCATTTTTTGGCCTCCCTGTGCAACAGGGACAAGGGTGAGGTCAGCACATACTGCCCCATCCAAAATGACTCAAGAGGAAAGACCAGTATGAGGTTCTTCTCCACTCCATCACTGCCTTCCTCTCCAAGCAACATCTGTAGCATTTTGCTACACACCACATCCTAAATTATGTGTGTCCTATATACAACATCACACCAATCACAAGTCTGCCTATGGATATTAAATAAAGCTGCTCAAATTGCAACACAGGTGTAGTTCTGCCAATCCAACTCCAATCAGCAGAAGAAATGTGTAGTTCAAGGTTGTTCCAAGTACCATGTGCTGAAGAATATACACCTCTGAAAGAGGAGAGTATCAGATGCAAAATGCCTGCTGAGAAGTGGAGGGTGCAGTGAGAGAAATGCAGCTAACTATAGGGCTGTGCAGGAAATTCTCATGTAGTATAATCTCATGTAGCAAGAAGTAGCAAGGCACTTGATTTTGTGAATTGTTTTGATTTTGTGCATCTTGTGAGTGAATACACAGAGGTCTGGGGGCAGAACTTCCACAGTCTCGCCATCCTGATGTGATGGAAGAGCTCTGCTGGGGATCTCCCATCCCATCCAGCTGCAACCCCTCCACCTGGTGACATGATGCATCACACACCATCTGCTTCAGAGTTGGATGATGCTTGCTAGCATGCCACAACCATGCTTTCTGAGGCACCTCTGCTGTCACCAGAAGGGGCATCATGGTGGTATGTCCTTCCAGGATGGGTGAAACTGCAACAAGGCTGACACTGAGCTGTGTCTTTTAGAACCTTCCAATGTTCCTTACAGGATCGCTAACACTACCTTGCAAGCCTCTCCCTCCTCTCCCCTTTCTTCACCCCATTGACCTGTTCCAATGTTTCAGCAGAGAGTTCTCCAAACTTCAGGAGCCCTTGGACTAATAGTCTTTAGCATGCAGATCTGGGGCCCACCTTTTTAACTCTGATCTGCAACATGAGGCTCATTTTAATTAACTATATCTTACCCTCTCTTCCCCAGCCCCACATTTTTTATTTTGAAAACGAACAAAAATAATAATAATGGTGGAGTGCTGCAGGCACAACCCGCCTTGAAATGCTGCCCCACAAGTTGAAGGGCAATGCTTTATATTTGCTTGTCACAATGTATGAAGGGAAATGTGGTTCCAACTATGCCTCCCACGATGCATCTCTGACCACTGGGGAGTGAAAGCTACAACCTACCAAGGCACTTTGTGTCTCTACAGAGCAAATCAAGAGACATGGTAGGAAAAACATTCATCAGCCCAAGGGAAACAAGGACATTTCTGACTTTCCACATCGAAACTGGGCATTGCAATCTCAGCACAGACAAGGCACAAAGAAAGGGGAGGGGAGGGGAATCAGGATTCCACAAAAATGAGATCTGAAACTGTCACCAGTAAAAAAATTATATAAAAATAACTGGAAAGGTCTGAAACGTACACCAAGATAAATGGTTTGTCTGACACAGAGAATCATTGTGCTGTAGTCTGCAAGTCTGGCCTGCATTTTTTCAAGGACTAACCACTCTTGCTTCTTCCAGAACATATAGGGCTCCCTGTAGGAGCCAGTACCAATTCTTCAAAGAATAAAACTTCTCTTACACAACTGAGTATGGAAAGATCTCACCCACACCACTTCCAAAACAGAGGGTGGGAGAGGTGGGGGATGGCACAGCTATGTAAACCAAACGATTTCTGTTGCAGGCTCTGCATGGCAGAGGGAGTGGAGCTTGCCATTATTGCTTTGCCACAAGGTGTGATGAAAGATGTGGACCCCACAGTGAAAAGCGAGGGAAGCAACCCATAAACCCTGAGAAAGGGAAAAGCCCTCCCCGCCTCATGCCACACCATGCCCTCCTGCTCAGCCCCCTTCATCTGTGCCCCAGCAGGGTCATAGTTCATCACGGGCTGTGCTGTCCAGAGGGGACTGGAGCACATTAGAGTTCTTGGCTTCACTGCTCAGCTCCTGCTGCTCCTTCATCTTCTGGGACTTGGCCCGGTCCCAGTCAGTTTTGATGTTCTCATTGTTCCACACCACAGAGGTTTCCGTGTCACTGATGTAACCATCGTCTCCTGTGTAGTGCGTTGGGAAGACTAGCAGCGGTTCTACAGAGAAGGCCAGCAAGTTCCGGTTCTCAAAGTGCTCCATATACTCAGAACTGTAGGAGAACAAACATCACATGAAAAGAGCTGCTTCTGGAGATACATCTCTGCCACACGTGTAAATCCGTCAAACAACTAACTGCACAAAAGTATGACTCCTGGAGTTACATGAGGCAAACCATGAACCCCCTTTGAAGAGAAGGAATGCCTTCTCCTCACTAGCTAAGTTTGTCTTAGGTTTCTGACGAGCTAGAAAGATGAAACTTCATAATTTCACTTCTCGGTGTATACAAGGGTCTACTGTACAAATATCTTCTGCTAATATAACTTTCTCCACTCATCTTGCTTATTTGGACCAGGTTTCCTCAGTGTTAGATATTTTTTCACATTCTTGTCTTCCTGTGAGAGAATCAGCTCCTTGGGCAGCTGTTATGTTCTAGAACACTCTAGATTCTTCCAGCAGAAACATATTAGAAGCTGTGATATGAAAGCTAAGAGCTAAATTGCACCTTAAAGGTCAGTTATGAGCACAACAATGGAATGTCTAGGTGTGCTTTTTTATAACAAGAATACATAGCTGAAAATGAATGAACTGCAACTAAAATATTATGTTCATTTTTCACATGGTCTAGTCCTTCCCCTGCCCGCCCCCGCCCCCAATATTCTTAAGAGGGTCTCTTCGCCAGTGTTCAGAGAGTAGCTGGAAAGAGGGAGGCAGAAAAAGGTCCTCCTTTCCTTCCACTCTGCAGTTCTAATCTGAAATCTTAGGTGCAGTACTGTGCCCAGAGCTCAAAAACTGCTTGTGCTGATGAAATTCTGTATCTCAAAATGTGCCTAGAACAATGGGAGTTTTGAACATTGTTTAGAAGAGAGAGTGAACCCTACGTAGAGTGAAGGCTACCTAGGCAAAAGCTACATAAGATTCCACAGAGAATTGATTCCTACCTTCTCAAAGAGTACAATCATCTAGCCCAGGAGTTGCTAATGCAGTTGCTCTTCAGATGCTTGGACTCTGGCTCCCATCAGCCCCAGCCAGCCTGGCCAACAGTCAGGGACGATGGAAGTTGCAGTCCAGCAACCTCTTGAACTGGCTACCCCTGATCTAACCACACTGAGGGAAATCCACTTCAGCTGTCCAGTGTTCTTGGCTTCAGATAGATGGCATGGCCAAAGAAGATAGAAACCAACTTGGAACAAGGCAAGGGAGCAAAAACTATTTTCCAAGCAAGAAATACATGCCAGGACAGAACCTACAGATGAGACAAAAGCAAAGGTGTCCATGCCACAGGTGTGCGACAGGACTGTGGAAGGAAGCTCAGACACGGCCATCCTTCTGGCCCAACAGGCTGCCACTTAAAATCCTTCTGTAAATCAGGAGGGCCTACAACTATTACCTGTTGCCTTGTGATACATATTTGGGAGAAGAAAAGGCTCAGGAGTAAACCCTACACAAATCTGGAGTGGAGTGTACTGGATGGCGCCTTGTATGCCTCCTTCCAGCAACTACTGCAGTCCAGCTGGTGCCAAACGTCTTGATCTGCTTTACTTTGGACCACATCAGTGAGGCCAAGAGGTCTTGTTGCCTGGGCATCCCAGGTCCTTCATACACACTGCCCAGGTGTGTCCCAGGGAGGTCACTTCGGTGCTGCTAATATAGCAAAAGCAATGCAGGAGGCAGCAGTTACAAGTCACAAGAGTCTGCAGCTAGAGCAGGCCCTGGCCATTTGACTTCCATTGTCTTGAGACAGATGAATGCCAACAACTTCTATCCAACAGAAAACAGCAAGGGACTCCTCTCTATCTCCCTCTTTTAAGAAGCTACATCTCATGTGCCAAGGGTGTGTTAATAATCAAAGCACCCTGCTCCTTCCTGCCCAAGGCCACAGGCCCCTCTTCCCCTCCCAGCCCCAACCTTACACAGGGTGTTTGTCAAACATGACAGGTAGGAACTCGTCCACAGGCAGCATCTTGGAGAGGGGCTGGGCGTCCAGGAGCTTCTGGGCCCCCTGGAGGGAGATGACGTAGGCCAGGGTCCAGTAGGAATAGTCCGCTTCCACCAGATTACGGACGTGGGGCACGGCTTTCTCAGGATGCTCCACTTGCATGCGCTTCCGGCCAATGTAACTAAAGGCAAGCAGAGATTGAGATCATGACACTTCTTCCCTTTGAATCACATGGGGGCAGCCTGCAGGCAGACCTCCACTGCTCTCCATGCAGCCCACCAAGCCCCAGGGCACACACACCCCCGGCTGCTCAGCCACCAGCCATCAGCAGGGAAAAGGTTGCTGTCCCTGCACTGCTAATGGGGTTCCTGGCAGACAGTGCTGCAGAGATTAAAGTGTGAGTGTGTGAGGCAGGTGAACACGAGTGAAAGGCATGGGGGGAACTAGGTGCCTATGAGTGTGAATGGCAGGGCAGATATCATAGAATCTTAGAGTTGGAGGGGACCCTGAGGGACCAACCCCCTGCAATGCAGGAACCTCAACTTAAGCATCCATGACCCAACTCGTGTAAATGTGAAAGGGAGCAGGGAGGATGCTGGTCCCTTAACTCCCCGCTCCTGCCCACATGAATCCCCCAGAAGCAAAAATGTTGCCCAACTCTGCCATCCAAGATTCCCCACTGAAGGATGCTTTTGCCAAGACTTCCCGCTGCCTGAGTCAGCACTTCCGTACTTACATCAAATCCCAGTCCAGGCCCTCCTCTTCTAAGTCATAGATGAGGTTCATCATGCGTCGCTTAAAAAAGATCTCGAAGCGCAGGTCATCCTCAAACACCACTGACTTCTCCAGGCCTCTCTCAACAACCTAGCAAAAATCAGCACACGTCACTGTTTATTGATTCATTTATTTAGTGAAAATATTTCCATCCTGTTTTTCCACTAAGGTGCTCAAGGGGTTAAATCTGCTCTTTCTTGGACCAAGTTATTTTTGGCTGCTTGGCTTGAGTTTGATGGTCACAGAGAGGAGCAAGAAGTCATGCAGGGGACTGATGAGACCCCCCCCCCCAGCAACTGGTAGCTCTGCTGGGTCTGGACCAGCCTTTCCCAGCCTTTTGTCTTTCAGATACTTCAACTCTCATCAGTCCCATCAGCACAACACCTGGAAGACACAAGGATTGGGAAGCTGGTCTAGAAACTTGCTTTTTTATTTTTAAAAATGAAAGCTTGTATTCTCAGAAGGCGGATGGTATTCTCAATGCCACCTTCGGCACTCTTTTTCTGCAGTCTTTCAGAACCACAGCATGTACAAAGCCCTGTAAGATTGTATGTAGCTCTGCCTCCCAGAGCAGGGAAACAAAACTGGCATTCAGATTTTGAGTGGCAAATATCCCCTAAAGGTCCCTTTCCTTTCTAGATCATCACACCATGAATGTTTTCCATATTCTAGCTGATGTAATAATCCAATGTGTCCAAGAGGTGGCAGCACATACTAAAAATGCAGTGAAATCCGGTTCTGAGTGATTCCTTCCTGCTGCTTTGGAAGACTGCAAGCAAGCAAGGCCACACAGCAGACCCCAAGTCTGGCTCTTGTGCCAAAATAAGGCCAAGAGCCAGCACAATTCTGTGTAACACTAAAGCCCCCATGTTTCTCCACTGATGGAAATTGGTCCAATGCATATTGCTTCATCTCCTTTTATATCTGTACCTTGGGCCAATAATACAATAATACAATTGTTGCCTAAACTGAACCATTTTCACCCATTTCAAAAAAGATGAGGAGACCAATGGAAGGTTGCAGATCTGCATCTGTAGAAAGGCATTTCTGTTTCCAGATCTTAGTCACTTCCAGAAAGCTAATCTGCAGCATTCAATAGGCTCCACACAGAAGGAAGCCACTTACGTGAGCTCTTCAGTATCCAAGAAGGCCAGAGAAAGCACTGTGTTTACCAACTACCATTTTAAAACATCCACTCACTGAAATCCCGTGCCACATTAACCCACATTCTGCAACACAAAATGCTGAATTCTGCAACCTGTGTGAATTATGTAAATTAGGCATGGAATGGTACACAAGCCCCACACACTTTCTGGAAATCTTATAGTGGGGATGGGAAACCTGTGGCCCTCCAGATTCCCAGCAGTCCCAGTCAACATGAGGAAATGGATTATGGAACTTGTAGCCCATCATCACCCCAGAGCCACATGTTCCTCATCCCTGTCCTACAGAGAGATCTCTCAACCCCATGGGCCACAAACTTTGAAGCCTAGCTAGGAGGATTGGAAGCTTGCCTACTCCCCCAATGAAAGGGGAGATTATTTGGGAACTGGATTCTGTGCCAAGTACTGTGTCTTGCAGTCCTTAACTGCTTGTGCAGAACCACACATATACACCTGTCAGCGCTGCCCAAGGTCCCAGCTCACACAAGACCAACGCTGCTTCTTGCTCAAGTTCAAAAGTCTTTATTGAAGTTCAGTCTCATTTCCAGACGTGCAGCGCGCAACGCTACATCTATCCGTCAGATCATAGAAGTCCCATCTGAATCTCCGCCCCCCTGACACCAGCTTAAGATTCTAGCTTTACTCCACCTCTTCCTCTGTTCCTTCTTTCTCTGGGTCCTTCTGCTAGTCGGAGTCTCTGCCCTCCGAGATTCTTCTGACGCTGATTCTCCCGACTCCTCCTCCCCCCTCTTTCGGGCTTTAGGACCTGGCTCCCAATCCGGGTTTTCTGCTGTCCCGCGCTCCTCCACATTTGAACTTGGCGCGCGCGCGCAGCCTCCCACTTTCCTTCTGACCGTTACACTTGTGTCACTGCTCCCCCTTTCGGGGAGGCTAGCTGGACCTGCCCTTCCCTCCGTCTCCCCACTCCCCGATGGAGGAGACGCTGGTCCTGACTCCCATGCCTCTTCTCCCCCACTGTGCTCTGGTGGGGGAACTGGCCCTACTTCTCCGCTACTCCTTTGGGACTCCCCTCTGGTTCCCTGTTTATGGATCGTCCCCTCTGGGATTCGCCTCGCCCTTACCATAGGCGCCCCCTCCTGGGAATCTTCTGATTCGCTGGAGAAGCTCATGGAATCTCTCGGTCCACTGTCATATTCCCCTACGCTCCCCTCTGATTCCTCTCCTCCGCTCTCTATTTGCTCTCTCCCCTGCTCTTCTGCTCCTGAGCCTCTGACATCCATCCCCCCCTCGAAGCCCCCCCTTCCCCCCTCCCCCTCTTCGGGTGTGGGTTCCAGGTGCTCCAGCGCTGGGGGTGTGAGTGCTGGCTTCCGTTCTCTCTCCCTGGTGTGCAACCGTCCAGCGGGATCAGGCCCCCCCACGATGGGTTCGTCGACGTCGACTTCCTCTGCTTCCATGTCTCTGCTGTCGTGCTCAAAACCAAGATCCTCCCCCCACACGTCCATGTCCTCCTCTCCCCCCGGTCCCTCGGGTGAGGCTGTGTGCAAGGGCCCCCTCAGCAGTTCCCTGCTCCACCCCACTTCTGGTTGAGTGTCCCACCAATAGGAGCGGTCCGTGGCAAACCCCGAGAGCGACCCCTCCGGGGAGCTCATCCCCGGCGTCGGCTCCTCATCTGAGGAGAAACCTTGGAACGTGCTGGCTGACAGTGTGGGTGTGAAAAGCCAGTCGTCAAAATACTCCGCCGGCATGGGTCTGTGTGGGAAGATCGAATGGAACTCGTCTTTGAGATAGTGCTCCTCCACGGCGTAGCACGGCACCCACTCGTTGGCGCTGGCCGGAGTACCCTCCCTGGCGAGGAGATATTCAACTCCCTCTTCCCCCCATCTGGAGTCCAAAATCTCTGTGACCTCGTTGAGTGGCGTCGCCCTCTGTGGTCCCTCCCCTGCTGGCGATGGGCTACGTGGAGCTGGTGCGGTCCCTGGCGCCTGAAACCTGTGGGGCGCCTTGTAAGGCGTGAGCACTGACCTGTGAAAGACTGGGTGCATTCTGGAGCCCTCCGGGAGTGTCAACCGGTAGGCCACTGGATTGATTTGTGCCGCGACCTGGTAAGGTCCCAGCTGCTTGTGTCCTAGCTTCCTCTTAGCTAGCGTTCTGGCCGGCACTGCCTGAGCTGCTAACCAGACCCAGTCCCCTACCTGTATGTCTTCCCCAACCCTCCTGTGCCTGTCTGCCTGCATCTTGTAGGCGTGTTTAGCGAGTTCCAAGTGCCTTCGGAGTTGCTCATGGACCTCCTGTAACTCTGCGGCTAAGTGCTCTGCCCCCCGTGGCTCCCCCTCTGCCTCGGTCTCCAACCCCGGGAAGGTTCTGGGGTGGCGCCCATTGTTGGCGAAGAACGGTGTCACCCCTGTAGACCCGTGCTTCGTGTTGTTGTAGGCAAACTCGGCTAGCGGTAGGTAGTCCACCCAGGTCGAGGGCTGTTGATTGGCGTAGCATCGCAGGTACTGCTGCATGATGGCGTTGACCCTCTCCGCTTGTCCGTTGGTCTGCGGGTGTCGTGCCGACGCTAAGTTGATCTTGACGTTCAGGATGCCCAGCAGCTTCTGCCAAAAGTTCGAGATGAATTGGCGGCCCCGGTCGGACAGGATGGACCGCGGCAGGCCGTGAGCTTTGAACACGTGGTCTATGAACAGCTTGGCGGTCTGTTCCGCTGTGGCCACCTTCGCGCACGGAATGAAATGCGCCATTTTGGTGAAGAGGTCTACGACCACGAGTACTGCTGTTTTGCCGCGCGAACTGGGCAGATCTGTAACAAAGTCCAGGGCCACTTTCTCCCATGGTTCGAGCGGCGTCTGCAGCGGTTCCAGCAGACCCGCCGGCTTCCTGTGTACTGGCTTGGCCCTTTGGCAGGTGTCACACCTGGAAACGTAATCCGCAACTTCTCCCCGCACCTTGGGCCACCAAAAGTCCCTGGTGACTAATTCCGCCGTCTTGTCCTTGCCGAAGTGCCCAGCGCTGGGCGCGTCGTGCAGCTGCTGCAAGACTCTCGCGCGAAGGTCTTCTCCCGGTACGTAGAGAGCCCCTTTGCGGAGGAGTAGTCCGTCGCGTATCTGGAACTCGTCGTCCCTCGCTGTGCCGTTTCGCACCTCCTCCATCTTGGTTTGCGCAAACGAATCCGCCTGTAGCGCACGACGGACTGCGTCCAGGTCCACTGCGGCTGAAGCGCACGCCCACACCTCTGGTGCGAAAATGTGTTTGGCCGCTGCCGGTGCCGCTTCCTCGAGATACTGCGGCTTCCTGGATAGCGCATCCGCCATGACGTTGTTGTCTCCCGGGATGTATTCTATCCGGAAATCGAAATCTGCAAAGAACTCCGCCCAGCGGATGTGTCTCTGGTTCAGGAATTTCGCCGTGCGCCAGTACTCCAGGTTCTTGTGGTCCGTGCGAACCTGCACCGTGTGTCTGGCTCCGACGAGGAAGTGCCGCCACGCCTTGAAAGCTGCATGAATGGCCAGCAACTCCCTGTCCCAGATGGTGTAGTTCTGCTCCGACGTGCTGAGCTTCCTGGAGTAGAATGCGCACGGTCTCCAGTCCCCTTGCGGATCTTGCTGCAACAGGACCGCCCCCACCGCTCTGTCCGAGGCGTCCGTTTCAACCCTCATCGGTTTGCTGGGGTTTACGTGTAGCAGCTGTTCTTCGGACGCGAAGAGACGCTTGAGCCTCCGAAAGGACTGCTCCGCCTGGTCCGTCCAGGTGAACTTCTTCTTCTTGGAGCTGAGGGTGTCCGTGATGGCCGCTGTCTCCTTCGCGAACCCCTTGATGAACTTGCGATAAAAGTTGGCGAAACCGACGAACTTCTGGACCTCCTTCCGGTTGCGCGGGCTCTTCCAGTCCAACACTGAGCGGACCTTGGCGCTGTCCATGGCAAGTCCCTTGTCGGACAGCTTGTAGCCCAGGAAATCCACCTCTGTCGTGTCGAACTGGCACTTCTCCAGTTTGGCGTAAAGTCTGTGCTCCCGTAGTCTCTGCAGGACCTCCTTGACGTCCTCCTCGTGCGCCTCCTGCGAGTCCGAAAAGATCAGGATATCATCTAAAAAGCAGACGCACTTCTTGTAGAGGAGTCCCGCTAGCACGTGGTGCATGAAAGCTTGGAAACAATGGGAGCCATTTTGGAGACCAAACGGCATGACTCTGTATTCATAGGTTCCTAAAGGCGTAAACATGGCTGTCTTCCACTCGTCGCCCTCCCGCATGCGTATAAGGTTGTAGGCCCCTCGTAAATCCAACTTGGTGAAGATCCGTCCCTTCCTCACCGTCGCGAGCAGGTCGTCAATTTTGGGCATGGGGAATGCTGTGGGCTTTGTCCTGGAATTGATGATTCTATAATCCACTATGAGCCTCCGTTCGGGCGTGTCTCTCTTCTTCACGAAAAACACGGGACTGCCCCCCACTGCTTTGGATTCCCGGATGAATCCCCGCTTCAAATTGCGATCTATGAACTCCCTGAGTTCTTGCATTTCGTCTTCAGACATGGAGTACAGTTTCCCAGTTGGCAGCGTCGCCCCTGGCAGGAGGTCAATCTTGCAGTCGTAGGGTCTGTGGGGAGGCAGCTTGTCTGCTTCCTTCTCGCAGAAGACTTCCAAAAAGTCCTTGTACTTGTTGGGCACCGCTTGCACCACGCCTAGGTGTAGCTGCGGTGCATCCTCTTGCCCCTCTCCTTCCTGGCAGGTCTGGATGCAGTGCGCTGCGCAGTAGGAAGAGCAGAAGGTCAATTGCCGCTGGTACCACGCTAATGCCGGGCTGTGCCTATCCAGCCAACTCATGCCCAACACTATGGGCGTGTCCGACAGGTGGGTGACGTTGAAACTGATGACTTCGCGGTGGTTTCCAATTTGCATCACCAGAGGCGGTGTTTGCTGTACCACCTCTCCTCCCAGTATCTTCCTGCCATCTACCGTGACAACATTTAGGGGCATCGTGGCTGGCAGGAGTGCTATGCGATGCTGCTTGACGAAGTCCAACCCTACAAAGTCTGCGTTGCTACCAGAGTCAATGGTAATAGGGACCTCCAGGGTGAGCCCATCGGGCAGCTGGAGCGATGCAGTGAGTTGCACCACTGGTTTGGGTGGGAGGGGGTCTGTGGGCTGCAAAATCTCTGGGGACTGTTTCACTGACTCGCCTGGTTGAGCCCCAGAGCCTCCATCTCCAACCAGGCGTCGCCTTTTCCCTGCTGCTCAATTCCCTGCTGAATTCCTCCTTTAACAGTTGCTGAGGCTGCAGTGTGCTTCTGGAGCCTCTGGGGACACTCTTTCGCCATGTGCTGTGCACTGTCGCAGATGTAACACTTCCTGCTCCCTCTAGGAGCCTTCGCCTTGACTGCTCCTGGTGTCTGGGCTCTGCTTGCTGTCTGAGCCCTTGCACCTCCGATTTCCATTGGCTCCTCTCCACTTATGAGAGGAGGCGTGGACTGAGCGCGCTCTGTCTCTCTGGGTAGGAAGGGAGTCGTTCTAACTGACGTGTTTGCTCTTCGCCCCTCCTCCCTGCTCCACGGGCGTTCTTCCAGGCGCACCCCAATTGCAAGCGCCCTTTGGACTACTTCTGTTGTATTTTGGGGTCTCTCCCCCCTCGCCAGTTCATCTTTAACGGCTCCATTCAGCCCCTCCCAGAACAGATCCCTGACGGCAGCTGAGTCCTTCTGCCAGCCCAGCACATTTACTAACCCAAAAAAGCGGGAATGATACTGGCGCACCGTCGCTCTCCCTTGTCGCAATCCATGCATTTCCTTTCTAGCGACATCCACATCCACCGTTGATTTAAAGCAAGCGTCCATGGCTCCAATAAAAGCGCTTGAATCTTTGAGGGCGGGGTCATTTTCGCGTAGCAAAGTTCGCAGCCACGACTTAGCTTCCCCATGCAGATGAGTGATTATGAAACCCACTTTCTCCTCCTCATCTCTAAAATCTTTCCGAAGCAAATTGAGCGCGAAGACTACTTCTGCTCTGAAGTTAGGGTACTGCTGCAGGTTCCCGTCAAAATGGGTCACAAGGCTTGCCCCCCTTTTCCCGAGGCTAACTCCCTCCGGCTTGGCTCCCAGCTGCCCCTCCTTTCCCCATTTGTCCCACCTGGCTTGCAGATCCTGGCAGAGCGCAGCTGTGTCTTCTTCTTTTTTCCTAGACGCAGCTAATTCTGCGTAGAGCGTTGACACCGCTTCCTGCAATTGCTTGACTTTTTCCTCAGTCGTCATCTTTGCCTATCTCCGTGAGCTCGCAGAGTTTATTGGAGATGGGACTTACTGTCAGCGCTGCCCAAGGTCCCAGCTCACACAAGACCAACGCTGCTTCTTGCTCAAGTTCAAAAGTCTTTATTGAAGTTCAGTCTCATTTCCAGACGTGCAGCGCGCAACGCTACATCTATCCGTCAGATCATAGAAGTCCCATCTGAATCTCCGCCCCCCTGACACCAGCTTAAGATTCTAGCTTTACTCCACCTCTTCCTCTGTTCCTTCTTTCTCTGGGTCCTTCTGCTAGTCGGAGTCTCTGCCCTCCGAGATTCTTCTGACGCTGATTCTCCCGACTCCTCCTCCCCCCTCTTTCGGGCTTTAGGACCTGGCTCCCAATCCGGGTTTTCTGCTGTCCCGCGCTCCTCCACATTTGAACTTGGCGCGCGCGCGCAGCCTCCCACTTTCCTTCTGACCGTTACACTTGTGTCACTGCTCCCCCTTTCGGGGAGGCTAGCTGGACCTGCCCTTCCCTCCGTCTCCCCACTCCCCGATGGAGGAGACGCTGGTCCTGACTCCCATGCCTCTTCTCCCCCACTGTGCTCTGGTGGGGGAACTGGCCCTACTTCTCCGCTACTCCTTTGGGACTCCCCTCTGGTTCCCTGTTTATGGATCGTCCCCTCTGGGATTCGCCTCGCCCTTACCATAGGCGCCCCCTCCTGGGAATCTTCTGATTCGCTGGAGAAGCTCATGGAATCTCTCGGTCCACTGTCATATTCCCCTACGCTCCCCTCTGATTCCTCTCCTCCGCTCTCTATTTGCTCTCTCCCCTGCTCTTCTGCTCCTGAGCCTCTGACAACACCTGTTTTGAAAGTTTCATGGTTGGGAACAGATGACCTAATCTCCTGAAAAGACAGACTATGCCTTACTGTTTGACATAAACATAATTTTTGGATTTGATTTGTGGTATTCAAGAGTTCAGTCCCAACTAAGTCGATCTCATAAATGTCGTTTGGAACACTAGGCACCTTTCCAGTTAGGAGTTTGATCCGGCCTTCCACAAACTGTCATGCACATCTTTTTTGGTTGGAAGATTAAATAAGAAGAGTTTGTTTTAAGAGCCTCTGCGCGTTCTATGTCGAGCTTACTTCTTGTCGCCATTTCACTTTGGTACTTTGGTGTTCTGTTAGTGCCTGCTTGTTATTAACTGATAAACTGTGGACCTCTTTGGATAATTGGATTATTTGAGAGGCAATACCTCTAATTTGTTGAAAGATATGCTCAACCATTCTTGAATTTGGAGTTAATTGGGTGCTCTCCCTACTTGTTATTCTTTCCTCTCTTAGAGGCACAGGGTCAACTTGCCCCATTGTTGGATCCAGTATTCTCCCCATATTCATAATCATCTTTAAGGAGAGAAAATCGTTTTTTTGTTGGAACTGTAAAAGCAGATTTGTTAAAAAAAGTCCTCCAATTTAGATTGTTTGGAATCTAATTAGATTGGTGAGAGAGCTGCTTCCTCCGGGTCCCTGTAGCGTTTACTAGCAGGCATAGTGTTGCGGTGGGGAGTAAACAAGGAGAGGTTTCCTTAACCAAAGAAGAGAGAAAAAATAGAAAGTGCTCAGTTTGTTCAATTTAAGAGCTTCTCTGTGAGGTGACTGCCAGGAGTTCCAGGCCTGCCCAGGATGCTTCACAGAACTTGCCCAAGGTCTTTCTTATAGCATAGATAAGAGGGTGCTGATAGAATCCCAATAGGTTGGTAAGTTTAAAAGTAGAGAAGTAAAAAAAAAGAAAAAAGGAAATATTACTTCCCTGGGTAGCAACCAGCGCTAATTACAGTCCTGTTATCTGCGGAGCTTCGAAGCCCGCTTGCTAAGCTGTTGCCATCTTGGAACCGCCCCTGAATAAATAATTAAAAAATGGCCGCTGTTTGACATGATGAGCATCACTTACCTCTTGCCAAACCTTATAGTGGCTGAGGAAGCAACCCAATTCCCCCTTGGTGAGTGGACGCCCATGGTATGGGTCCTTGTAACCTGGCAACATCTTAATGCCCAAGGCTTCCACCTGGCTGGTGTTCATTGCTCTGAGGACAGACGGAATGAAAGAATAAAGGACAGTCAGTAGAACACAAGCTATTCATGAAGAGAGCGGCAGAGATACATGCCAAAGATATATGGCTGTGTGATCTAGGGTGAAAAATAATGCAGAAAGAAGAAAACAATTCTCTTTCCCTAGATCAACTTCTGTTGGTGCAGAAGCTTCCAGCCAGCGCAGAGTTCTTCACTGAACAGAACAGAAAAGCAGTCAAGCCCAAGAAGCAGGGTTGTGTGCCACTCAAAAGCTTGCCTACTTCTTTCTACAGCTGCTGAAGTTTCTCCAACACAAGATTTCACTTCCCCTATTATTTCTTACTTTCTGTGAGCAATTTGGCAGCAACATCTTTTGCTCTGTGCAAGCGAAGATTAAACAAGGAAGATAAAGAGCACAGGATGTTGTCTTTGGGCAGATTAGTTTCTGCTTTGGCCACGACCGGCCGGAGATCTTGGGGGTCCCAGGCAGAAGACCCTTCATGTCAAACCTGTTGCCCTAGAGCCTTTTTGACTGCAGATCCTATGGAGAGAGTCAGAACTTACAGGGTTAAGAAGTTCTGAGTGACGTCTCACATTCTTTGAGGCGTGGCATAGAACACTGAGAGAGGGAGTGTTCTACTACTCTGTCACACAGAGTGAGCTTAGCTCCGGTACGGAAGGGAGTGGAAAATGAGTTCTGTGTCAGCGGGAGATTTATGATCTGTTGAACTGTACGAGAATAAAGCTCTTTCTAAGATAAGAAAGACAGCCTGGATTTATTACGCACACACGGCAACATCGCTTCTGCTTCTACCGCTGTGCAACGCTCTGCTAAGTTGCAGCTGGAAACTGCCCAGAGGGAGCAGAGCCACGCAGAGGAAGCGTGTGGGCTCCGGGGGCAAGCAAAGCTGCAAATCAATTTCACCAAAGATCCAAGACCTTCTGCAGGATGCAAATCAGGGGCTCCAACCCCGAGCTACAGCCCCTCCTTTTAGATATGGTGAGTGTGAGCCCATTCCACTACAACACCATTGGGCCCCTAAGTACACAGGATATTGGCATGGCTAAGGTCAAGCACCCTATTCCACCCTGAACACTCGCCCTTTTTGTCTTTGTCCCAGGCGGGCACTCACTTGCCATCCACAGCTTCAACCACTTTGCAGTCTATCTCCTGCTCATAAAGCGCCCGCAGCATCCGCTCCCGGCGGTCGGTCCGACGCTTCAGGTTAATCATGAAGACCTGGGAAAGGAAGCATTGCGGCGTCAAGAATGCAGAGCGATGGCCCACCATGGCAGAAAGGCAGAGGAGGGAGCAAAGCAGCGCCCCAGGCTTTGCCATAGCTATGCAGGCAACCGAAGCACATAGCGGAGCTTTGAGGAGAGTGTCAGAATGGACTCTGCATTACTTCAGACTGTAGGCAGAAGATGCTGAGCTCCCTGCAAATGGCCAAGTAGCAAAGCAGGAAATAAGCTGGGCTGCAACCTTTTTGCTTGCAGGAAGTTTTCTTTTATGCAGGGGGCATTATAAAAGGGGGTCTTCCTCTCCACACTTGCAACACACACCTGTAGTCTGAAGTGGTACAGTCCACTCTCATCCCCTTGGGATTCTGGCACCAGCTCTCTCATGTCTAGACATTTCCCCTATGGCACTACACTCTAAGATCTATCTGCAGAGCTGAACAAAGAAAGCTCCAGAAGTCAAAGAACTAGGGAAGTCTGCAACTTGGCTTTCAGAAGGCAGGGTGACTGAAGGCAGCAGCATCACAGCCCACCAATGAAAAAGTCCCTCAAACTGCCCTCTACTAGGGCAAACCCAAAGGAAATCGCCCAGACCCCATGGAAGCAGATGTACATGATGGTGGAGATGATGACAATCAAGGGTCGGTCAAATTCTGTTCTCTGCTTAAATCTTGTGACTTAGATTATGCCATTCAAGCACATTCACACAGGTCTGCTTGTTTTTCCTCACCTCATCAAATCCCATCTTGTCCGGGATTTTAGGAGGCACAGATAGGTATTGAGAAGATTCCACTGGAGGGTTTTTAACTGTAGGGAAAGACAAAACTGGGTCATGCGGTGGGTCACGTGACCTGTCACCAGGTTTTCATTTAAGGAAAAGAAGAGCAGAGATGCATTTTATGACAAGCTCCCCCCAGATTCTTGGCCTCGTGTCAGATGCTGGGAAGGGCCATTGTTCGGCGGCAGAGCTTCTGTCTGACACACGGAAGATCCCAGGTTCAGTCCCTGCCATCTCCAAGTAGGGCTGGAAAAGACTCCCAGTCTGAATCCCCCAAGAGCCGCCTCTGGTCCGTGAAGACATTTCTAAGCCACATTAATAAATCTGCACCATAAATTTTGATGTGGAGGCACATACATGAATTGTTCCCCATGAATGCCCAGTGCACCACGTAGTCCTGCAGCACTGGGTCTCCCAAACTTTCAGGGGGGAAATTGCTCACACCACACTGATTTTTTTATTGATAAGAAATACATTGGAAAACAAAAAGGGCTTGCTTATAACATAGAACACAACTACTTTATAATATGATCAGGCGGAATCTAGAAAGCATAAAACAATGCAGCCACATAAGAACACAAATCATTCCCAAAATATAAGTATGGATAGAAACTCAAAGAGAGGTGTGAACTTGCTTTTGCCTGGTAAACTTATTTATATTGGATCTTATTTGATACAAACTAACTCTTATCTCCTCATCAGCACAAAGAAGCCTTTCTCTTTTCTGATCTTTCATATTTGTCAGAGCTGACAATCCCTGTTCACAACAATATGTTGCGGAGAACTGTAGAAAAACAGCTATACTCTTGAAGAGAGGCACGGATAGATATAAAAAATATTTTAATACTATACTATACTGAAATGTTTAACTCTTTCTTTCTTTGTCCTCGAATCTTCCTGCCACACTTGCCTTCCTCTCTGCCACACCCTCTGAGAACCACTAAGAGGTGTCTAGGTGGATTTTTAAAATGGATTTTCTTCTTAGCCCAAGGATGGGGATCTTGTGGCCCTCCAGATGTGGCCGGGCTAGAACCCCCTTCATCCCTGACCCCTGGCAGTGCTGGTAGAGGCTGAGCGGAATTGTAGTTCAGCAACATCTGGAGGGCCAGTCTAGCCTTATCAAAATGCAATTTTGACTTCTCAAGAGCCCTAGGAAGACAGTTCACTCCCTCTGAGTTTACACTAACTTTGTAAATAGATCTCCAGGAAACCAGGCAAGGACATTTCAGAAAGTCCCTGCCCCTTGCCCTCTGGCTGCAAATGACAAGCATATGGGGGTGGGGGGAGACTAAAGTCCTTTTAAATTTATTTCCTTACATTTCTAAGGTTTCATGGTTTTCTTTTCTCATCCCCTGGCCAATATTTTATCACTGTAGCTTGGGTTCAAGATTACCCCAAATATCTTCTAGTCAGATTCAAGGCTAAGTTGAAATGTGCCCTTGGCCGTTTCCTGGAGGGCGGGTGAGGGGGTTTGGGCACAAGGCTGGCTCTCAGTGTGGGCTAGAAGTTTCGATGACATATCTTCCTCTAACTCCAAGTTCTCCCTTTAAAAAAAAAAGAAAAATCTTCCTCCACACAACCTTTTTCAACCACTATTTTCAACAGACTTGACTGTCCCACGCCTCACAGATACATTCCACAAGGATGAAAGTGTGCCTGACAGCAAAGGCAAGGTCTTCTTCTTCTTACATGAATGTGCTTTTGCACATTTGCATTTCATGGAAGCACAGAAGACGAGATCCTGCCCTGCCAAAGGAAAAGATCTGAAGGAGCAGCTGGGTGGGAATTGGGGGGCAGGAATGTCTCTTTACCCTCCAAAGTCTTGTTTTTAGAAGGCTTCTATATTCAGACACCAGGCACTGCTATTTTGCCCATGAAATGACCAGTGCTGTGTTTTGCCAAACAAAAAACAAAAATCAACCCCCATGTTTCAACACAAAGAGGATGCAACTTTAAAGAACCAAAACCAGTTGTCCATAGCAGCAGAAACATGCCTGAAACAAATCCCACTCCACTGGTAAAGGCAAATGTTGAGAAACTAAACATTTTCTCCCCAACACAGTACCTTTCCACATGCAGAAAGGTTTTTGGCATGGCAGCCAAGCCATGTACATTCTGAGGTGGTACAGTCCACCTCAAAAGCAGCACCCTTGAATGGGCTCTTGGGGCCCACAAGCCATCTGCTACTTACAGAAGTTTTGCCTTCGAAGAAATCTCCCAAGGGAAGGTCAGCACAGAGAATGCCCCTTTCGGTTAGCGAAAAACAAGCAGTTATTAATGAAAAGAGGGTGCACACGGAACTCTCCTACCTTCCACCTCAGTCACCTTCTCAAAGAGTGACCATTTTGCCTTTAAGGGAAGTCAAATTTAGTGAAAGGACCTTTGTGTAGCTGCAGCCCTGTACAAAGAGCGACTGTGAATCATCCCCAAGGGACGGAGTCTAGCAAACTCCTCCAGAACCCAAAGGAGGGGCAACTGCTACACACAAGCACCATTGATGGCAGAGGCTGCTCTGAGAGGCTTCACACAGGCCATGCGGGGCTGGTCAGGCTGCCTTGAACTGGAGAAGCAGAAAGCATGAGCCAGGGCAGAAAGGCTCTGGTCCAATGTCCTGCAATTTCAGTGGCACTTTCTGCAGCATGGTCCTATGCATCCCTATGCAAAAGGAAGCCATGTTGATTATCATTGGAGGCCCTTCTTCATGTGCTCCTCTGCGAGAGGATGCTGGCCACATAAGAACAGGGTCTTTTCTGCAGTGGCTCCCCATTTGAGGAAGGCTGCCCCGGGGAGGTTTGCCTGGCACATTCGCTGCATATCTTTAGGCAACAAGTAAACTGTTCATCTATAACCAGGTTTTAGGCAGATTAAACAATTTGTGGCCTTTCAAACTTTGGGCTTTATACTTTTTTCTGTTTTTATACTGTAAACTGCCCTGTGATGCTCAGATGAAGGGCAGAATATAACTTTAATTAATTAATTATAACAACAACAACAACAACAACAACAACAACAACAACAATAGATTGATGATTTAGTGAGGTTTACTCCCAGCTATAGAACCTTAACCTTAAGTTGCTTTTGTACCTTTATATGCTGTCTTCACAGCGACCCCTGGAAGGTAGGCCAAATACATTTCCCCTTTGACGGCCAGTGAACACAGGCTGAGAAGCAAAGCTTTGCCCAAGGCAGCATCAGGAAGTACAGAGAGCCGGCTGGATCAGGCCAACAATGTCTAGTCCAGCATCCTAGTCTCACAGCAAGCCAACCAGATGCCCATTGAGGGAAACCAGGAAGCAGAACATGAGCTCAACTGCTATTTGGAAGTCTTGCTGCCTCCAGAATGGCCATCCTGGCTAGGAGCCAGCAACAGCCCTCTCCCCCCCCCTCCATGAATGGGCCTAATCCTCTTTCAAAGCCATCCAAGTCGGTGATATGGCTGTCTCTGGGAGTAGCAAGTTTGACAGTGTGTTGTGGGAAGAAGGACTTTCTTTTAGTTGCCCTAAACCTTCCAACATTCAGCTTCAACTTTCCTTTCTCCACGATAGGAGACTCACCTTTTCTCTAAAATAGGCATCCTCAAACTTTTAAAACAGGGGGCCAGTTCACTGTCCCTCAGACTCTGTTGGGGGCCGGACTATAGTTTGAAAAAAATGGTGCCTTCATTATACACCTTTAGGCGCCAGGCAAAAACATTTCATTTTAGCCAGGCTTTGGGTTGATTTGATTGACATCCTATGCCCTTTTTAAATGTGGTTCTTTTTTGGGGGGGAGATGTTATTGGGTTGTTTTTATTTTGCTTATATATATAATTGTGGTTTTAGATTATGTTCTGTGAACCGCCCTGAGACCTCTGAGTATAGGGCAGTATATAAAGTCAATAAATAAATAAATAAATAAATAAAACCTCAGTGGTAGTCCCAAATTCAACCCCTGGCATCCCCAGATGGCGTTGGGAGAGCCTCCTGCATGAAACCCCAGAGTGCTGCTGCCAGCCAGGGTAGGCAATACTGAGCAATGTTCTGGCTCGGTATAAGGCCTCTTTCTCCTCCTCCTCCTCCTGTTGCAAGAGCTGGCTGCTTGTTGGGAGAGGCTGCCCATTCGCTCCAGCTTCGCCTGGGGCCTCCGCCTCCAGCCCATGGAATCCTGCCCTGCGGGGAGGAGAGCGCTCTCAAGCTGCCATGGCGACCCAGGCACCATGCGGCCCCCCGCCTCTCCGAAAGGGGGCTCTGAGGACTAAGCGGCGTGGCTGCGCCTGCGAAATGGAGAGTCCAGAGCCAGAGGGTCCGCGGTACCATTCCCCGGCTGGCGCCTCTGCCTTAGCGGGGAGTGGGCAACTATAGGAAGGCGGAGGGGTCAGGAGCAAAGTTCCGCAGAACGCTTGAAATGCAGGAGGAGGGAGGGAGGGAGAGACACCTCTCTGCCTTAGCAGGTAACTACGAATCCCAGCATGCAATGCAGCCAGAGAGTATGATTAGGCCGAGCACGGAGTTGTAGCCAAATGCTTTCATTGCGTTCAGTCAGAACGCTTTGCCGCCGTTTTGCTGCTCGCTGTAGGCCGCCTCCCCCCTTTGTTTGCCCCTGCCAGGCAGGCTGAGTTCAGGACCCTGGCGGGCCGGATCTGGCCCTCGGACCATAGTTTGAGGACCCCTGCTCTAAAACATCCCCAATGCTGCAACCTTTCTTCCTCGGGGAGTCGCTCCATCCCCTGGATCACGTTGGCAGCTCTTTTCTGAATCTTTTCCAACTCTACAACATCCTTTTTGAGGTGATTCTGCAGAATGATTCTGCGTCAGAAGAGAGCTTCAGAAGAGCTCTTGCGTATGGCACTGAGGCCCATCAAGTCCAGGACTCCCAGCGACCTGCATCCAGCAATCGCCAGACAGACACCTCTGGAAAGCCCCTGCCCCACGGCCAGTGCCCACTTCCCCCAGCAGTCTCTGTCTCTGAACCCGGAGGGTCCGCTTAGCTACCAGACATAAGGAGGAAAAGGTAGTGGCACCCACCCTGTGGAACGCCCTCCCATCAGATGTCAAAGAGATAAACAACTACCTGACATTCAGAAGACATCTTAAGGCTTCAGGGAAGTTTTTAATATGTAACGCTGTACTGTTTTTAACACTTGATTGGGAGCCGCCCAGAGTGGCTGGGGAAACTCAGCCAGATGGGCGGGGTATAAATAATAAATTATTATTATTATTATTATTATTATTATTATTATTATTATTATTATTATGCCAGGCTCTTAAACTGCAAGTTGGTTTTGTACTCCCCACAAATGGATGACATCACCCCCAGGTTTCATTATGCATCTACATAAACTTTCCTCTACTCTTAGAAATGTGCACAACAGATCAGATGACCAAACCAAATAGCCACATGGCTTAGGAGCTGAGGGTCCTGTTCAGCCCTTCAGTCTCTCCGTGATTGTCCAAGGCAGAATTGCAAAACAGGAAAAAGCATGCCACTTTGCTCAAAGTGCATACATGTATCTGGGTCACATAACTTTGCCTTTATCAGCCCACAACCAGGGATTGCCCAGGTGCCAAAATTAATTGATTAACTGATTGCCCAGAAGCATGCAGAGCCCTTCCTATAGCAAACCACCAGTGAAGATGTCAAAAGCTCTGCCAAAAGTAAGCCCTCCTCGCTGTCCCCTAAGTAGGGCTGGGTGATATCTGGTTTTCAACATCACAATATATCACCAGCTAAATATCACAATATCTCAATATATCTGCGGCGGCAGAGGGCCTTGCTGGGGGGCCCCGGAACAGTGGAGGGTGCACCTCACTTCCCCCACAGCCGCCGAGGGCCTTGAGGTTCCCAGCAGCGGTGGAGGGCCTTAAAATGCAAGGAAGTAGTAGATGAAAATATGAAATAAACTTCCATTTAATATATTTAATATATTTTCAACCAATTTAAAGAGTAGTTTGTGATTTATTAGTCAAGTTGCATCTGCTTTCCCACTCAGAGGTCTAAGTGGAATATTTGCATGCATAAGCCCCACTGAATTCAACTAAACTTACTTTTCCTTTCCTGGGAGTAAGCCTCATTGAATTCAGTAGGACTTATTTGTGAGTAGACACACATTTGCTTGCACTGCTTACCAACAAACACCCTTAGCATCATGCTCACATAGTACCCAACCTCCCATTTCAGCATAAGGCAGCCAGCTAAATCTTCTCCCCTCCACCCCCCAGGAGGGCCCCCCAAAAGCCCTCATCCCACCAATCTCTCTCTCTTTTTATCAAAGGCAGGGAGGGAGGGCAAACAAGCAAAAAGATAGTCTCCTTAAAAACAAAAAAACCCTTCCTTTTTAATATGGTGGAAAGCTATTTAGGGGGAACCAACAACATAAACACCCCCAGAAAATAAAAACGAAAACTCTTTCCCCTCTTTTTTTCCACAGGTGGGGGTGAGTGTGAGGAAGAAAGAAGAGCTTTCCAATGCTTTATTTATATTCTTTGTATATTTTGCCACTGAATCACTGGAAAGACTCCAGTGAAGCCGATAGAGTTCCTAAGCTCAACAATTCCAGTGATTTCCTAAAAAAAAAAAAAAAAGCTCAGAAACTTTTGGGGTGTCCTGGTCTTTGTTTTTTGAAATATGGTAACCCTAGATCTGCTTAGGAGGGAGGAGGGAGAGAGCAAACAAAGCAGGAAACACAGTGCCTTGCTGAAACTCTTATCATGATGTATTCAATGATATGCACAGCCCCCACCCCCAGGGTAGTTTTCTAACCCTCCTCCTAACCCTTACACAAGGTAAAATCTGGTGTCTGTTTATAAAAATTTCCTAGAATCATAGAGTTGGAAGAGACCACAAGGGCCATCGAGTCCAACCCCCTGCCAAGCAGGAAACACCATCAGAGCACTCCTGACATATGGTTGTCAAGCCTCTGCTTAAAGACCTCCAAAGAAGGAGACTCCACCACACTCCTTGGCAGCCAATTCCACTGTCGAACAGCTCTTACTGTCAGGAAGTTCTTCCTAATGTTTAGGTGGAATCTTCTTTCTTGTAGTTTGGATCCATTGCTCCGTGTCCGCTTCTCTGGAGCAGCAGAAAACAACCTTTCTCCCTCCTCTATGTGACATTCTTTTATATATTTGAACATGGCTATCATATCACCCCTTAACCTCCTCTTCTCCAGGCTAAACATGCCCAGCTCCCTTAGCCGTTCCTCATAAGGCATCATTTCCAGGCCTTTGACCATTTTGGTTGCCCTCCTCTGGACACGTTCCAGTTTGTCAGTGTCCTTCTTGAACTGTGGTGCCCAGAACTGGACACAGTACTCCAGGTGAGGTCTGACCAGAGCAGAATACAGTGGCACTATTACTTCCCTTGATCTAGATGCTATACTCCTATTGATGCAGCCCAGAATTGCATTGGCTTTTTTAGCTGCCGCGTCACACTGTTGGCTCATGTCAAGTTTGTGGTCAACCAAGACTCCTAGATCCTTTTCACATGTACTGCTCTCAAGCCAGGTGTCACCCATCTTGTATTTGTGCCTCTCATTTTTTTTGCCCAAGTGCAATACTTTACATTTCTCCCTGTTAAAATTCATCTTGTTTGTTTTGGCCCAGTTCTCTAATCTCTTTGGTTTAAAACAACAACTTGCAAAGGCCTTGCTAACTTTTGGCCAAGAGTCACATAGAACTCACCCATCACCTCCAACTGCACGTGCATGAAACTCTCCACCTCGTCGCGGAGGGTGCTGTGGGATCGCAGAGGCACGGGAAGGAAGCCATACACCTCTTTGTTGCACACGTACATCTGAACTTCTAAACAAAGCGGGGAGGAACCACAAAAGGGAGCACATAAGATCAAGATGTCATTGGGCAGCAGAAGACAGACCCCTCTCTGTATCCTTTCCAAGTCAAGGAGTCATGGCCATTGTTACGTTTCACCTCCATATGCATGAAGTTGGGCTAATTGGTGATTAAAATAAATTCTGATGGTACACTTGGCAGCCCACAAAACGCTCCAGTACCCTGTTCAAAGATTTAAAACTAGGTGGAGAACCAGCCCAAGGAATCTGCACTATTTGGGCTACATGCAATTCTACAGGAGCTCAAAATGTAGGAAGGGGTGCTGAAGTCAGCTTCCCAGGACTCTCGGGAAGCTTTTCTTCTTTTTCAAAGCCTCTAGCCCTTATGTTAATTCTCAATAGCAAAAGAGGTGCCTGAACGAAATTTTCTGTGGTTGGGGCACAGCTTCAGCACCCTTGCCTCTCCCATGACCAACAAACCCAGAACAAAAAATTCAAAATATTAAAACACAGAAGAACAAAGTATGCAAAATAAGACCAATTTATGATTCCCCCCCCCTCAAGATGCACCATTTATATAGCTTGCTGAAATCCACATCTATTTTTTGTTTTTTGTTGTTGCTAGCAAGGAAAACATAGCATTAGTTATGGTGAGGAGCAAAGATCAAAGTAGAACTGGTTGTGCCTGGAAATCCCAGGAATGCCTCCTTGGATTCATGGATTTGTGTTTCTGTTCAGAAGGCACTTGCCTCAGCTGAACTGAACTGGCCCCAAGCAAGCAGGCAGGTAGCAAAGTAGATCTGCTTCTCCTTGCCCATGCTGCCACCTGGTTGCCCATTCCATGGCAACACTATCCTAGGTGCAGCAATATTTAAAGTGGAGATGGGGAACCTGTGGTCCTCCAGATGTTGTGGGAGTACAATTCCCATCCATTCCATCATGACAGCCAACAGTCCGGGATGAAGGGAACTGGAGTCCAGCACAATCCCCACCCCTCCTGTTTTGAGTCCCACGTGCAGGCAATGGGCCTTTTGGAAACAGAAGCTGCCTGGGAGAGACATCCCTTGAACTCCACACTCTTGTCCCTTGCCACGAGTGATGCCAGCTGATTGATCAGAGGGTGTGGTTGGGGGGGAAATGGCCTCATGGGCCAAACTGCATCCCCAGGGAAGGTAAGACTGACCCCCTGGCCAGATGTTCCCCACCTCTGGAGTAATAATTTCCACAGGGTGCTATTTCCTAACAGCAGGGAGCAGCATGGGGCTATCCAATCTTCTCCTGGCTTCAAAGAGCAGCAGTTGTATGTGATGAGAATGGAGTGTTTCTAGCAGGCAACAAGTTGGGGACTGAAGAAATACTGTGGCTCAATAGTGGAGGACGTGTCTTGCAAGCAAAAACCCTGAGGTCCAATCCTGGGTGTTTCCAGGCAGGGCTACGAGGGACTTTTGCCTGAAACCTCGGAGAGCTGTAGCCAGTCACTATTGATAATGCTGAATTAGACTGGTGAACAGTTTCATAGAATCATAGAGACGCAATGTTGGGAGGGACCACAAGGGCCATCTGCTCCAACCTCCTGCAATGATGAAATCACAGTATGACTAGGCATATGGCAGCTTCCTGCATCCCTATTTTCCAAGGCAAAATAAGGGAAAGTATGCAGCTATGCTGAAGAATTGTCTGCAAGGCAGCTCAACAAAGAAAAACCATCTCAATTAATCTTGTTGATCCTCACAAACAGATGCCTCTGCGAGGCCAACACACACAAACCAAGATGGCATCCTTCTCTGTGAGCAAAGATAGGGCTTTGACTCACCTGCCTGCCTGCAGGCAAAGGCAAAGACGATGATGTCATCAAATGCCCAGGTGTAATCCGGATGGGGTGGGTAGAAGACAAGGCTCCGAGTGGCCTCTTTCTGCAGGTTGATAAGAAAGGTGGAGTGCACCATGGGAACAGCAAAGCAGCCCTGGCGGTCTCGCTTCCTGATGGGGATGTAAGCAGGCGTGCGCTTGTAATAGCCCTAGGAGAAGCAGAATGGAAATTCCACATGAGATTTCCTGCAAAGAGAAGCAGGAATAGAGCCCAGCCTAGGAAAACTTGCAACACTTCAGCGTCATGTGCAAAATGAGTCTTTGTGCTGAATTATATGAACAGTAAGGCAGGAGAAACGGCGTTTCCGTGTGCTGCTCTGGTTCGCCAGAAGTGACTTAGTCATGCTGGCCACATGACCCAGAAGCTGTCTGCAGACAAACGCCGGCTCCCTCGGCCTATAGAGCAAGATAAGCACCACAAGACAAGAGTTGTCTGCAACTGGACTTAACGGTCAGGGGTCCCTTTACCTTTAAGGCAGGAGCATAAAAAAACAGTCTCATACATGATGACAGCACTTAAGAGCTCTAGCTGCACGGTTTTTAAAAGACTTGCCTCAATAGTTAAACTAACTCATTATTTTAGAGAAAACACATTGTATTAGATCTAAAGAAAAAAGATAGCAAAATTAATTCAGAAGGTATTGGTCCTCTTTTACCATGTACTGTAAAAAGAAGCCACTGTTTCCAAAAACACACCATAGACACACAATGTTTTGAAATCAATTGATGTTTACACTTTTCCAATAGGGTAAAGTCAGAACTTGCTTTCTTGGTTCATGTCATAGCTGTTGCAACAAAATGCATAACCTCATTATCTTGCATATCTATAGCAGAGAATATTTCAAGGAAATGTGCAAGCATGGATTTTAACTTGTGTTTAAATACCTCGTTATCTTTTTATGGCTCTAGGTGCTTGATTCTTAATTTGAAGAACATAACCTTTTCTTAAATAAACATTTTTTCAATGAATGAATGCAGATGCTCATCATCCTTGATCCACACACAAAGAGAGATTCTGAAAAAGTGAGAACTGTATTGGCTAGGAGGCAAGGAAGTTGCAGAGAATATGCCTGGTAGATATTTCTCTGTGTTGAATTTGTTGAAGGACAGAAGATCGTTGAGGTCATGTCAGCTGACAATGTGCTTAGCCATGGATATACCAAGTCCTTCATGCCTACTGCCTCAATCATAGTCTTTGGCTGTGGTCTCAAGCACACATGGCAAGAACAGAGTTAAACCAGAGGCTGGGATCCACCTACCTGAGAGGTCATCCCACACCAAAAGTTTGAATAGGCTGCCCGTGAGTCCAGCATCGGAGCCACCACAGTCTTGTTCTCAGCTATCAAAAGGCCCAGAGTGTCAGGGTTCGTCAGGAGATTGTCTGCATCCACAAACTGCAGAATTATGCAGCAAGAAAAAGAAGAGAAAAGTCAGTTCTACAGCAGCTGTTCCAGTTTAAATGTTGTGAATCCCCAAGGTCCAAGGTTGCTGGTGAGCAAGAAACCTTAGCCAACAAATTACTGTGCCCCTGTCTTAGGACCTCAACTTCTAACCTGTGCTTATGATACGCCAACATTTTAAAACTGGCAGCTGCTGGGCCAAATCTGGACCCAGGAGATTTTGGTCCAGCAGATGCAGCCTTGAGATCCAATTGCCAGAAAAATAACTTTTCAGAAAGGAAGGACAGGTATGAAAATGAGAGGCGACAGCTGTGATGTCAGTGAAAGGGAAAAATAAGGATGGTGAGGAGTCAGCCATCTGCTTGGCAAAGGAAAGACATGTTGCCCCCCCACCTTTCTTATTGCCCCCTATACCTTCTCAGAAGGAAGGGGACGCCAAACTTGGATGGCAGCTGCTTTTCCAAGGGGCATTATATGTACCTTCTCATGGTCACTATTTAGTAGGGACCAAGGCTTTGATATTCTGGTACCTGTTCCTGGTAAATTCTTGTCCGTATTTTGCTTGCAAGGGCAGCTTTGGGGATAACCACCATTGTAGCACAAGAAGCTAGAACATTCAAGCTACTAGTCATTCCTATGCAGGAGGCAGAGACGTGAATGTGTGAGCACAAGAGCACTAAGGCTCCGTGGAATTCACAGCCTGCCATTTTCCAGCTGGCAATATTTCTTTTGGTCTGCAGTGCGAGGCACCCGTTTGCTTTTCCTTTTAACTAAAAGCACCAGCACCATCTTAGCTTCTAAAACAGCATAGGACAGTATATTGTGAGGCCATTAAAATACAGAAAGTGGAGGAGGCCCTTTTCTGCACATGTAACACAAGGAGGACGCCACTCAGATTGCTGTAAAAACAAATGGCAGAGTGTGTCCCTTTTTTCATCTGTGAAACAGAAGGAGGTATGCTTGGCGGACAACTACAAGAAAAGCCAGCTTAAGCATGCGAGGACACTCCTTCCATAAGAAATCCTTTGAGGAACTGTGCAGGAACTGAGGTCCATTGTGGGCTTATCTCCTAAGAGCCAAGGTACTGCTAGGATTAAAAGAAACTTGATGACGTCTCCACAAACAAACAGGTGCCTCTGCTTTTCATGAGCAGGGCAGCTCCCTCCAGCCCTAGCAAGAAGCACAGAGACACACAAATCACTCCCTGCCAGCAATTCTGGGCTGCAGGCCAGCACCTAATTCCAGAACAGAAGTACAAGGCATGACAAGCCAAGGGGGCTGGCTCCCAGTGAGAACAGCTGGACTTCTACCACTCCATCCCAAAATCCCACCCCAGTTGTGCTTGCCCAGGACTGAAAAGCACCAAGGGAAAGAGCAGCCCACATAAGAATGTCAGCTGCGCCCCCAGCGAGGCGAGGCTGAGGAGGTCAGGGGGCACGAAGGGGCATTGGAGACAGGGAAGTGGCATCATCGCCCCCAAAGATATTCCACTCTGTACTAGAAGAATCAGGTGAGGCAAGGCAGGGCATCACCTACTGTGATCTGCATTGGATAGTTTCCTTTTAATGCCAGATTTGGCAGTATTTGCAGAACAGCAAAGTGGCAGAAGAAAAGAGCTGGATAAGATCAATGGACAAGGCACTGCCGAGGCAAAGCCAGTCTCACCCCAGAAATGAAGGGCCAGCCGTGAGCTCTCTTCTTCTGTTACTTTTGTTCTCAACCAAAATCTTATTACAAGAAATTGAGGGTTCTGACCAAATACCACATTTGGTTTTGAGAAGAGGTCTTTCCCCACTGCAGGGCTGGGGCAGGGGGCAGAAAGGCTGCCTTTCCCTATGGAGAGTCCAAGGGCTGTGACTTGAGATCTCTAATGGAGGGACCACCAAGCTTTTCGGCCAGTGGTCACAATAACTGTTCCCCCACCCCCCGCACTTCACTTCTCTCCCTTCCCCCAGGGAAAGGAAGAGAGAAAAGTGCAAACATACATGCTTCATTTTCCCAAGGGATCTGGTTAAAAGTCAGATCCAGCAGAATTATCCAGAGGTTTGGGAGGCCCTCAGGGCTGAAAGAGGAAATGAAGTAAAGTGTTGCTCCACCAACTTCCGCTTTCAGTTCTATGTACTTTTCTGAGGAGAGATGGGTGACCTCATCACTTCATGACTCAGGAGGAAGACCACGGTGGGGGGCTCAGAGGCTTGGTAGGAACAGGGGAAATGCCGTGAGGGCACCTTTGCACCCACAGGCGTCATCTTAGCAACCTCTGCCCTAGGGCCCTTGGTGGCACACGCATCCTTCCCTTCTCTGTGCAACGTCAGGGGCCCTTGGCTTGGCCAAAGCTACTTCCCAGGTCAAAGGGGAGGCCCTGGTTCAGAATGTATTGAAAGCTTGGAAACAAGTCTGCTCACTTCTCCCAAATTTCCTTGGGAGGTAGGGGATGTAACAAAAACAATCCTTAGCGCTTAGGCAAATTATTCTCAAAGAGCTTCACATCATTCTCCGTAATCCCTACAACAACCCTATAAAGCTAAGTCAGAATTATCATCCTCAGATTTCCGCTTTGCCTGGGGTGGGGTGAAGAGGGATTATCACGGCAAAGGTGATAATGAAGTCACCTGAAGTCCAAAATCCAAAAACATCCTACAATTAACGCAGGGAATGAACCACAGGGAAAGGAACAGCTGCACAATCTGACAGAAGCAAAAAGTGGGGCTGGTTTGAAAGGAGGCATTCCCAGCCCAAACACTATAACCATTAAATGACACAGTTGTTTACTGAAGTATCCCTAGAAAAGTCAGGCTTGTTTCCCAGCCATGGGAATTAAAACTGCGCAGCCCACACTGGTCTCCAGATTATCTCTCTCAGCTGTGCGGCTGAGCAGGGCACTAGCATGCGCTGAAAGCCCTCCTGGATGTGCAGACTGCTGGGCTACCACACAGCATACAGTGATGCCCTAAATCAAGGTCCCTGGAAGTCAGTCATCAGATCTTAGAAATGCAGCTCCCCCACCCTGGCTTCCCTCCCAAGCCTCTCCTTACCAAGATGTAGTCAGCCCACATGTCCCGGGCAGACTGCAGCGCTGCCTGGCGAAGCTTCATGACATGTTCATAACGGGAATTGGACCAGTGCTTGGGACCTTCCTCATCCAGATAGGACCTGCCAGGGACAGCGAGGCTCAAGGTGAGGTCACATAAAGAAATCACCTTCTTCCCCACCCTACCTGCCCCAACAGAGGAATCTAGATGCGCTAAATGCTAACGGATGGGGGCTACCCAACAAAGTGCTTCAGCCAGCACAAGGTTTTCTACAGAACGTCTCCCTCTCCCATGCATCCCCATGCCCTCTCCAGATCTGCTCTGGAGGGTTGAGAGAGCCCCCCAGAACAGATGGGGGGAGTGCCATTGCACTAGTGGAAGCATTTTGCTACCCGAAGGGATTTTGTGACCTTCATCAGTTGGCTCTTATCCTTATGACACAGATAAGCTTGAAAAACAGGGAGAGTAGGTGCTGAAAGCAGAAGAGGCTACTAAGGTCCTTTACACACTTACCTGTGAGCAAGTGCCATGGAATCTGGTAGGACTTATTTCTGAGTAGACGTAGACTGGATTACAGTGTAAAGGTTTCCAGTGTCTTGGCACTGCAAAGAATCTTGCCTTTCCTCCCAACTAGTAAAATAGATTTAGTTCAAATTGCAGAATTGTGTAAAACAAGAGGAAACTACACAACTCTGTTCAATTTGCATAGTTTATACTAGAAGCAGAAGCTGCTTTTCCTTGCACAGAATTTGAATTCATTTTATTTTTAAATGCAGAGTAAACACAGCCTGGCCACAGGGTATCATTCGCCAGAAGCCTCGTTTGGGCCATTCATCCGTGGCCACAATGTGCAGTTTTGATGTGCCTGTGGTACAGTGTCCGAGGTGCATGCCCTGCCTTGCTGAACAGAGCCATCCAGGGGAACGGGGTGGGGGTGGGGCTACCCAAGTTGACTCGCTTATGCAATCCACCCACCGTTTTCTACAAGCTGCCCATCAACAAGTCTATGTCTGCAAAACATAAGGCAAAAAAACAAGTTTGTGGAACTCAACCACAGAGCAGTCTCTGTGTTCTCACTCTCTCCTTGGGAATTGGATCCCTCTTCAAATCAAGTTTCTGTTTTCTTTTCCCTTCTCTTCACCTCTCCCCACAAATACTGGAGCCCCCTTTCTCTCCTCCCTTCCCCACAATGCTGGTTTGCTCACCTGGGTTGCTCCATGGGCCGCCACTCCACCGAGTGATACATGTTCTGTACATTCATCAGCCATTCCCGAAGCACAGCTGTCGTGTTGTCCACGTTGTGATCAGTTGCCACCCTAAAAGACACGCAAGGCAATGGATTTGGAAGCTTCATTCCTCCCCACCTCACACTTCCAGGCTTGCAAACAGCCACTTGCCAAGGTTACCCAAAATGTAGGACACCAGTATTTTAGCATCTGCACAGGTTTCTAACTGGGCACAAACTTCATTTGAAAATGTATACCCCACACTTTGAATAATTTCTTCCAGAGCACAGCTTACAGTCTCCAAGAACCAACCCCAGTTGATGATTTAAAAAATGTACAAAATTACAGTTCAGCTAAAGAAAAAACAAGCATAGAAAGTGAAGTACAAGAAACAGAACATAAAACAGTGAAAGAAAAACTCAAGCTGCAGGAACAGAGCTGACGTAACTTGGGGAAGTTTGGAAGAAACACTTTTGACAAATGTAAAAACACAACAAAGTTGGGGTCTGCTTCACTCAGGGGAGGATCTCAGAGAACTGGTGCTGCAACGTCAAAAGCAGATGCTCGAGTCACAGCATGCAGGGATGTGCAGCACCATCAAGAGCCCTTCCTGGCTTAGGAAAGCAATTCCCTTCAGAGAAGAAAAGGCCCACACAAGGGCAAGTTTCCAGAAATGGCTCTAGAGTTCCCACGCCTTCTCCAGAAGACTCTGCCTCCCTCCCACTGTGCCAGTCTCACGCCGTGGAGCCTGGTCCTCTCCCTTCCCCCTGCATCCATTCCCCCACGTGGATTTTATCTGTGGGTCAGCAAATCTGCTGCCTCTTTGGACAGCCCTGTCCTGAAGGCCCAAAGAAGCAATGGGAATCCTGCGGCCCAATAACTGCACTTGGCTCCATGCGGCCGGGGGGGGGGGCAAGAGAACAAAGGATGTCCTGCCCAGCTCCAGCTCCCACCCACCACCCGTGAGTGCCCCAGCTATGATTACCCCACCATATTTTTAAAAGATCAGACAGCACTCCTCATTCCGAGCCAGGATGAGACATCCTAAGCCCATAGCATCTGATATTTTAGAAACTCCTGTCAGCCCCAGTCAGTGTGGAGATCTGTGTGAGCCGACCTCACAGTTCTTCAGGCCATGTATGTTGAGGATCACGTTTCTTGCAGATTAATTTGTTGACTGTAACTAACCTCCTCCCAAACCTTGCTACTTACAATGAGTATGTTTCTTATTCTTATGTGCATCATGATCCTTACATCTCCCTAAACCTGACAAATTGCCACCTATTACTCTGCCTCCATTCTTCATTAGGATGAGCCGCCGCCCCATCAGATCAGGGCCTCTTGGGGCTGTCAAGCCACTCAGATCCTCCTGGCCAGCTGCCAGAACAGGAGAGGGGGAGACAGAAGGCGGCCAGTGTTTCCTTTTACCACACTTTCCATAGCTGCAAGATGTTCCAGTAATGAAATGTTGCTGCCTTTGGGGGGGGCACTTTGCACATGTTCTGAGGTATCATATTACATCTTTTTGAAATGGATTCTGACTTAGGCTGCCAGCCATTATGGAGAGCAATGTTGGTGCCCAAAGGCTTGCAAACCAATTTCACAGTGAATGACGATTTTGGGTCCACTGAACATCAACCAAAAACTAGGCACGGCCTCAAAAACCACACAAAATTAATATATGATATTAAACGTATCTACTTGCTTTAAAACGTATCAAAGCAGACAAGGAAGGGGAAAATTAACCCTGCCCTTCCTTACTGTGATACAGTATCTGTCTGAGTGGGGGGCATTTTGGTGCCAAAGTGACTGTCAGCTTCAGAAGAGGGATTTTATTCAAGACCACCATCAAGGGAGGGATCAATTATCAGCCACTACTGCTGATATAATTCACATTTTTTTTAAAGCTGCTTATTAAATCCAAAGAAATGCAGTATTTTGATAAATATTGAAAATAAAATGAAAATTCACTTTTGAATTCCAGCCTGCGGATGGAATTGGCTGCAAAACAACTTCAGTCCAAGCCACTCATGTACAGTAATCTTGGCAAACAGGCAGGCAAACTTTTGTAAACTGTCCTGTACTGACATTTCCTCTCCCCTTCCTCCAGCTGGCTACTCTGTGCGCAAACCGTTTTTGCTCTGTTTTTTGAAGACTAGTAATTTTCATGTGCTCATTCCCAAAGCTGCTTTCTAATCTTTCATGGAGTAGACGGGAAGGCGAAGTTCTGCAGCCTCAAGCCACTTTCTGAGTCACAAGCGGGGAGCTGCTCTTGCACCCGAGTTCTGCTTCCACTGGATGCCGGACTACATGGGCCAAAGCCCGCCAAATGCACGCATGCACAGAGGCATACTGGGTGGTGGCTGGAGGTGGCTGTTTTCTTCCCCGAGTATGGACTCAATCGTCGCAGCAACACGGCTCTACCCATATTTACTGGGAACTAAAAAAGCATGGGACGTGGGTGGCGCTGTGGGTTAAACCACAGAGCCTAGGACTAGCCGATCAGAAGGTTGGCGGTTCGAATCCCTGCGACGGGGTGAGCTCCCGTTGCTCGGCTCCTGCCAACCTAGCAGTTCAAAAGCACGTCAAAGTGCAAGTAGATAAATAGGTACTGCTCCGGCGGGAAGGTAAACGGCGTTTCCGTGCGCAGCTCTGGTTCACCAGAAGCGGCTTAGTGATGCTGGCCACATGACCCGAAAGCTGTACGCCGGCTCCCTCGGCCAATAAAGCGAGATGAGCGCTGCAACCCCAGAGTTGGTAACGACTGGACCTAATGGTCAGGGGTCCCTTTACCTTTACCCTAAAAGGGGGGGGTCTCACTCTGTTGCAAGTGGGGTGTGGAGCGTGGACGCGCCGCTCCACAAGTTCCGGATGGCCATTTGCCCTGCTTGCTCGAGCTGAGTTTCCTGCATGGCATGGGGTTGGACTAGATGACCCTCGGTGCCCTCCCCCCTCTACACTGCTAGGATTCCGGGCGAAACATGCGCGTGGCAGCCGCACAGCCATCATCCGGGTGCCGCGGCTCGGAGCGGCCTCCTCGCGAGCAAGCTGCGCGGCGAGCGCGCTGGGCTTTCGGCGGCGAGCGAGGCTGCGCGGGAACTGCGCGATGGGAAGCGGCTTGGGAAGCGGCTCCTGGGCCTGGGCCGCCCGGCAAGGCCGGCCCCTCGCTCACTCACCAAAGCGCCAGGCGGTCCTTGGGATGGCGCAGCCTCTCCAGGCAGCCGAGCGCGGCGGGCAGCGAGTGCGCCGCGTTGCGCGCCAGCAGGGCCAGCAGGACGCGCGGCGGCCGCGCCGGAGACTCGGGCACCCAGCGCTCCTCCGGGAAGTAGCCGCGCGCCCGCCCGCCGCTCCACGCCAGCAGCGCCGCCAGCGCCAGCCACGCACCCCGGCGCGCCGCCGCCGCCGCCGCCATCGCCTCGCCCGGAGCACCAAGCGCCGCCTTCCCGGCAGGAAGCCGCCGCCCCCGAAGGCGGCCCTCCGACACCAACGCCAGGCCGGCGGGGCGGCGGCGCGCCTCGCTCCTTCCAGGACGGACGCGCCCGGGCTGCGCGCTCCCAGCAGCGAGCGAGCCACGCGGCCGGCGAAGGCATCCCCCGGCCGCAGAGGCGCTTCGCAGAAGGGAGCTGCTTTGCTTAGGCGGGCAGAGACGTTTTGGGGACAACGGCTTTTGGTTTTTTGAATACTGGATCTTCCTCCGCAAGGGCAAATCCGGATTACATAGCGGGGGCGGGGCGGTATATTTATAGAGACAGATTTATAAACCACTTAAGCAACTCTCTACAACAGTGCATAAAATTAAAATGTAAATAAAAACAACTTAAAGACACTCCCCAAAAAAAAATCCCACAAAGGAATGAATACACTTAAAATTAATTAAAACGCAGATGAAATCAGTACGGCACTTCTGGGTGCTACATATTAAGTACAGCATACAAGGAAGCTGAGAGCAGTAAAGATAGACAGGGATAAGGTGAGAAAGTCCCATGAGAAAAGGATCAAAGGACTGGCGTTGGGGATGCGATGATGCTCTTCAACTCTCTGCAGGATGGCCACACAGAACCAGTGACATAGTGTGGGTTGCCAGTGCCCAGGGCCACGTGGAGGGAGGGAAACGGATGGAGTGTGTATGCACATTCAACTAAGAGCATCATCCAAAAGATCCGCAGGTGCAGAGATAAGAAGAATTGTTGCATTGTCAGGAGAGGTGACTTCTTGGTTCACATGGAGACACCATTTTCAATGGATCCCTGTGACAGAAGCGCAAAGCTGTATTGAGACAGCACCAAGCATTGAAACTTTGCGCCCCCAACAATTTTGCGCCTGGGGCAGCCGCCCTGTGGTCCCTCCCACACTACACCACCACACAGTTCAAGGCAAAGACATGTTCTCTGCTGTCCCAGAGGGCAGGACTGGATCTCATGGGCTGAGGTGACAGGAGTATACAGTATTTCAGTTGATCATTGGGAGAAAGGAGCAACTGGACAATCAACCTAGAGGGGGGTCAGGTGTCTCTCTCTAGCTCTGGGTTGATGAGATTACCTGCAAGGCTCCCACCAACACTATGAAAAAATGTTGACACAGCGTCCTCCTATCAGCCATTTTGGGCGTCTTCCAGCATCTGGCCTGTCCAGATTTGCCAGCTGGACACTCACAAGATCCAGGTTTGTTTCTTGGAATTATTTAGTGGAGTGGCAGGAAGTGCAGCTGCAGCTCTGTGTCCCAAGATAACCTCCCCACCAGCAGCCCCCCCCCACACACACACTCCTTGCAGCCAGGGATGCTGCAAATGCATCTGCACATAGTATGTTCTGTAGGAAATAGTCACAGCCAGCTGCATTAGAACATCTGGAGTTGCATCAGAACAAGACTGTGATCCAAGCACACATCTTCTGTCCCGGGGGGATGTTTGAACACAACAGTCTCTTTGCTTAACCCAACTGAAAGCCTGCTTTATTCAGTCCCCATAGTGGTGATCCAGGTGTGTTTAAACACACACAACTACCAACAGCTGGAAAGTTTGCTACTGTTTGTCCCAGCAAATAGTGGGTGCTGTTTGTCCCTCTAAATAGTGTGGAAAGGCAGGGGGCTTGCCTTTGTGTGTTTACTTAGAAGTGCTACTCAGTTTTAAGTAGCTTTTGAGTGTGATGTCACTGTTCTATCACTAGTGATAGTTTAAACATTATTGCCATTGTTGGTTTGATGGTATAGTTTGTGTGGTTTGATTTCAGATGATGTTTGTACATTGCCTTGAAAGGTGATCACTGGATTTAATATTAAACCCATTAAGAATAAGAATTCAGTGGGGCTTACTCCCAAGTAAGTCTGCATAGGAGTGCTGCTGTGCAGCCCAATCCTATGCAAACCCATTCAGCAGTCCCACAGACTGCTCCAAGATAAGTGCACAGCGTTGCCTCTTCTTTAAGCCAACCTCCTTGGCTCTTGGTTCTGCTCTTTCTCAACAGCACTGGCAGCAAAGGTAGGTCTCTTGTTCAGAGTTCTCTCCCCAGTCCAACAGGTGACTCCCATGGTGCCACGGCTGCAGCCAGGTGGAAGGTCTGCTGGTGTAGATCAGGGATGCAGCACCTGTGGCCCTTCGGATCTGCTGGACTTCAAATCCTGCAGTGTGACAGCTTGGGGAGATAGAGAAGGTGAGTAGATTGACCAAAAAACCATCCCAGAACTGGGTTCCGGTGCATTCCACCAGGAAAAAAGCACGGACTATTTTTATGTTAAGACTTTAATAGTACAAGAAGCAATGTTGTTTGTTCGCATGGCAGCATCAACAGATAAAGGTTCTCCAGTGCATCAACACCTCCCTGAGGGCTTTGGCTCAGCTGGGTCAGGCCTCCGCCTTGCCTGGATGGAGGACAGTGGAGAAGTTTGCCCCCTGGACAAAGATAAGACTTCAGTGAGGGGCAGGAGGCAAGGGGAGGGCGCTGCCTCAGGGGCCAGGATCCACCGGGGAAGCAGATCCTGACAAGTCTTTCCTTCCCGCTTGTTCCTGATGCAGATCTTCCCTCAGCCCTTCTCCCCAGGCAGGGAGAGGGTGCCATCTTGGGGTCTGCCTCAGGTGCCCAGAGGTCTTGGGCTGCCCTCTTCTTCCCCTACATTTGCCTCTCGCTCAGTTCAGAAGGTGGTCTAGAAGGAAAGGGAAAAGGCTTTCCCCCTCTTCACTTGTGTTGCTGAAAGGAAAGGAGGAGGGCAGAAAAAGGGCCAGGAAAAGAAATTCTGTGACCTGTTTGCCCATCCTAAGACGGAGAAGCTTTGTACCTCAAAACAAATCACATTCCGGTATTGTGGAATATTGTGCCAAGAGAGATTCAGCAGCTGCTGCCCTCTGCTTCCATGCTGAAATGTTTTCTGTGCCGCCAGGTTTATGCAGGTGATTAGGAAGACATTTTTTTAAAAATGCTTTTTATTAATTTTATTACTTACTACAAACATACACAATAAAATCACCAAAATAATGACTACAAACAAAAGAAGATATAGAAATAAAAAAGCAAAAAGAGAGAAAAGAAAATAAGAAAAAAACATACCAAATACATACATGCAACCATAAATCTATCAGTCTTGCATATTGACTTATGTCACCATATTCTTTAATCTTCATTCCTTTTCTTCTCAAATAGACTTCCATCTTCCTCTAAACAGGTCTATTTTATCTATTTGTTAAACTGCTCCTATTATGCTTTCTTCATTTCTACTGTTTTCCACATACTATACTAATAATTCATACTGTGGTTTGCAAAAGTTAATCAAAGCAAATCCAAGTTTTTACTTGGGGACACTGGTTTTTCACATAATCTCTATATATTCCCCATTCCTTTTGGAATTTTTGGTTAGGTTGTCTCCTAATCGCATCTGTCATTGTTGCCAACTTGAGATACTCAAATAGCTTATCCTGCCATTCCTTTTTTGTTGGTACTTTTTCACTTTTCCAATGCCTAGCTATTAATATTCTACCTGCCGTTGTGGCATATAATAATATTCTCTTTTTTTCGTTTGGTATATCCGAGTCCAAAATACTCAACAAGAAAGCTTCTGGGTTTTTTTATATATATAAAGGTTTGCTTAAACATATTCTTCACAGTTCTTCAGAGGTCTAGAATATGGGAAGTCCGTTTGAAATTTAATAATTCGGATTGTAATTTGGTTTTTTTAATTTTTATTTAATTTGTTATTATTTTGAATTGGATTATGATTTGATTTGTTATAAATTGGAAGTTTAATGAAAAATTATTAAAACAAAACAAAACAATTTCTTCAGCTCCTCTTATATAATATCCCAAAAATCCCTTTTTTCCCTCTTTCAATCCCACCACACCTCCAGCAAGTGTTACGATCTCATTTTATACTTTTTGGAGTTTGCTGGGAGTTATATACCACCTGTAGAACATCTTCAAAAGATTTTCCTTTAGTGTACAACAGGCCGTGTATTTCCATGTTTTGTTCCACAATCTTTCCCATGCTGATAATTGGATGTTCCTACCAATATCTTTCGCCCACTTAATCATTATCTCTTTTACCTCCTCATCTTTCACCTCCCATTCTAAAAGGAGTCTATACATACTGGAAATTATTCTTTTCTTGTTTGGTATTAGATCGTTATCTATTTTTGATTCTTCCACTGCAAAACCTTTTTTGTTATCTATCCTAAATACCTCTACTGATTGATAATATTGTAGCCAACCCATCAGGTGATGTTTTATTTCCTCGTATTTTTTCACTTTCGGTTTGTAATCTTCTTCTTCCAAGAGGTCTTTATATGTAGCCCAATTAGGAACACGTCTTTCCAGACTCACCTTGAGCAGCTCAAAGAGGCTGGGACATTGCTGGAACAACTCTTGGGTTGGGGCAAATGGCTAAAATGTTTTACAAAGCTTTAAATGGTTCTAATTTGGGTTCTTCTGTTTTGTTTTTGACAGGTTGAGGTTGATTAAATGTTTTGTTGGGGTTGGCAGTTATTTTAAGTTGGGTATAATAAACTGCTTATTGTTGTTGTTGTTGTTATTGGTTTCTATTGATATATTGGTTTGTTTGTTGCCTGTACAGGATATTCTGTTTTTTAATGTTTGATGTTTTGTTGTATTTTTATATATGCTGTAAGCCGCCCAGAGTGGCTGGGGAAACTTCTTGTTGGTCTCTGATTTTAACATTTTATATAGTTTTTATTGTGTGATTTTACATGTAATTGTTGTACACTGCTGTCAGAGCCGCCCTAGGTCCCAGCTCACAAAGGACCAACGCTGCTTCGTTGTTAAATACAAAAGTCTTTATTGAAGTTCAGTTTCACTTCCACAGCCGCAGCGCGCAGCCCTACGTCTCAGGCTTTAGACCGCTGATGCTCCGTCTGAATCTCCTCCCCCTATACACCAGTTTAAGACCCTCGCCTTACTCCACCTTTTCCTCTGCTCTTTCCTCCTCTGGGTCCGCCTGCCCGCCGGGGTCTCGCCCTTTCTAGACTCATAGAATCATAGAATCATAGAGTTGGAAGAGACCACAAGGGCCATCGAGTCCAACCCCCTGCCAAGCAGGAAACACCATCAGAGCACTCCTGACATATGGTTGTCAAGCCTCTGCTTAAAGACCTCCAAAGAAGGAGACTCCACCACACTCCTTGGCAGCAAATTCCACTGTCGAACAGCTCTTACTGTCAGGAAGTTCTTCCTAATGTTTAGGTGGAATCTTCTTTCTTGTAGTTTGGATCCATTGCTCCGTGTCCGCTTCTCTGGAGCAGCAGAAAACAACCTTTCTCCCTCCTCTATGTGACATCCTTTTATATATTTGAACATGGCTATCATATCACCCCTTAACCTCCTCTTCTCCAGGCTAAACATGCCCAGCTCCCTTAGCCGTTCCTCATAAGGCATCGTTTCCAGGCCTTTGACCATTTTGGTTGCCCTCCTCTGGACACGTTCCAGTTTGTCAATGTCCTTCTTGAACTGTGGTGCCCAGAACTGGACACAGTACTCCAGGTGAGGTCTGACCAGAGCAGAATACAGTGGCACTATTACTTCCCTTGATCTAGATGCTATACTCCTATTGATGCAGCCCAGAATTGCATTGGCTTTTTTAGCTGCCGCGTCACACTGTTGGCTCATGTCAAGTTTGTGGTCAACCAAGACTCCTAGATCCTTTTCACATGTAGTGCTCTCAAGCCAGGTGTCACCCATCTTGTATTTGTGCCTCTCATTTTTTTTGCCCAAGTGCAATACTTTACATTTCTCCCTGTTAAAATTCATCTTGTTTGTTTTGGCCCAGTTCTCTAATCTGTCAAGGTCGTTTTGAAGTGTGTTCCTGTCCTCTGGGGTGTTAGCCACCCCTCCCAGTTTGGTGTCATCTGCAAATTTGATCAGGATGCCCTTGAGTCCATCATCCAAGTCGTTGATAAAGATGTTGAATAAGACCGGGCCCAAGACAGAACCCTGTGGCACCCCACTAGTCACTCTTCTCCAGGATGAAGAGGAACCATTGATGAGCACCCTTTGGGTTCGGTCAGTCAGCCAGTTACAAATCCACTGAGTGGTAGCATAGTCAAGACCGCATTTTACCAGCTTCTTTACAAGAATATCATGGGGCACCTTGTCAAATGCCTTGCTGAAATCAAGGTAGGCTACATCCACTGCGTTCCCTTCATCTACCAGGCTTGTAATTCTGTCAAAAAACGAGATCAGGTTAGTCTGACATGACTTATTTTTCAGAAATCCATGCTGACTATTGGTGATCACAGCATTCCTTTCCAGGTGCTCACAGACTGTTTGCTTAATGATCTGCTCCAGAATCTTCCCTGGTATTGATGTCAGACTGACTGGGCGGTAATTATTTGGGTCCTCTCTTTTCCCCTTTTTGAAAATAGGGACAACATTTGCCCTCCTCCAGTCTGCCGGGACTTCGCCTGTTCTCCAGGAATTCTCAAAGATGACTGCCAGTGGTTCTGAAATCACATCTGCCAGTTCTTTTAATACTCTTGGATGCAGTTCATCTGGCCCTGGAGACTTGAATACATCTAGACTAGCCAAGTATTCTTGTACTATCTCCTTAGTTATTCTGGGCTGTGTTTCCTCTGCTGAATCATTTGCTCCAAATTCTTCAGGTCGGGCATTGTTTTCTTTATCGGAGAAGACTGAGGCAAAGAAGGCATTGAGGAGTTCAGCCCTTTCTGTGTCCCCTGTTTGCATTTCACCATCTTCTCCTCTGAGTGACCCCACTGTTTCTTTGTTCTTCCTTTTGCTACGAACATACCCATAAAAGCCTTTTTTGTTGCTTTTAACCTCTCTAGCAAGCCTGAGTTCATTCTGTGCTTTAGCTTTTCTGACTTTGTGTCTACACGTGCTGGCTATTTGTTTGAATTCCTCTTTGGTGGTTTCCCCCCTTTTCCATTTTTTGTACACATCCTTTTTTAATCTTAACTCAGTTAAAAGTTCTTTAGATAGCCACCCTGGCTTCTTTAGGCACCTTCCATGTTTCCGTCTCATTGGTATTGCCTGAAGTTGTGCTTTTACTATCTCCCTCTTAACAAACTCCCAGCCATCATGAACTCCCTTTCCTTTTAGTATTACTGTCCATGGGATCTCACCCAGCACTTCCCTAAGTTTTATGAAGTCGGCTTTCTTAAAGTCGAGAAATTGAGTCCTAGTATGCTTGGCTGCTCCTTTCCGCTGTATAGTAAACTTCAGAAGAGCATGATCACTCGCGCCTAATGATCCTTCCACTTCTACCCCACTAACCAGGTCATCAACATTGGTTAGGACCAGATCTAAAATGGCTGTTCCTCTTGTAGCTTCTCCCACTTTCTGGACAATGAAGTTGTCTGCAAGGCCAGTGAGGAATCTGTTTGACCTTATGCTCTTGGCTGAGTTTGACATCCAACAAATATCCGGGTAATTGAAGTCCCCCATTACTACTATCTCCCTTCCTTTTGCATGCTTGGCCATCTGTTCCAGGAAGGCATCATCTATGTCCTCCGTTTGGCTTGGGGATCTATAGTAAACTCCCACAATGAGGTCCCTGTTATTCTTCTCTCCCTTAATTTTGACCCAAATGCTCTCACTTTGGCTTTGAGGTTCTAAATCTTGGATCTCTTCACAGGTATACACATCCCTGACATATAACGCCACTCCTCCTCCTTTCTTGTCTGGTCTGTTTCTCTGAAATAGATTGTATCCCTCCATTATTACATTCCAATCGTGGGACTTATCCCACCAGGTTTCAGTGATGCCTATTATGTCATATTTAGTTTGCTGTACCAAGAGCTCAAGCTCATCTTGTTTATTTCCCATACTTTGCGCATTAGTGTACAGACATTGAAGTCCATTAATCATTCCCCCGTGTCTCTTATTTAAGGATTTTTTCCTCCCACCACTAGGTCTGCGTGCTGTTTGCTCCATTCGGTCTATGACATTTGGATGATCATCTTCATCAATTGATAGACTCCTACCTTCAGGAGCACTGTCTCCCTCCCCCACATTAGTCAGTTTAAAGCCCTCCTGATGAGGTTTCTGAGATTTTTTGCAAAAACATTCCTACCAACCGTTGTGAGGTGCAGCCCATCGCTTGCCAGAAGTCCATCTTCAAGAAACTGCATTCCGTGATCTAAGAATCCAAACCGTTCCTGTTTACACCATTTGCGAAGCCAGTTGTTCACTTCCACTATTTTTCCCTCTCTCCCTGGGCCACGTCGTTCAACTGGGAGGACAGATGAGATGACAATTTGTGCATTTAATTGCTTCAATTTCCTGCCCAGAGCCTCGTAATCTCTTTTGATCTTCTGGAGGCTATTGCTTGCAGTGTCATTGGTTCCCACATGAACCAAGAGGAAGGGGTATTTGTCAGTGGGTTTTATGATTCCTTGCAGTCGTTCAGTTACATCTTGGATCTTAGCCCCGGGGAGACAACACACTTCCCGAGACATCTTGTCAGGCCCACAGATCACTGCTTCTGTTCCCCTCAGTAGGGAATCCCCTATCACCACTACACGCCTCCTCTTAGGTCTGGTCGGGGTTCTTCCGTGAGCTGTCCGTTCCAAGGTCGCCTGCACATTCCCTGAAGACTGCCTTTGCTGCTCGTCTTCATATACCTGATCGACTGTAATGAGGGAGAGATCCTCAAATGGAGTCTGCTCTTCGTCTTCCATGCTAGGGGAAAGGACCTCAAAGCGATTGCGTATTTCTAAACAATCAGAGCGAACCCTGGGCCTCCTACTTCTTTGAGTCACGTTTCTCCATATATCTGGCTCCTGTGTTGGTGAACTAGCCTCCTTCTCAGGGGAGTCCCCTGTCTCCTCCTTGGTGGAGACGGTGTGCTCTGTTGCTTCCAAGAAGAGCTCCAGCTCTCTAATTCTTTGGAGCGTAGCTACACGTTCCTCCAGTTGCTGGACTTTGTCTTTTACTCTTTGACTCTTCTGACGCTGATTCCCCTGAGCCTTCTCCCTCCCTCCAGCGGGCTTTAGGAGCTGGTTCCCCATCCGGGTCTCCTGCTGTCCCCTGCGCCTGCACATTTGAACTTGGCGCGCGCGCCCAGCCAGCAACTTTCCTCCTGACCATTTCACTGCTGCTGTCACTGCTTCCCCCTTCGGGGGGGGGCTAGCTGCAACTGACCTCCCCTCCATTCCCCCACTCTCCGATGGAGGCATGGTCAGCCCTGACTCATCTCCTCTCCCCGCTGGAGGAGACGCTGGTCCTGACACATGTGACTCTTCCCCCCCACTACGCTCTGGTGGGGAAACTGGTCCTGATCCCCCGCTGCTGCTTTGGGGTTCCCCGCTGGCTCCTTGTTTCTGGTGCGTCCCCCCTGGGACCCCCCTTGCCCTGACCATCGGCGCCCCCTTCTGGGAATCTTCTGATTCGCTGGAGAAGCTCATGGAATCTCTCGGGTCACTGTCATACTCCCCTACGCTGCCTTCGGATTCCTCCCCCTCGCTCTCCATTTCCTCTCTCCCCTGTGCTCCTGCTCCCGAACCCCTGACAACTGCTCTAATATTTTTTATGAATAGGTTAGCAGGAAACAAGCAACGGGCGCTCACCCCATCGCGGGGATTCGAACCACGACCTTCTGATCGGCAAGCCCTAGGCTCTGTGGTTTAACCCACAGTGCCACCTGCGTCCCTTTTTTATGAATAGCAGCATATAATTTTTTTTAAAATAAATGAGTAATATATACTAGGAGGGACGCGGATGGCACTGTGGGTTAAACCACAGAGCCTAGCGCTTGCCGATCAGAAGGTCGGTGGTTCGAATCCCCGCAACGGGGTAAGCTCCCATTGCTCCTGCCAACCTAGCAGTTTGAAAGCACGTCAAACTGCAAGTAGATAAATACTCCGGCGGGAAGGTAAACGGCGTTTCTGTGCACTGCTCTGGTTTGCCAGAAGCTGCTTAGTCATGCTGGCCACATGACCCAGAAGCTGTACGCTGGCTCCCTTGGCCAATAAAGCGAGATGAGCGCCACAACCCCAGAGTCAGCCACGACTGGACCTAATGGTCAGGGGTCCCTTTACCTAATATATACTAGAATGTCCTACAAGAGCTGCCTTCTCTCTCTCTTTTTGCTGTCGATATGCCTGTGCATTCAGCAGCAGCTGAGCTGGTCAACAATGAAGCAGCTGAAGCTAAATGTGGCAAAACTACAAGAAAGAAGATTCCACCTAAACATTAGGAAGAACTTCCTGACAGTAAGAGCTGTTCGACAGTGGAATTTGCTGCCAAGGAGTGTGGTGGAGTCTCCTTCTTTGGAGGTCTTTAAGCAGAGGCTTGACAACCATATGTCAGGAGTGCTCTGATGGTGTTTCCTGCTTGGCAGGGGGTTGGACTCGATGGCCCTTGTGGTCTCTTCCAACTCTATGATTCTATGATTCTATGAAAACAATGGAGAAAAGCTTTGCCAGAGCAGGAAGAGTAGGATAAAGGTAAAGGGGGCAAAGCAGGGGGAAAGTCTTGCACACTGTATCTCAGTTAACTGCATAACTCCGGGATTCATAGGATCATAGACTCACGGAATGGTAGAGTTGGAAGAGACCCTGAGGGTCATGTGGTCCAACCCCTGCAATGCAGGAATCTCAACTGAAGCAACCATGGCAAACGGCCATCTAGAACTTGTGTGATGCATGGAACTTGCACTTTCCTTTTGGCAGTAGCACCCTCCCTGTGGAACACCATCCCATCAGATGTCAAGGAGATACACTTTTAGAAGACATCTGAAGGCAGCCCTGTAGAGGGAAGCCTTTTAATGTGTAATGTTTATTATGCTTTTATATATGCTGTAACCCGCCCATAGTGGCTTGGGAAACCCAGTCAGATGGGCAGGGAATAATAATAATAATGAAAGCCACATTCAACAGTGGATTTCCCTACCCCCTTCTGAGTAAATAAGGGGAGAATTGCATTGTTGCACACATTGCATCCGTACTCTATGAAAAAATCCAAGAGCACCCCACACCTATCAACCTCTGCTTAAAAACCTCCAAGAAAGGAGAGTCCACAACCTCCCAAGGGAGACCGTTCCTCTGTCAAACAGCTCTTACTGTCAGAAAGTTAGCTGGAATCTCTTTTCTGGCAATTTGAAGCCATGGGTTCGAGTCCTACCCTCCAGCAGGAGCAAACAAGCTTGCTGCCTCTTCTATGGGACAGATTTCCCTGAAAAAAATTGAAGATGGCTCTCATATCTCCTCTCAGCCTCCTCTTTTCCAGACTAAACACACCAGCTTCTTCAACTATTTCTCATAAGGCTTGGATTGCAGATGCCTGATAATCTTGGTCACCCTTCTCTGCACAAATCTTAAATTGTGGGGTCCAGAACTGGACCCAGGTCTCCAGGTGTGGTCTGACCAGTTAGAATAGAGTGGGACCAGGACTTCCCTTTAACTGTGAAGTGGGCCTTTTTCTTTTGTATAAAAGTCTGGATTCTTAGGATTCTCTCTCTCACTTTACAATACTTTACATTTCTCCCTGTTAAAATTCATCTTGTTTGTTTTGGCCCAGTTCTCTAATCTGTCAAGGTCGTTTTGAAGTGTGATCCTGTCCTCTGGGGTGTTAGCCACCCCTCCCAGTTTGGTGTCATCTGCAAATTTGATCAGGATGCCCTTGAGTCCATCATCCAAGTCGTTGATAAAGATGTTGAATAAGACCGGGCCCAAGACAGAACCCTGTGGCACCCCACTAGTCACTCTTCTTGTCATCATTTTCTTTTTTGTTTCAAACACAAACTGGGTCATGTCTAGAAAGTGATGTTGGGGGATGAGTGTTCAGACCCCTGGGCTCTCACTTGTGGGGTGCCTCAGGGCTCCGTCCTCTCCCCCATGCTTTTCAACATTTATATGAAGATGCTGAGAGAGATCACCAGGGGGTTTGGCCTGGGTGTTCACCAGTATGCAGATGATACCCAGCTCTACCTCTCTTTTAAATCAGAACCAATGAAGGCAATGAATGTCCTGTGTCTGGAGGTGATTGAAGGATGGATGATGACTAATGGATTGAGGTTGAATCCTGACAAGACAGAAGTACTGTTTTTGGGGTTTCCGGTTACATCAATGAGTCAACGGTGGTTGTTCTTTGTAGCCCTCTGTGGGTTGTGAAGAAGTTCAGGCAGAGGAAGGAGAGAAATGAGGCATAAATCCTCTCAATGCTCCTCTGTGGGGTATGGGGAGTTCACTGCATCCTGCAGTGTCACACAATCTCGAAAGGCAGAGTGGGAGTGACCTGGGAGTGTGCCCCTGCCTATGGGCGAGCCTCCATTATCAACATGATTTGTGGATACCGTATTTTTCGCTCCATAAGACACACTTTTTTACTCTTAAAAAGTAAGGGGAAATGTCTGTGCGTCTTATGGAGCGAATGTGTGGTCCCTGGAGCCAAATTGCCGGAGTGTGGCACGCTCTTGGGCTGCTCTTTGGTGGTGGGGGGGCGCTCCTCTGCTGGCAGCCTCAGCTTCCCCCTGCAGCCCTGGGAAGCTTTGAAGCTTTGAAGCAGCGGGAGGGCTGTGCGCCCATGCCCCGCGCTCCTGGGCTGCTGAATGGGGGCGGTGGGGAGAGTTGTGCTTCTCTGCCGGCAGGCTCGGCTTCCCCCTGCAGCCCCAGGAATCTTTGAAGCAGCGGGAGGGCTGTGCGTCCATGCTGCTGAATGGGGGTGGGGGATGCTGCTCTGCCAGCAGCCTGCCGTTTCCCCTCAAGGTTTGTAGCAGCGGGAGTTCTTGGGGTTCACAGAAGACTAAAAGAGTATTCAAACCTTAAAGTCTCTCTTCATTTGTTAATGACAGTGATGATGGTTCTTAATGCCATTCTTAATGCCAATGCTTTTCCAACTGGCCCAGGCCCTCACTCTCCCAGCTACAAAAGGACTCCTGTGGCAGTGAGACCTTGGACCATCGGCTGTGGTGAGGACTGCAGGGCCTGCTCCCTTTCAAGGCCTTTCCAACTGGCCCAGGGGGCATGGCCCAGGCCCTCATTTGGAACAACCTTTTTGGGAAGTGTGGGAAGTTGTTCTGCTATTGTTCCCTGTTCCAAGTGGTTAATGTGTTTTAAAATGGCCTTAAGCAGTCGGTGGCATTTTAAATTTTTCTTTCTTTTTCTCCTCTTTTGCTTTGTTGGGGGTGGGTGGGTGGGATGGATATCTGGTTGGAGATTAATTTTAGTATAACTGTTCTGTTTTTGTTTTTTGATGGAACTCATTGTCTGGTAAAAGGAGAAATTGGACTTGGGTTGTGGATGCGGAGAAAGCCTTTGACAATATTTCTTGGAGCTTCATGAAGAAGAATCTTCAAGGGATGGGGGTAGGCCAAGGTTTTGAGAATGGTATAGGTGCAATTTATTCTGAACAAAAAGCAAAATTGATTGTAAATAATGTGGTTACTGAAGAATTTGCTATTGAAAAAGGGACACGACAGGGGTGCCTAATATCCCCATTACTTTTTATATCTGCCTAATATCCCCATTACTTTTTATATCTGTCTTGGAGGTTTTATTAAACATGATCAGAGGGGACCAGCTGGTTAAAGGGATTCAGGTCGGAGCTAAACAATATAAATTGAGAGCGTTTGCAGATGATCTAGTACTAACTTTACAAGAGCCAGACACTAGTACGAAAAGAGTTAATACAAGTATTTATAAGTATTTATACTTGTATTAGCTCTTGTATTTATATAATACAAGAGCTAATACAAGTATTTGGTCAAGTGGCAGGTTTTAAGTTGAACAAACAGAAAACGAAAGTATTGGATAAAAATCTAACAGTTGCTGAAAGAGAGAAGTTCCAGAGTGAAACTGGTTTAATGGTAGCAAAGAAGGTGAAATACCTGGGGATTAACTTGACATCTAAGAATATGAACTTATTTAAAGACAATTATGAGAAATGTTGGACAGAAGTTAAGAAAGATTTAGAAATATGGACAAATTTGAGACTTTCCTTGTTAGGCCGAATTGCTGTTATCAAAATGAATGTTTTGCCAAGAATGCTGTTTTTGTTTCAAGCTTTGCAGATTGTGGACAAAATGGATTGTTTTAAGAGGTGGCAGAAAGACATATCTAGATTTGTCTGGCAGGGCAAAAAGCCCAGAATAAAATTCAAGATACTAACTGACGCAAAAGAAAGAGGGGGGTTTGCCCTGCCGGACTTAAAATTGTATTATGAATCAGCGGCTTTTTGCTGGCTGAAAAACTGGCTGCTTCTTGAAAACACAGACATTTTGGATTTGGAAGGGTTCAATAATAGATTTGGCTGGCATGCATATATATGGTATGACAAGGTTAAAATCCATCAAGGCTTCAAAAACCATATTGTTAGGAAAGCATTATATAATGTTTGGATTCGGTATAAAGATTTGTTGGAAAACAAAACCCCTAGGTGGTTGTCACCAATGGAAGCTAAGGAAGTGAAAAAACTTAATATGGAATCAAAATGGCCAAAATACTGGGAAATTTTAGAACAAGAGGAGGGAAAAGTGAAACTACAGAGTTATGAGAAATTGAAGTCCAAAGTAAGAGACTGGCTTCATTATTACCAGATAAATGAAGTATTCAAACAGGACAGGAAAATTGGCTTTCAGGTGGAGAGGTCAAAATTAGAAACAGAATTGTTAGAACCCAATACTAAGAATTTGTCAAGAATGTACAACTTGCTGTTGAAATGGAATACACAGGATGAGATGGTTAAATCTGCTATGATTAAATGGGCACAAGATATTGGTCACAATATTATGTTTGCGGACTGGGAACAATTGTGGACCACCGGTATGAAATTTACGGCATGTAATGCCCTAAAAGAGAACATTATGAAAATGATCTATAGGTGGTACATGACCCCAGTCAAGCTTGCAAAAATTTATCACACGCCCAATAATAAATGTTGGAAATGTAAGGAAACTGAAGGTACTTTTTACCACCTTTGGTGGACATGCCCAAGGATCAAGGCTTTCTGGGAAATGATCTATAATGAAATTAAGAAGGTACTTAAGTGTACTTTTCAGAAGAAACCAGAGGCCTTCCTCCTGGGCATGGTAGGCCAATTGGTGTCAAGGAAAGATAGGACGTTCTTTATGTATGCTACAACAGCAGCAAGAGTTCTTTTAGCAAAGTATTGGAAGACACAAGAACTACCCACGCTGGAAGAGTGGCAGACGAAGGTGATTGACTATATGGGACTGGCTGAGATGACTGGCAGAATCCGCGACCAAGGGAGAGAGACGGTGGAAGAAGACTGGAAAAAATTTAAAGTTTATCTTAAGAACTGTTGTAAAATTAATGAGTGCTAAAATGTCATGGGTATTGTAAAACAGAATTGCAGCGACAAATAATTGGGTAAGAGAAAAAGGATCAATGAAATTGAATTATAAGTAATTGAAATTAGGGGTTGCTGAAAAAGCTTAAAACAGGGATGCAGAAAAGGGAGGTATGGGGAAGTCGTTGGAATAAGGTTTAAGGGAAAAAAAGGTTAAGAAATTATACGTGTTTTTACGTTTGTCTGTTAGTGTGTTATGTTGTGAATTGTTAGTTTTTGTGTGTTAATATATGTTGTAAAACCAACAAAAATTTATTAAAAAAAAAAAGAGAGAAATTGGACTTGGGGGGGCATGTTGGCTTCCCATGTGCACCAAGGGCCCTGGGAGGGAGCTCCCTTAGCCGTTCCTCATAAGGCATCGTTTCCAGGCCTTTGACCATTTTGGTTGCCCTCCTCTGGACACGTTCCAGTTTGTCAGTGTCCTTCTTGAACTGTGGTGCCCAGAACTGGACACAGTACTCCAGGTGAGGTCTGACCAGAGCAGAATACAGTGGCACTATTACTTCCCTTGATCTAGATGCTATACTCCTATTGATGCAGCCCAGAATTGCATTGGCTTTTTTAGCTGCCGCGTCACACTGTTGGCTCATGTCAAGTTTGTGGTCAACCAAGACTCCTAGATCCTTTTCACATGTACTGCTCTCAAGCCAGGTGTCACCCATCTTGTATTTGTGCCTCTCATTTTTTTTGCCCAAGTGCAATACTTTACATTTCTCCCTGTTAAAATTCATCTTGTTTGTTTTGGCCCAGTTCTCTAATCTGTCAAGGTCGTTTTGAAGTGTGATCCTGTCCTCTGGGGTGTTAGCCACCCCTCCCAGTTTGGTGTCATCTGCAAATTTGATCAGGATGCCCTTGAGTCCATCATCCAAGTCGTTGATAAAGATGTTGAATAAGACCGGGCCCAAGACAGAACCCTGTGGCACCCCACTAGTCACTCTTCTCCAGGATGAAGAGGAACCATTGATGAGCACCCTTTGGGTTCGGTCAGTCAGCCAGTTACAAATCCACTGAGTGGTAGCATAGTCAAAACCGCATTTTACCAGCTTCTTTACAAGAATATCATGGGGCACCTTGTCAAATGTTCAAACAGTGACTGGCCCAGAGGAACTTCATGGCTGATCAGGGATGTGAACCCAGGACTTCCAAGCAATGTACTTACCTGCTATTCCACCTGCTTCACTATTCTATGACTGACACTACAAAGACTGCTGTTCTCTGGGAGATGTAAATAATGGAGCAACAAAGCTGCCTGCCTTTTTTTGCTTTTTCTTTCCCTGGGGGTGTCACTGGGAGGCTAACATGATGAGCTCCTGTGCTTCAGAATTTACCTCCTTCCCCTCTTGTGCAGGCCATTGGGTTGCTCAGCCTCCTCCCACAGGGAAGGGCTATGGAACATCTTTTCCTTTGATAGCTGTAAGCAGCAGTGCCAGCCAAACGTGGACATGGCTTGCAGTCATCTGGCTGTGCTTTTCTGTTAACCTCTCAAGATGCTCCTGTACATTCTTTATCTCCGTTTAGAAGCTTGTAGACTTTAGATGTCACTGCAAAGCTTTGGTGAGTTGGCTCCGTTGCATTTCACGTCCTATCTACCTCTCCCTTCTACATCTTTTCAACTGAGTCTTGCCAGCCAAAGTTGACCCCAACTGCCCTGCAAATACACTGCGACCAAGGGCCATATAAATTCTGCTAGTACCCTGTATGTTAAATGTGCACTGACCCAACATCCATATATAATGAGTGCCAATGCAGAAGAGACTTCACTCTTGTCCCCATATTAAAGAAGAATCTCACAAGGAAGAAAGGAACACACAGTGCCAACATGGAGTGGCTGTACTTTACATCTTTAATTGTGCACTCACTTTACACCACATTAGACTGTTCACATGATAAAAGACTGTAACGCTGTTCCCTGCAACTCTGTTTACAACTAGTAGCTGGACCCAAGCGTCCCCCCACCCCCATTTCACACTTTGTCCTGGCTAAAGAAATAATTATATTGGTTACAGAGTGCTCCACAAATGTATCACTTCATTAATTTTTTTAAGAGGAGGAAAGAAGGGGGGGGGGGAAACAGTGTTAGTTTAGTGCCACTCCTGAGCGCTACGACCAGATGTGGAGACCGTGACCTGGAATGTTGGCAGGCTGGGCTCTACCCCACAACCTGCATTTGATTGGCTCTCCCCAACCTGAAACATGAGCTTCTACAAGATGGAGTGCTTCTCAAAGGGAATTGTCAACTCCTTTGCAGCTGGCTCATCCAGAAACCAATACAGCTTCCCAGTGTGGGGTTGGACCAGGGCAGCCGGCAGTGGGTTCTCTTCATCACCTTCCAAAATACGCTGTCCCAAAAAACAGGATGTTAGAAGCTAATCACTTGGAACTTAATGATTTGCACTGTACTCAAAATGTAGACGTTACAGAGATTTCCCTCACCACATCTCCAACAAAAGATAAGAATCGGAATTCAAACCCAAAACTGCATGATTAGCAGCCTTGATATCTACTGAATCAGACAAGCCTTTGGAAACCAGGTAGGTTGGTAGGGTGTAGCAGAGGCAGCAGTTTGAACAAAAGGGGTGTTTTTAAACGCTAAATGCTTCTGGAAAGATAGACACCCAGTGGCGAGGGCTGGACCTCCGGTTCTCTCCATAAGCTCCCTCGGCCCCAAAACTAACAGAAACAGAATTACACAAAATGAATCCAGCCTGCAGAAGTTGATGAATTTGAATAATCAGAGTGGGGAGAGAGAACATGAAATTGCGGGGCGAAGTATTATTTATTATTTTGTGAATCATTTCCCATGAAAACATCTTAAAGAGATTTACTTTTTTAAAAAAACCATTATAAAATAGAGAGCCATAGCTCAATAATGAAGCACGTGCTTTACATGCAGAAAAGCCCCTCCTTCCATTCCTGGCATCTCCTCGTCCAAATCCCTGGAGAGCTGCTGCAGCCGCTGTATGCTAAGGGTGGGAATCCTGCACCCATCCAGATGTTACTGGCCTCTCAAGTGCCACCAGTCCCAGGCAGCCTGGCTAAGGGTCAGGGATGGTGGGAGACAGTCCAGCAATGCCGGGAGGGCCGCCAGTTCCCTGCTGCAGGTGTGGACAATACTAACTTGATTACTCCTGTCAGGCCACATGCCAAGCTGGCTTAGAACACCTCTTTCAAGCATTTAATGAGGTTGAAGCTGTTCTCCTCTCCCAGACAAAAGCAGCTAACGCTGGAAGAAACAAGCCAGTGTTGCTTTAAGAAGAGGCTGCTGCCATGTGGCTCCACTGCTGCTTCTCTAGGAACCCAGAAAAAGCCGAGAGGTGTGTTCCCAACAGCCTCACCATCCTCATGCAATTGCTCTGTCAAGGATGATGTGTATTCTTTTCCTGGGGAATTCTAAGACAAGTAAATTCTAAAACACTCAACATGTTACATCTTTAGGAGGTTAATGTTTGATTCAGTCAAAAATCTGATTTAACTCTGAAACACTTCTGTTTAACTCCTCCACAGATAAACCAGGGCAGGAGAAGCTGAAGCTCTCCAGACCTTGTTGGGACTCCAAATCCCATCAACCCCAGCTGGAATGGCCAATGTCCAGGGATGCTAGAAGCTGTGATCCAAAAATGGACTCAGGACCACAGGTACCCCACCCCAGGTAAAAACCTACCAGTACTAAGTTTCCTAGCTCTTGGTATTCCTGACCCACCCCCCACAACAAATCCATTCTCTTCTTTCCCAGGGTGGAATCCAGCGCACCTCCAAACCTGTGAGAAAGAAGCCACAGGATGCATGTTACCTTAATCACGGCAGCCTTGCTGTCCCCAGTGGCCACAAACACCACGCTGCGAGCCGCGTTCAACACTGGGAGTGTCAGCGTAATGCGCTCCGGAGGTGGCTTTGGAGAATCGCTAATGGCAGCCACTATTTTCTCCCGCTCCTGCCACAGGAAAGAGGGAGGGAGGGGAGATTAGGGGTGTTCTGTCACAGCCCTGCCTACACCATATTGTGCCAAGCCCATAATTGAAAAGGATCTCCACAAAGCTATTCTCAGGCACATTACTGGCAATCTGTGGCATCAGCCAAGCACCTGTTCTGAAGAGCAAGCCTAGATATTTTAACTGGGCAGACACTGGTATTCAAGCCTCCATAGCATCCATGCAGAGCAACCAGTCTTGAGAGCCAGCCGGCCAGTCATCTTTAAAGAATGTGAAGAATGCATGCAAATTCATATCTTCACCCAGAAATGAAGCAAGGTGGCCGGGTACACAGAAAGGTTGAGTGAGATTTAAACACAAGTGCAAAAGAGGAAATTTGACATGACTATATATGTAGCCATAAGCACTTAACAGCAAATGGAAGTCCTGGGAGCACTCCAGACTTGAGAATGCCCTGGAATCTGGTTGCCCATGCACTTAGATGGAGCAACAATTGCAGCTAGGAATTGGGAATATTTGTCAACTTGGGAAAGGGGGGCTGGCACCTAAAAGATTGATACTGATTCCAGCTACGTTTGATACTTTCTTGCTTCTCCAAATACATGCTGTCTGAACAGACAGAAATGGGCACAGGAACAAAGGGAGAGGACAGCCAAAGGAGGGGAAGTGCTGCAACAACACTGGGTGGGTGGGTGTGTGGCACATCTGCAGAACAGGCTTAGATGGGGAGTGGCTTGCAGGCTTGATAAACTAAATGAGTGCATCCATAATCCCCCCCCCAAGAAATCTGCAAGGAAGTGCCCTGGGATGAGCAAGATGGTTTAAACAGCTAGGGGTTTGTTTAATATTGAATTTGGTGAAATGTTTCTGCATATTTTTGAGTCGTTCTTGTTGCAGAAGCTTCTGAAATACAGTGGTACCTCGCAAGACGAATGCCTCGCAAGACGAAAAACGCGCAAGACGAAAGAGTTTTCCGTTTTTTGAGTCATTCCGCAAGACGAATTTCCCCATGGGCTTGCTTCACGAGTTTGTTTCCTTTTTCTTAAAGCCGCTAATAGCCGCTAATAGCCGTGCTTCACAAGACGAAAAAACCGCAAGACGAAGAGACTTGCGGAACAGATTAATTTCGTCTTGCGAGGCACCACTGTACTCCAATTGGAAAAGGAGTTACTCAAGCATTTAACTGTTACATACAAGCAATCCTGTTTGACTCCTAAGCCTCTCAGGGATAGGGAACAGTATAAAACCCAATTAGAGATAAGAGATTTCTCACCCTTTACTCACATCAGCTTTACTTGCCTGAAGCAGCAGTGCTGTAAGCAGTAATATCAACATGCCCTAAATGGGGGAGACGCAAGCCCGGCCCCTGGAAGTGTAATGCTGACACCTCGTCAGACATTATTTCAGGGACATGCAAGGCTGGAACCTAACAGCTCTGGTACTTCTATCTCTGCTAGGCAAGTGATGCCATTTCCTTTTTTAAAACAGGGGTTTCAACAGAAGCAAAAGCAAAACACAGGAAGTGTTTAGAAACCATTTCATTCCATTTTGGAATGTTTCAACTGCCTATGGCTGCCGAAACATATTTTTGAGTTGACTATTTAATGTACTTCAACATTTACAAGGTACATTTAAAACCATATCCAAACTTGCTATTTTCTTACTTTCCCAAACTTCAAAAGGTCGGAAAACAAATGCATCTTTGATGAGATTTCTTTTTTAAAAAATAGATCAAGATTTTCACTGATACACACACTAGTACACAAACACTAGAACAGCAAGTTTGAACTAGACATTTAAGCAATTAAAACTTAAGCTGATTCAATGTTGGGGGCAATTTTAATCTGAGAGAGGCTGTGAGTTTGCACTGTTTAATTTCTAAAGTTATTTGGGTTCTTGTGTGTTATTGCAATAAGGAATGAAAATGAAAATATTATAGCTTTCCCTTCTAATAGCCGACAGGTAGCTCCATTTATTAAACTGAAAAGTCCCCTTGTGGTTTCTCCAACATCTCCAACAGCAACCTCTATTGACGTTTTGGTACAATACAAATGTATTTAAATTTAATTTAATATATTGATCAGTTAGGAGGCAGATGGTTAAATAACTCATCTTTAAATTGATTGATAGTCCCTAAAGATAAGTTTCAAAAAACTTCAAATATCCTAAGGGAATTGTTTGAGTAAAGGTAGTTGAATAAGAGGAAAAGGGGTGGAGTCAAGAGTCATCATCCGATGAAAGCAGATGATGCAAGGCAAAGAGAAAGGGGAGGAGAGCAAACACCTGGTCAAAATCTGAGATAACATAACAAGAAAGTGTCCAGAATATTCAGTTTAACCACCTGCCAGATCTGTTCCCCTGGCAATCAGTTTGTCATGCCTTGCAGCCACCTACAGTGGTGGTGGTGGGGAACCTACAGGGGTTGCGGGACCACCTCTCTCAGCTCCCATCTCCACTGGCCACAACCGCTGGAGCTGATGGGAGCTGGAGTCCTCCAACAACATCTGGAGGTTAACACAGAGCAGGAATGGGGAACCGAGGGACTAGGTGTCAAGTCACACCCCTCACCAGCCCAGCTCTGCACCCTCTTTGGGTGCTTTTGCCTGGCTAGAATGCCTACTTGAACCCTCATCATGTGTCTTGTGTTCCTGGATGGAGGACACAGAAAGAGGACTTCAACTCTATGAGAGCAAGCCTTTCTGCTTGTCTGATGGAACTATCTCCCCTCTCCTCCCCTTGTGTGCTGTTCTGGAGGTTCTCCTGCCTACCCCCCTTAACCAACTGGGGAGTGGGAGAGGAGAAGTGGGGAAAGTCCTTGTGCAGACTTCTGCTAGCGAGATTGGTTAACTAAATTTGGCCCAAAGTGCTTACTGCACAAAAGTAGCATGCACATTTATTACTCAGCCCCCTTTTGCTTCTGGCCCTGCCAAGCACTGTAAAGTTTCTCAGAAGGGAATGTAGTCCTTGGGCTCAAAAAGTATCCCCACACCTGACCTAGAAGCTCAGTGGTTAGCTAGCTCCTAGTGTGGGAGAGCATCACTCTCAAAGTTCCAGCTGCCCAGTGAATTCCCACTTGGCACTGCCAGAACAAAATCCAATTTAAATGTGTCAGGCAGACTGCCTTCAGGACAAAGCAAGACACCAGTAAGCCTTAATCCGATTCCCCTCAGCAGTTTAAAATAGCCAGCTAGATAGACAGCAGACCCTTCTACTTCCTCCTCCTTATTCAGACGCCGTGAGGCATGACCTCTGAAAGGAACATGGATCACACAGGGGTGGAGAACCCTTTTCAGGCTGAGTGTGACTCAACAAATGTGAATGCTGCTTTGGAAGAGGAGTCTAGCTTCTGCACTACTCACTCAGTCATGCACACCCCTCTATCCTGCACCCAGGCAAGCAAGAGGCAGGATCCTGTTCAAGGACACAAACATAAACTCAAGGAGGGGGCAAAGCAGGGCCAGTGAGGGGAGCAGCCTGGAGAGAGTTCCAAGGGCAGACAGAGAGACCTGGGGGGCTGCATTGGGTCCTGAGCCTGAGGCTCCCCAGACAAGAGAGGAGCAGTGCAGCAATAAACCTGCAGGCACATTCGGTTTCAAACTGGGTGAGGGACCACGTGTTGAGATTCTTGCATTGCAGGACCCTTGGGGTCCCCCCCCCCAATTCTGTGATTCTATGACAGGGGTCAGCAAACCTTTTCAACAGGGGGCCGGTCCACTGTCCCTCAGGCCTTGTGGGGGCCGGACTATATTTTGAGGGGGGGGGAACAATTTCCTATGCACGCTGCACATATTGTATTTGTAGTGCACAAAAAATAGGAAAAACAATACAATATTTAAAATGAAGAACGATTTTAATCCCGCTCTCCGTCCGTTTTCCATGGGGGGGTGTATATGTGTTTTGTGTGTTACAGAAACTTAGCCACCAGCTATTCACCCTCAACCACCTACCCCCCCAAAAAAAGTGGCACAAGCCAGCTCCCAAACAGGGAAGGGTACCCCTGCCCACAGAAAGAGTGCCTCCACACCACAAACAGTTTCCCTTCCATGGGGTTTTCCTACCACAGCTCATCATTCTTGGCACAGAGTGTGCCTCCTGACCATGGGAAGAGTGCCCTGCTGTGTGTGTGTGTGACAGAAACTTCCACCTACCCCCCTCCCCAAGAATATGGGTGCCACCTTGAATAAAATATTGGGAGAGGCAAGTAAGCCCCACCCTGTATAATTGATCGCATTGTGCTTTACACGTGCACACCAAAAGGCAACGTCCATCAACTTTTTTGGGGGGGTGGCTCCCTCAAAAAATTTTGGGGGCGGCTTGGTGGCGATAAAGGAACCTATGCCAAGAACAGAGACAGGCCAATCCACGGAATGGCAACAGTGCCCCTGTGCATGGCGAGAGCACCTCTGCAGCACTTGAGGCTACTACAAAGTGGGGTGGGGGTGGGGAACGATACCACTTGCCTCCTGATTCTGGCCAGCCAATCCCGGGCTCGAGGTGAGCCTATACCCACCCTCTCACGAAACTGGCAAGAGTGCCCCTGCCCATTGCAAGCGCGCCCAGTGCGCAACACCCACGCCTCCTGCTCTGCTCCGTCTCTGCTGTTGGAGATGAGGAAGCCGAACTTGTCAACACAGCGCTCGCCATTGGAGCTGCCGCGACGGCTGCCCAATGAGCTCTGTGAGTCCATCTCGCTCGTCACAGCCACCGCTGCTTCGTCTTTGGCAGCGTCGCTGTTTCGTCCTCTGCCTCAGCCAGGGGTGCAGAGCCCATGCCACTGGCCTGGGTGGCGGAGGCAGCCTCCCTGCCGCTGCCGCTTCCTTCCGCTCGGCTCTTGGCCATACGCGGCTGCCTCAGCGGGAAAGAATGGGCATTGCGCAGAGGTGTCCGTGGCTTCGGATTGGCTGCAGGAGCTTCCTGCAGCCAATCCAAAGCCATGCCAGCATCGCAGAAGTCAGTCCCCGCGCGGCGAGGCATCCATGGCTTCTTCTGAAGGAAATGCTGCACCGCACTGGCTTAGATCAGCACACGGAGACTGACTGAGCGGGCAGCAGAGTCCGCAGGCCAGATTTATGAGCCTGGTGGGCTTGATCCGGCCCCCGGGCCTTAGTTTGCCAACCCATGTTCTACATGATCAAAGTTCACTGCAGCTCCACACCCTGGCTCACCTGCAAGAGAGAATGATCCGGAAAGAGTGAGCAAGTGTGCCCATCTGGTCCCACTCCCAAGATCAAGAGGTCAAACACAGGCATATCCTCGCCTTGGAAGGCCTACACAGAATGGAAGAACACAAATTTATCAACCACATTTTCAGTACTGCCCTTCAATATACAATTATCACTGTGCTTTACAGAGCTTAAAATAAAAGTAAAAATGCAATGGAACAGCATCGCAATCCTAATGGCAGGAAAAAAGAAGAAGCCATGATAATATCATCAGAAGATGATAATAAGCCTGGGAAAAGGTATTTGACTGGCACCAAAATACCTTAGTGCCAGGCAGCCAATTCCTTGGTGTGTCCAAGTCAGGGACAGCCGACCTTCAAATGCATTAGAGGGAAGACCTTGCCTCCCACCAGCAATTTTCCAAAGTGCTTTCAGTCTTCAAGCTGTCAAGCTGTCAGGGGGGCCAAGGGAGGGGGGGGGAGACCCAATTCATTTAGCAAAGAGAGATGCATATTTCTGACTATTACTAGAAGATCCCTCTAGGCTTGATTCGAGCGTGGGAGAAACAAATAACTCCCTTGGCCAACACACACAGCCCTTGCAACCTTCGGTTTTGCTTGAATTGTACTGCAGCACTAGCCTCCCTTTTGAGGTCATCTTCTGCATCTTGTTGACTGACCTCAGTGTTGCATGAAGCGTCACTTTCCTGCCACCCCAAGATTTCTTAGAAAAAGGGTGTGGCTTTGAAATAGGGCCAAGGAGAAACTTGAAGTGAACAAGTTGATCACCAGGCTCCGCACACCACCCAATTAATCACAATCAATGTTACTGGCTCATCAAAAATTCCACTAGGTGGTCTGTGACTTTATTTGGTTGTTTTAATTTAGCGTTTCCAGATGACCCAACAAACTGTGTCTTCTGGGCACAATTCAAAAACTGAAATCAGTAAACTACAAATTCAATCAAAATATTAATCCATATATAAAAGTTGGACCAGGTCAAAATGAACAAAAAGGATAAAAAACCCATTCAACTGCATAAAAAACTCTCACACACATAATAAAAACAGAATTATAAACCAATAAGAAGAAAGCAAAATAGTTCTAAGAACTAAAAAGAATTGAATTTGAAAAGTGAGAAAAATAAGGTTTTCACCTAGCACCAAAAAAATCCTAACATAGGCACTAGGCATGGCTCTTTGGGGAGAGCATTCCAAAACTGGGGCGCCACCACTGAGAAGACCCTCAGCCCATTTAATGCAGAGCAGCAGAGCAGACTAGGAAGAGCTCTAGCCAGGAACTCAAAATTTAGGATGTTGAGTTAAGCAATGAATGGTAAATAAGCTAAGTTAAGCAATGAATGGTAAATTAACTCTCAACACACAAGGATTTTTTGTCCCAACATGGGACCTTGTCTGAAAAAAACACACAACTGTACCTCTTTCAGTTTTGCTGCATAATCTGCAGCGGCCTCTTCCACTGGTAGCGAAGGGTTGATAACAACAATTTGGTCCTCAGGTACAGCAATTTTAGAAAGGAGGTACGTCTGAAATAGGTAACCACAGGTCACATAACAACAAAACCATCTATGGTGGTTCTTTCCAACTTTTGTACTAGGTGATGAAAGCATCATATAAATTGCCTCTTTTTCCTCCCTTGTTGAAATTTAGATTGTAAGCCCCTCGGGGCAGGGGCTGGTTTCTTTTTAGCTTATATATATTATTCTGTAAAGTACATCAACGGCACTATATAATTAGTAAAAACAAGATGACTATTTCATTTCTATATCCCGGAGGGCCAGCCCGATCTGTTTGGGCCGGTGCGGCGAACCCCACAAGGCGGGGTCCGCTGCCCCCGGGACCCCGCCGCCCCCCGAAAGAGCCTCCCCCTCGGAGGGCCACCTGGTAGGCGCCGTAGTTGCTCTCGGGGTCGCTGAGCGGGACGCGGCGCTCGTCGGCGAAGGCCAGGAGCCAGCGGGCCGGGCAGGCGGCGGCGGCGGGCAGCTCCTGGGCCAGGACGCGCACCAGGCTGCCTCCGGCCAGGCCCAGCGAGAAGCGGCCGGCCGGCCCGCACTGCGCCTCGCGCTGCGCCACCAGCTGCGCCAGCGCCGAGCCCAGCTCCTGCGGGGAAGGGAACACCGAGACGTGCGGCGCCGAGGCCGCCGGGCCGCGCCGGGACGACGAGGAGCCGGGCATGGCGGGCGAGGCAGAGAGGGAGCCGGCGGGCGGAACGGAAGGGCCGCGCGGCGAGGGAGCCGGGGGGACCCATGGCGGCAGCGAGCGCGGCCGGGCGGAAGACCGGGAGGTAGCCGAGGGAGCACGGGCGGAAGAGGCGCCGGAAGGAAGCGCAGCGCAGCTCAGCGCAGCCAGACCCCGCCCAGGAGGCACCGGAAGTCCGGCGGCGACCTCGGAAGTCCTCGCTGCTCCGGACGGCCCTGCAGCGCCGTCCCGCGGCCGGAGGCGTATCTCTGGCTGCCCGCCTCGGCAACTGGCCCTCAGACTCAGCCGGGGGGCAAGCTGGAAGTCAGGAACTAGAAGCGATCAACGAAGCCACGTTTCCCACGTCCAGCAAGAGTCCCGCTGCAAGAGCAGCTTTGGCCTTTGCTCCTGCTTTTTGAGTGCCTTCCTCCTCAGCAAAGTCTGGAGGGCGTTGTGTTGGCTGCCTCTGTCCCATCAGGCACAGGGGAAGACCGTGTGATGGGAGTCCCACAAGTAGGTGGCTAAGGCACAGGTAAAGCCTGCTCCTTAGGAGGCCTCCTCCTCCTCTGCCTTTAACAGACCAAAACGCAGCAGGTGAAGAAATTAGTGTCCTATTTCTATACTGTCTTGTATTTCCCCCAAAAAGTGGTCCTGAAATGTAGATTGGTGGCAGCCACACATCTCTCATTAGTTAGATTCTAAATCTCAGGGACAGGGCTATTTATTGAAGATACAGGCGCAAATTAACATGAAATGAAACCTCCACCTTTTTAGCTAGAGGCATCTTGAAATTTTGTTTCTTGAGCGTGCATGCCTAGCTGCCTATGCTATTCTCCAACCCTTTAGAATAATCCCCCGCCCCTTTTAATGTAGAGACTGTCTTCCTACTTTGCTGCATGTCTCCTGCACAGGAGTTCATATCCAGTCCTCCACTAAAAATAATGCATGGCATAAAGTAGCTATTTTTATCTTCCCTGAATCTTCCAATGATTAGCTGTATTAGATGTCCTGAGGTTCTGGTTCAAGAGACACCTGCAGGAATGAATGTTAATGTGTGCAGAGGGCCCATAAATAATGGTCTTCTATCCTGCTATAGCCAATGAGGTCGAGTGTCTACAACAGGAGCAATTTCTTGTAGGGGAGGGAAGTATATGACCACAAAACAGCATGGAAGAAACTATCAGCACATGCCCTACCAGGGGACACTTTAGATGCTCAGAAAATGCATTATTACAACAAAAGGCACTGCCTTGAGGGAAGACACAAGAAGAGTAGAAAGTCCAACTTGCGAGACGTGCCTCGTCTCACAAAAGGATGAGGTAAGAGTTTGATTTGGAAGTAAAGTTCATTGGTTCCAATGAAGTTAAATTTCAAGGACTGAAGGATACTTAGGATCCTTTTTGGGTTTTCCTTCTGAAAACTTCTGATATAATAAAAAGTGAGGCATAACCATGGATCAGGTGTTTGTCTTAAGTACATCCTTTATATGGGTTGTATTCTTAGAACAAAGGGAACCTATTAACATAATTTACAGAATACATACTGCGTGCCTGCCCCCTCCAATATGCATACAGGCAACCCTAGTTACTAATCCAAATCAGACTTGCTTGTGATAACGGCTTATGCAGATATGATGAAGAGACACAGGAGATGATCCAATGCTAAGTGGTCTCCACCCACAAAAGTCTTTTTGCTTGACTAGCTACATCCATTGGTTTAATAAAGCCTGACAGAACAGAATTGAGGGCAACAAAGAGTGAAACTGGTCTCTGCATTTGACTGAAATGACATGCAGCTGCATACATCAAAGAGAGACAGAGACAAAAAAGAGCAAGACAAACTCTTAAGCTTTCTTCGTTTTTTATTTTCAAAACAAAGTTATACTTTGACAATAGTGACTCCATCTGAAAATGTAACTGTTAGTGCATGATTTCTGTTCAAACCATGAACTATATAGCCTTAAAAAAACCTATGTGCTTTTCTCCAAACAACAGGGCTCAGTTAGCTGTAGGTGCCTTTTTCTGAGGATTAATAACAAAGCTAAATTTATTACAAATGTTAACCTGCTCTGTCTGGCTCTGATGAAAGGCACATTCTGGGTCTAATAAAAAAGGGAAAGCACACATTCCACTGGTTTCAGAACCATTACTTTACAATGGCCCTACTAGTACTGTATGGTGCTCTATTATACAACCTAACACTGCACAGAAGTCTTTGTAAAATGGTTTTGTGCAAAGTTACATTTTTATGAAAGAGAAGAAGGGTTATTAAAGGGAAAAGGGCACAGAAAGAAGAGTACGGGAACATCCCAGTAAAATAATCAATTCCATAGAAGTTAACTAGGATATCCTTGGAATAGCTGCATTAGTGGTACAGGTCTTCCACAGCAACATAATCACAAGAAGGAATCACAGCAACTTTGAAGGTATGGTCACTCACAAGTCTCAGTATCCCTTCTGTCTTCCTTGTTTTAAATAAAATGCTTTGTGCCATCTACAGAAATTGCACTAGAAAAAACGGTAGAGTTAGTAATACCCACAGTTGTGTACTGATGGAAGGTGAATGTTAGGATTATGTTGCAACTTGCTTTGAGCAGCTGCCACACCTCCTACAGAGAGCAGTGTGGATCAGAGAAACGAAAACAAACGTTACCAGACTTTGTTCTCAGGATTATCACCCTGTTTTCCAAGATTCTGGATCAACGTCAAGTAATCTGAAATGTTGCAATGTTCAAAAGTGGACATGTAAACCAAAGCACAATGGCTTCCCCTACAAGGATACAAAGTATTTTATTAATCTTCTGTCATTGTGTGGAAGCTTTCAAGCACCACAATGGATTAGAAGGGTGTTTCCTGTGCATTTTTCAGCCCAAATTTGTTTTTGCTTTAATATAACATTTTTAATACCAACTTTGTTGTTACTTCATCAAATTAGTCATTTTATTTTTAAGATCAAAGTCTCTGCAGATAAAATGATATTGCATTTTGAAAGTCAGTCCATTAAAGTTCTACCTAAACATGGGTACATTTCAGAGTGATGACAACTGGAGGGACTATAAATGTGTAGATTAGGAAGCTGGAAATCCCAAAACAACTGAAGACGCTCCACAGCAATTGTGCTATTGCCTTAAGTAAGGAAAATCCAGCTGAGACACATGGCAGAAGGCAAGTCCACCAGTGCTATTGCAGGCTCAGTCACACCAACGTATTGAGGGCTTTAACAATGTAATAATGGGGACCATAAATCTGTCTTGCTTCACACAGTGTCTTAAAATGCAATGGTTACATAGAGGAAGGGGAAGAAAAACCATTCTAAAGACTGAACAGTAGAAAGGGGCCACCACCTTTGCTCAGGAAACAGTTAATGTGCTTTTTAAAAAGATGATGGCAACTTTACTCCCTGTGCCTTGCTAGTTTTTGTCCCTACTGCAGATGTTCTGAATGGAAACCTTGCTTCACTTGTTTAGCCAAGTTTGTTTCTCTAGCCAAGCAAAACCCTCCAGTGGCAAACTCTTCACTAGTGGCTTTTGCTGATGAAATCACAGAGACACTTTTCCAGCCTGGATCCTCTCAAATACGCACTCATCCACAGGTAGGTACTTGCCAAGTTTTACATCCAAGAAATATAATCGATCAGATGTCTGGTGTGGGTTGTAGCTTTCCCTTTGCAAACGTGTTTTCTGAATTTTGAAAGTGCCTGTTGGAAGAAAAGAAGTCAGAATAATGGTGGGAGGAGGACAAGGGCAGTGGCAAGAAACAGCTATACTGCAGATTGAAGGGAGACGATTGGCTGAAGGAATTGCCCTGCTCTCTTCTTCAAAGCAAGCATGTCATGGTCAGATGTGAACACAGCTCAAACTTCAGCTAGATTCAGGAGGAAGACTGGTTATTTCTGTGAGGCAAGTTGTTGGTATTGTTACCGTATTTTTCACCCCATAGGACGCACCTAATTTTTTTGGGGGGGGGAATAAAGAAAAAAAATTATCCCCCCCCCCAGGCATGGGGCAGGTGCAGGGGAAGCCCGAGCTTCCCCCGACCCCAGCCCCCAGAACAGCCTGCTATCCGCAAGCCTAGGGAGCCGCGCCAGTCTCCCCAGGCTTGCGGAGAGGTGCGCGAAGCCCAGGCGCGCTCTTCAGCATGCACCAGGCTTTGGAATGCAGGCAGCTCTGCGCCACCCTCCGGAGCCGGGCTCGGCTTCGCGCCGGCTCCGGAGGGTGGCGCAGAGCTGCAGGAAGCCCGGGAGCGCAGGCAGCTCTGCGCTACCCTCCGGAGCCCCGCGTGGCTTCGCGTCAGGATCCGGAGGGTGGCGCAGAGCTGCAGGAAGCCCTGGAGTGCAGGCAGCTTCGCGCCGGGCTCCGGAGGGTGGCGCAGAGCTGCAGGAAGCCCGGGAGCGCAGGCAGCTCTGCGCTACCCTCCAGAGCCCCGTGCGGCTTCGCGTCGGGCTCCAGAGGGTGGTGCAGAGCTGCAGGAAGCCCAGGAGCACAGGCAGCTCTGCGCTACCCTCCAGAGCCCCGTGCGGCTTCGCGTCGGGATCCGGAGGGTGGCGCAGAGCTACAGGAAGCCCGGGAAAGCCTGCATTCGCCCCATAGGACGCACACACATTTCCCCTTCATTTTTGGAGGGGAAAAAGTGTGTCCTATAGGGCGAAAAATACGGTATATGCGTTAGTCACAAAATACAAAAATAGCCTCTGGGCAATCTACAAAATAAATTCAAAGACACAGTTAAAAATATAGCAATCAATACACCAACAAAGCAACAACCTCAAGATGCTAACAATAACTAATAAGAAGGGTGAAAAGTTAGAGACAGAAATTACTAAAACGTAATAATTGTTACAATATAGAATACGGTGAATCGGTCATCTCGCCATTTTGGATGTTTCTAGATAGGAGCTTGATGTCACAAACAGGTGGTTTAGAAGAAGTTTTTTCTCTGTGCACAACTGGCATGCAACTGTGCACATGCTCCATTTTTTAGGCTTATATTTTTCATCGGTATTCTGCTGCTTCCCATCCCCATCAGTAGGTGGCCCTTGATGAAATGTTTCTGTGCTATGTTTTCTGGCCCCAACTCTCATCCACTCCTCCCCTGCCAACCACTACCTTCTCTGGTCTGGGCATGCACTCATGTTTGTCCATATATGTGCGCACACACTTAAGGAACTCTACAGGAAGTGTGCAAGAGTAAACATTACCAGCTCTTAAGTTATGCTTCAAAAGGTAAAAAGGTAAAGGACCCTTGGATGGTTAAGGCGACTCTGGGGTTGCGGCGCTCATCTCGCTTTCTGGCTGAGGGAGCCGGCGTTTGTCCACAGACAGCTTTCCAGGTCATGTGGTTGGCATGACTAAACTGCCACTGGCGCAACAGAACACCAAAACGCCATTTACTTTCCTGCTGCAGTGGTACCTATTCATCTACTTGCACTGGCATGCTTTCAAACTGCTAGGTTGGCAAGATCTGGGGCAGAGCAACGGGAGCTCACCCCATCACGCGGATTCAAACCACCGACCTTCCAACTGGCAAGCCCAAGAGGCTCAGTGATTCAGACCACAGCGCCACCAGCGTCCCCTGCTTCAAAATGGAAGGTTATGCTTGGGGTTGTGTGTGTGTGGCTGAGTACATCATTCATTTGCATTTGGGTTTTGTTTTAATACGGATATCTTGCACAAGGTTGATATTTAGCAATACCTAGAGTCTGAAAAAAGATAGAAATAAAAATGCTAATCTATGTATTGTAATTACAGTCTCCAAGTTAATCCCCTACATGTGTTGAGATGTTGAGAGAAAAGTTCCTTTGAACCATATTGGAATTTCAGCATTTGCTGCCAGCATGTGGCTATTGGTAGAAACGGGCAGAGGCATATTGGTTGAGCTGCCAGAGCAAATGACTATGTCAGGGCTTTCCAAACTTTTCATGTTGGTGGCACACTTTTTAGACAGACATCATTATGTGACACAGTAATTTGGTTTTACTAGCAAACCGGAGGTTAAACTAACACCTTTCTAGGCCCAGGAGGAGCACAGGGAATGTTTGTGCGACACACCTACACACTACAGCTGACACACACTTTGAAAAGCTCTGGGGCTAGGTTTTGCTCAGATGAGGAACAAAGTGTGGCAATAGAGACCATGACCAAAGCACATAGAGAGAGAGAGAGAGAGCGCTCACCAGCTTCCATACCAGTGGGTACAGGCTGACAGATTATTTTACTTAATGGGCTTTCTGTAGTAAGAGAACATCTGGCTGTGGTGAGGACTGCAGGGCCTGCTCCCTTCCAGGGCCTTCTCCAACTGGCCCAGGGGGCGTGGAACAAACTTTTGGGGAAGTGCGGGAAGTTGTTCTGCTATTGCTTTCCTATTCCAAGTGGTTTATGTGTTTTAAAATGTCCTCAAGCAGTCGGTGGCATTTTAAATTTTTATTTCTTTATTTCCCTTTTTTGCTTTGTTGGGGGTGGGTGGGTGGGATGGATATTTGGTTGGGGATTAATTTTAGTATAATTGTTCTGTTTTTGTTTTTTGTTGTTTTATTGGCTGTGTATAGTTTGTGTTTTGTTTTTAAGGGGCGGGATTAGGGCTGCCTGGGAGTGGGGTCCCAGCCAACACAATGGCTGGGACAAGTTCCACAGGGGGGGAGGCACTGGGACATCCGATCTCGGTGATCATGGGCAGGAGGAGGAGTTATGCTAAGACCAGACCGTGTCATTACCGAGGAGGCAGGTTTAGTCGTTGTTTGAAGACTATCCCTGCCTCCGGGTCTAGCGTTGTCCAGATGGATACTGGAATCAACAGGGGAAACCCACACGACCTGAAGGTGTTGCTGTGTAATGCCAGGTCAGTGATGAATAAAACCACTGCCATCCACGACCTGATTGTGGATGGTGGATTTGACCTGGCATGTGTGACAGAGACCTGGTTGGATGAAGCAGATGGGCCTGTCCTTGCCGCTGCTTGCCCACCAGGTTTCTCTTACGCATAGCAACCCAGGTCATGTGGGCAGGGAGGGGGGGTTGCAGTGATTTTTAGGAAGTCATTAGCTTGCATCAGGCGTCCTACTGGGAAGACCCAGTTTTCTGAGTGCATGTTCTGGAAGTTGGGCAATAGGGGCAGTACAGGATTCCTTTTGGTGTGCCGACCTCCCCGCTGCACCAAGGATTCCTTGTCCGAGCTGCTTCAGGTCATGGCAGATGTTTTCCTGGAGACACCTAGTTTGGTTGTCCTAGGGGATTTTAACATCCATGCCGACCACGACCTTACAAGGGGCCGCTCGGGACTTTGTGGAAAGCATGGCCTCCATGGGGCTGTCCCTGAATAAGTTTGGCCCAACTCATAGTCATGGACATTCCTTAGACCTGGTGTTCACCTCTAGTGACGTGGGTGATCTGACACTAAGTAAAAGTGAAACAAAAGAAGTGTCATGGTCAGATCACTTCCTGGTGCAACTGGACTTCTCCGCAACCCTTCTCCTCTGCAGGGAGGTGGAACCAATTCGGATGGTCTGCCCCCGCCAAGCTGTGGGGATGTTTTTACCAATGCTTTTATTAACTATGTTTTATTGTGGGATATATGGAGTTTTAGGGGAGAGGTGATAACTCTGGTGGGGAACACATTGTACTCCTTCTGGGGTAGTTTATTCCCCTTGGGTCCCCACCCTGCAGTCAGCTCTCACCTGTAACTCCTAGAAGCTGTCAGCAGGCAACAGCAAACACACTGGCTTCGACTGGCCGGCTAAATCAGGTGAGGGTAGCTGATGGGTCTGAAAAACTGAGGGGGGAAATCATATCTGCTGCCTTGTGGGACATATTTAGGAGAAGAGTAGGCAAAGGAGTAAACCCTACACAAATCCAGAGTCCCTAAGATGGCTTCTTGTACACCTCCTTCAGGCAACTCCTACAGTCAAGCTGGTGCCAAATATATTGCTCTGCTTTCCTTTGGACCACATCAGCCAGGCTGAGAGGGGGATGGAGCCCAGGACCTTCATACTGCCCAGGCTTGTGCCCCAGAAAGTTTCCAAAATAACGGAGGAGGCAACAGTTATGAGTCAATGTCTTTGCAGCCACAGCAGGCACTATGATTCTCTAGCAGTTTGACTTCACCCCTGGAGGCACACTCCATTGTCTCTTGATCCAATATCAACAATGCTTTATTGTACTTGTTATTCACATTGTTCTTTGGGGATTTCTATTACAGCTGATGCATTCTTATTTTAAATATGCAAGCTGCCTTAGAAGAATTATTCTGTTACACTCTCAGGGTGCCCATCCATGCATCATGGCAGGTATTTTGCTAGTTATCTGCAATCTGAAATGATTCATCTAAGTTACAGCTATTAATTCTGTCTCACTTCTAGGTTACAAATTCCCTTTATGTCCAGCTCTTCCTCCAAATTACAGAGAAGGTCACCCTTTCACCTTCTGGCAAGGTGCATAAACTGTCTGTTGCCAGTTGCTGTCTGCTTGCTAGAGAGGTTAAAAGCAACAAAAAAGGCTTTTATGGGTATGTTCGTAGCAAAAGGAAGAACAAAGAAACAGTGGGGTCACTCAGAGGAGAAGATGGTGAAATGCAAACAGGGGACACAGAAAGGGCTGAACTCCTCAATGTCTTCTTTGCCTCAGTCTTCTCTGATAAAGAAAACAATGCCCGACCTGAAGAATTTGGAGCAAATGATTCAGCAGACGAAACACAGCCCAGAATAACTAAGGAGATAGTACAAGAATACTTGGCTAGTTTAGATGTATTCAAGTCTCCAGGGCCAGATGAACTGCATCCAAGAGTATTAAAAGAACTGGCAGATGTGATCTCAGAACCACTGGCAGTCATATTTGAGAATTCCTGGAGAACAGGCGAAGTCCCGGCAGACTGGAGGAGGGCAAATGTTGTCCCTATTTTCAAAAAGGGGAAAAGAGAGGACCCAAATAATTACCGCCCAGTCAGTCTGACATCAATACCAGGGAAGATTCTGGAGCAGATCATTAAGCAAACAGTCTGTGAGCACCTAGAAAGGAATGCTGTGATCACCAATAGTCAGCATGGATATCTGAAAAAAAAGTCATGTCAGACTAACCTGATCTCGTTTTTTGACAGAATTACAAGCCTGGTAGATGAAGGGAACGCAGTAGATATAGCCTACCTTGATTTCAGCAAGGCATTTGACAAGGTGCCCCATGATATTCTTGTAAAGAAGCTGGTAAAATGTGGTCTTGACTATGCTACCACTCAGTGGATTTGTAACTGGCTGACTGACCGAACCCAAAGGGTGCTCATCAATGGTTCCTCTTCATCCTGGAGAAGAGTGACTAGTGGGGTGCCACAGGGTTCTGTCTTGGGCCCGGTCTTATTCAACATCTTTATCAACGACTTGGATGATGGACTCAAGGGCATCCTGACCAAATTTGCAGATGACACCAAACTGGGAGGGGTGGCTAACACCCCAGAGGACAGGATCACACTTCAAAACGACCTTGACAGATTAGAGAACTGGGCCAAAACAAACAAGATGAATTTTAACAGGGAGAAATGTAAAGTATTGCACTTGGGCAAAAAAAATGAGAGGCACAAATACAAGATGGGTGACACTTGGCTTGAGAGCAAGGATCTAGGAGTCTTGGTGGACCACAAACTTGACATGAGCCAACAGTGTGACGCTGCAGCTAAAAAAGCCAATGCAATTCTGGGCTGCATCAATAGGAGTATAGCATCTAGATCAAGGGAAGTAATAGTGCCACTGTATTCTGCTCTGGTCAGACCTCACCTAGAGTACTGTGTCCAGTTCTGGGCACCACAGTTCAAGAAGGACACTGACAAACTGGAACGTGTCCAGAGGAGGGCAACCAAAATGGTCAAAGGCCTGGAAACGATGCCTTATGAGGAACGGCTAAGGGAGCTGGGCATGTTTAGCCTGGAGAAGAGGAGGTTAAGGGGTGATATGATAGCCATGTTCAAATATATAAAAGGATGTCACATAGAGGAGGGAGAAAGGTTGTTTTCTGCTGCTCCAGAGAAGCGGACACGGACCAATGGTTCCAAACTACAAGAAAGAAGATTCCACCTAAACATTAGGAAGAACTTCCTGACAGTAAGAGCTGTTCGACAGTGGAATTTTCTGCCAAGGAGTCTCCTTCTTTGGAAGTCTTTAAGCAGAGGCTTGACAACCATATGTCAGGAGTGCTCTGATGGTGTTTCCTGCTTGGCAGGGGGTTGGACTCGATGGCCCTTGTGGTCTCTTCCAACTCTCTGATTCTATGAGTCTATGAGTATATTGAAGCAAAGGCAGCGGAGCAGAAGTCCATGGGTGAAATCTGGTGTAAATGTAAGTTAATGAGGTCAGTCTTAAATATTTCAAACAAAAAGCCACAAATCTTCCAGCCTGCTATGCCCAGTTAATAGTTACTATTTAGTTGTGAAAGATCAAGCAGAAACTCTTTCACATAATGATAGTTACCACTTGATACATTTAGTTCTCCATTACGCAATCTGCATCAAATGCTGGTTTTGTTCCTGTCATTTAAATCTGGCCGCAGCTCAGTTTGCTAGAAGAGGCAGAGTTTCTCACTTCTTCAAAGCAAAAACAGGATATTTTAAAGCCTGTGCCAATCGTAAAAAGGCTCTTAATTCCAACATAAGGGAGTGTAAGCAAGAATGCCAAGATGCTGAAGCAAACAGGCAGTTTCTTTGTGGGTGCAGACAATGAATTCTTTAGCAACAAACTTGACCAACAGCCTACTTGTTAATCTGAGCTGTTTGAAGAAACCTGCTTAGAACACATCCTGTTGCTCTCCAAAAAAAGAGAGAATTCTCTGGGGTTAGCTCAGCTGCTTCATGAAGAGAATGTGAGTGAGTTTTATGTGCTTGTGGGTCAATTTCCACAACCATTCTCCACTTTTTGGAAGATATCAGCATCAACAGTTACCATGCTTGATGGTCAGGAGTTCAGCAATCTCAAGCAGCTGTACAAACCACACAGGGCTAATGGTAGGAGAGAGAGAATGCCCATAGTGAGTTAATTTACCGCCAGGATGTTCTTATAAAACAAATCAATCTGCTTCCAGAACCTTTAGAGAAGAAGCAATTCCCACTTTGCTTCACCCTGCTCAGAGAAATGGAAGTAAGGATCAAGTGACTGGGTTGATATACCGAGACCAAATATTCCAGTATAGAGTCTGACAGCAAACAGGCAACCTGGGCCGGGTGCCAAGAGAGGATCTTGCTGCAAATGTGCCATTACCTGTAGTGTCAACCTGGGGCAAGAGCCGGAGGAAGATGGGTCGTGCATAAGGGGGCAGTACTTTCTGCATCTCTAGGTACAGCACGTTAGGGTTTAACTTGGCTTCAGGATCAGCAATGGCTGCCATTCCTGCCTTGCCTTCTACTCCTGAAATCAAAACAAAAAACACAGGAAGGGACACAATCTTACACCGCAAAGGAGCAATTAGACCCAACCTAGCAAAATCCACAGCTGGAATTCAAATCAGGTTTCACTCCTCCCTCCCACAAATAACTTCACAGCAAAGGATAAAAAACAGCCTAGCCAGAGAGGTTGCCTGCTGCCTTCCCATAGGAAAGAACTGTTACTTGCCCTGTGGCTGCACCAGGAATGTCATTCTAGTGCAGGCATGGCCAGACTTGGCCCTCCAGCTGTTTTGGGACTACAATTCCCATCATCCGTGACCACTGGTCCTGTTAGCTAGGGATGATGGGAGTTGTAGTCCCAAAACAGCTGGGGGGCCAAGTTTGGCCATGCCTACTCTAGCCTCTGTCTCTGGAGAGGGAGTTGTTGCTAGTTGCTCCCCTCCCTATGAACAAAAGGAACACCAGAGGAAAATGCCAATTCCAACTCACCAATTTGTTCCGGCAGCGTCAATCGCATCTTCCCCCCTTCCCTCATTTAACCTCTAGTTTTTTAGTTTGAAGATCCAAAGGTAGGGCTCATATCTCATTTTTAATTATGTACAGCTTTCTGCCTTGCATCAACATTGTATAGTGAATTTTAATTGCTGCGAGCCATTTTGGAGTCAGTGGAGGAAACAATATAATAAACTACACTAGTGGCCAAAATTGTGGAAACCTTTTGGAGAAAGTGTATTTCCAAGGTTTGATGGCTCATAACACCACTTGTTTTTGGAGTAATACCACAAAATTATATATCAATGGAAAGATAATTTAATGAAGAATGTAATGCAACAAAGTTTGTTCAGTTATCTGTATTCTATCAAAAGTTATGGGCAAATAACCAGAAAAAGGAGTGTTTAGAGGGCCAATCATGTGTCATCTTGTTTTGGCAATGATGGCTCATAACACCATTTTTTTTAGTAATACAGTGGTACCTTGGGTTACAGACACTTCAGATTACAGACGCTTCAGGTTACAGACTCCGCTAACCCAGAAATAGTACCTCGGGTTAAGAACTTTGCTTCAGGATGAGAACAGAAATTGCACAGCAGCGGGAGGCCCAATTAGCTAAAGTGGTACCTCAGGTTAAGAATAGTTTCAGGTTAAGAACGAACCTCCGGAACAAATTAAGTTCTTAACCTGAGGTACCACTGTACCATAAAATTATATATTAATGGAAAGATAATCTAATGAAGAATGGAATGCAATAACTTTTATGAAGGATTATTTATTACAACAGCAGTCATAAAGAAAAGAACATGAAACACATAGAAAAAAATTAATATACAAAAATTCTCCCCATGTCAGTTAATACTTAGTTGGGCAACCTTTAGCCTTCCCATGGAGTGAACCAAGTTTTTTAGTTCTGCAGCTATAGTAATGTGAAACCAAGATTGAATTATTGCCTCTTTTATTTGGGTTTTATTGCTGGGTTGCTTCTGACTAACAACTTTCTCCATAGATTTTTGATTGGGTTTTGGTCTGGGCTATGCATTTTTGGGCATTTACATTCCCATTAATGATGCAAATTCTGCCCACACGTTTTGCTGTCATACAACCCCAGATCGTAACACTAACTGGGTGTTTCACGGTAGGTGTAATACAAGTGGGATGTAAATCTTCTCCGATTTTCCTCTTCACGTATTTCATGCCATCACTATCAAGCAAGGAGATAGCCCTTGTTCCGCTGTCCAGTTAACATGGGTTTTAGCCCAGTTTAATCTTTTCAACCTTTGTTTGAGAGATAACAATGGCTTTTTCCTTGGAATTCTAGCATATAGACCATATTCCTGCAGTCTGCGCCAACAGTCCTTGCACTCAACTTCACATTATATTGCGCCATGTCATCTTGTATACACCCAGATTATTTTCTTCTGTCATTTAGCTGTTGTGCACCTTTTCCTGCCTTTACCAGTTTGATTTTGTAGTGACTGAGCCTTCTTATACCTCTTCAAAAATTTAGAAATGCCACTTTTGGTTAAGTTTCTACCAATTTTTCTTCTAATTTCTTCATAACTGTAACCTTGTTCACTTAATGATACTATTTTACATCACTTCCTGGGTGATCAGTCAACTTTGCACCATTTTTTTACGTTTTACAAGCTCACTAAATGAAAGAACAAAAAAAAAAACCAACCAACTTGATAGCAATCACATAATACACTGACAAATGTCCTCCTTATTTATGTTGTAATAAATAATCCTTCATAAAAGTTATTGCATTCCATTCTTCATTAAATTATCTTTCCATTGATATATAATTTTATGGTTTTACTCAAAGAAAAAGTGGTGTTATGAGCCAAGGTAACACCTAATTGGCCCTCCTTTTTCTGGTTATTTGGCCATAACCTTTGATAGAATACAGATAACTGAACACACGTTGTGGCATTCCATTCTTCATTAAATTATCTTTCTATTACTACAAAAACAAGTAGTGTTAGAGCCAATAAACCTCGGAAATACACTTTCTCCAAAACGTTTCCACAATATTGGCTACTAGTGTAGATAACTGAAAGGTCAGTAGACTTTCTGAATCAAAAGACAATTTCTGCCCTCTTGCTCACATTAACTCTTCACTCTGCTCCTTTCATTTCAGTCACCAGCTATTATTCAGTGACTCCGCATAAAGGATGTTTTGTTCTGCTCCAACAATCCATGCCAGAAATCTGGGCTATGCCACTAACAGTGACCAAGAGGAGTGCTTTGGCAGAAGGAAATAAGCCCAGTCTATAAGTCTTCCTCTCCTTTAACTAGAGGAAGACCTTTGTCATCACATTATTTTAATGGTCACTGTAGATTATCTGCTTTACCTCTGTTCAGGCAGATATCTCTGTTGTCAGTTTCAAAAGTCTCCTCACACTGCCCCACAGGGGCCTGGGACTTGTCTCTCCATTCCCAACAGCAAGGGCTGGCTGGCTGGCTGGGCTCCCTCACCCACTTGCTTGCTTACTCCAATGCCACCTCAGCTTCTGGCAACCAGCACTCCCTGACCAGCCCCAGAGGCATCATTTGCCTGCAGAGCTTGTATCCAGGGCTGCTGCAACAAACAGCTGTGCAAGCCTTTGGGAGCCAGAAATGCAAGAGGGTATCAGAGGAGGGAGGGAAGGAAAGAGGGACAGAGGCCAGTGTTGCCCAAGGCACCCCTGACCACCATTCAAGGCACCCCAGGATGCCACGGCAGACTGGTTGAAAACCACTGCACTAAAGACATTCTGATGATGTTTTTAGAGGATTACACTCTGATTGTTCATTTGTATTTACTTCCTCTCTAGTGGTGAATGTATCTCTGCTAGGTGAATCCTATTTCTGTATGATTTACTCTCCTTTCTCATCAGCTTGCTTGCAGGACCCCAATCTCAAAAGCAAATACTGATTTCTAACTATTCTGGGAAACTAAACAGCCAGATGGGCGGGGTATAAATAAAATTATTATTATTATTATTATGCCTACTCGCTGGTCCAAATTGCATTCCCTGCAATTGCATTGTTCCATTTACCTGGCACTTCAACTCCATAAACAGCAACATCTGTCTTGCTGAGGATGTGGCTCAGGATTCCTTCAACCTCTGTGGTAGAGACATTCTCCCCACGCCAACGGAACGTGTCCCCACTCCGGTCTTTGAAATACATGTAGCCAAGTTCATCCATCACTAGTACATCTCCTGGAATTAAAGAAACGACACTCAATACCCAAACAAACAGCAGAATTGCCTGCTTTTGGGGATCACTGGGTATCTACTACCTACTGCCCTGGAGGAAGGATCCCACAACAGCAAGGGAAGGAGGCAAGAACATCACATGCCTGCCCCTGTTCCAGGTGGCTGTTCCCTTCCTCTGCAGCAGGGATGAGAAATATGCAGCCTTTCAGTTATTGTTGGACTGCAGCTCCCATCCTTCTTGACAACTGGCCAAGCTGGCCAGGCTGATGGGAGTTGGGATCCCAACATCTGGAGGACACATTTCTCATCAATGCAGACCTGGCCTACCACTGTGAGAACGATCCTGATGCTTTTCTATGTTGACTTTCTTAATTGTAGTTTTAAATAATTATTTTACTGGTAAATTGCCTTGGAAGGATTTGTATCCTGCAAGACAGGCTAAAAATAATTGTGATTGGCTAATTATTGGTGAACGTACTTGTCTCTGCCTCTACAATTGGGGATCCAGTAACAGAAGACCAAAATAAAGTGACGTTGTTGCTCTCCAGCCGCTAATGGAATGACTCAAGAGCCAAACAAGCAGATAAAGGCTCAGAGGCTGGGCAAGAATGAATAATTCCCTATGGTAAAACTATTCCATCACAATAGATAACAAAATCAAACAAGAAGGCTTAGGACAAGAACCATAACCACTTGAAATCCCCTGCACATGGAGCAGTGCTCTATTGAAAAAAGACATAGAAAAGGCAATGAAGGCAACACATAGGCGTCCACCCCCCGATTATTTACTGTATTTTTCGCCCTATAGGACGCACTTTTTCCCCTCCAAAAATGAAGGGGAAATGTGTGTGCGTCCTATGGGGCGAATGCAGGCTTTCGCTGAAGCCTGGAGAGCGAGAGGGGTCGGTGCGCACCGACCCCTCTCGCTCTCCAGGCTTCAGGAGAGCCCCACCGCTGCGCCTCCCGCTGTCCCCCGACTTGGTTAGAAGGCTGGCAGGGGGGAGAAGCCCATCGCCTCCTCCCCATCGCCAGCCCCGCAAACTCGGGGGACAGCGGGAGAGGCGCAGCGCGCCTTTCCCGCTGTCCCCCGACTTGGTTAGAAGGCTGGCGGGGGGGAAAAGCCTGCTCCTCCCCGTCGCCAGCCCCGCAAACTCGAGGGACAGCGGGAGAGGCGCAGCGCGCCTTTCCCGCTGTCCCCCGACTTGGTTAGAAGGCTGGCGGGGGGGAGAAGCCTGCTCCTCCCCGTCGCCAGCCCCGCAAACTCGGGGGACAGCGGGAGAGGCGCAGCGCGCCTTTCCCGCTGTCCCCCGACTTGGTTAGAAGGCTGGCGGGGGGGGAGAAGCCTGCTCCTCCCCGTCGCCAGCCCCGCAAACTCGGGGGACAGCGGGAGAGGCGCAGCGCGCCTTTCCCGCTGTCCTCCGACTTGGTTAGAAGGCTGGCGGAGGGCTTCCCCCTCCTCCAGCCCCGCAAGCTCCCAGAGCGATGCCAGAGCTCGGGCTTCCCCCTCCTCCAGCCCCACAAGCTCCCAGAGCGATACCAAAGCTGCACACAGCTTCGGCATCGCTCTGGGTCCCGTTCTGGGGGCTGGGGGAGGGGGAAGCTCGGGCCTCCCCTGCCCCAGCCCCGCGCCTGGGGGGGGAAATAATTTTTTCCCCTTTATTCCCCCCCCCCCAAATCTAGATGCGTCCTATGGGCCGGTGCATCCTATAGGGCGAAAAATACTGTAAGTCTTTTTTTCTTTTTTTGTCTAAGCTTATATTGTACTTCCAGGTTATACTATAGTTAAGCCGTCTTCTCAATTCTGGTTAACAGAAAGGCAGGGTACACATCTTTTAGATAAATGTGATACACAGAGCAGTCTGACTTCGCACATCCATGCTTAGGAAGTGCTGCTTCCTAAAGCCAAGTCACATGAGAGCAGTGGCACTCCATTGCATGAGTCACTACTGGGAACCCATGGCATTTTTAACTATAGAAATTCAGTCAGATGTTCCTTCCTCCACTCAACTGCCAGTACAGGGCTGCTCCCAAGGAAAAAAATATCAAATATTTGAACCTGTCCTTAGAGGTAGAGTAACTGAGGGCAGGGTTTGCTGTGTTTAGCCTGAGCAAGATCAATCTTCTAGGCCACAACTAAATATCCCTAGCCACCAAAGAACAAGATGATGGCCTGAAGAGTACCTGAAAGGTAAGCCTGGTCCCCTTTCTGGAAGACATTGTAAGCAATCTTCTTGTTGGTCGCATTCTCATTGACATAGCCATCAAACCTACGCAAAGGATCCTCCTGGTTTATTCGACCCACAAGTAGTCCTGGTTCTCCTGAAAATAATAATTCCAGATGGAAAAAATAGAAATCAAGATACTTCTGCAAAGATTATTCCAAAGTAACCACTAGAAATGCAGCTGGATAGAATTTGTTTGCATCTGAAGTTTCCATGTTTCTGCCACAACATCCCAAGAAAAGTAGACTGATTTGTTCACAGCCCTATAAAACCAGACATCAAATGAGACATGTAGCCCAGTCTTACTCATGTATGAAGTTAGTGGGTCTCTACTCCCAGGTTAGGTGTGTAAAAGACTGCAGCCTGTGGAGGTCTGTTCTACAGATATTCCAACTATTTTATTATTTATTTATTTATTTATTACATTTATATGCCACCTTTTCCTCCAAGGAGCTCAAGGGGACGTACATGGTTCTCCTCTTCCCTAGTTCATCCTCACAACAACTCTGTGAGGTGTGTTAGGCTAAGAGATGGTGACTGGCCCAAGGGCACCCAGTGAGTTGGGATTTAAACCCTGGTCTCCCAGGTCATAGTCTAACACTCTAACCATTACACCATTTTGTGCATTTTCATCTCACAGTATTTTTGCCTGACAAAATTCATGCATGCTGCAGAGTGATACCATCATGCAACATTATGATACCATTAAAGAGAAGCACAAGAAAGAGAGAGAACCGGCTCACCTAGCTGCATACATCAACTTTGGTGCAAGGGAGTGAACAACTGGGGAAGGGAGGATGGCCAAGAAAAGGGAAAAAAGACAATCGTTCTTCATAAGTGACAATCACATGTGGTTCAGCTCCATAGTTAGCTTCAAATATAGGACCATACATTGAGTTGTCCTGTTAATCTACATCAGTTCAGGACAGCACATGTTCCTCACACAGATGCTGCTGGCAAAATATGTCTTTAATTCACATTTAGTTAAAATGGGTTAGTAGTACATGGGACAGTAGCAATGCAGTCAGACAGAGAGGCCCAGTTTATATGTTCATGAGGTAGCAATTCAGTTCCCTTGAGGAAGCCTGCATTTGCCTAGCTTCCATCTAATGTATACGTGGTTTCAGATCACTACACAATCAGTACATGGGCCCTAGTTATCTAAGGTGCCACAAAATCTCCAATCTGCTCTTGAAGTCATACTAACTGCAGGTTTGACTATGACAAAGAGCAAAAGCAAATTAGCAAGGACTCAGATCTAATGATTAGGAACAATGGCCCTATTGGGACAGCCAATTTGTCCCTTAAGACCTCACCCGCAGAAGCCATAGCAGTTAAAAGGAGGAATATGAAAGGAGAGTGGCCCACGTCCCAATTATTACTAGATGTGGATAAAGATGAGCCAACTTTGAAGAAATATGATGAAATCAAAAACCACTTGTCAGACTGGCTCCAATATTTTCAGTTAAATCAAAGACTGTATATAGATAAGAAAGAAGGTCTTGCAAAAGAAACATTCAAATTTGAAAAAGAGATAACCCACAATAAAGGAAAAAACATATCACGAATTTACGACGAATTTACGACTATTTATTAGAATGGGAAGTAAAAGAGGAACAAATTAAAGTAGTAATGGTAAGGTGGGTGCAGGATCTTGGATACAATATCTACATGGAACAATGGGAAAGATTATGGAGGCCAGATATTAAATTCACGGCATGCTACAACCTTAGGGCAAACACTATGACGATGCAATACAGATGGCACCACACCCCTAAAATGTATAAAGACAGGTCGCCAACATGCTGGAAATGCAAAAAGGACAGGGTCATATTTTCATATGTGGTGGAACTGTGGTTATTCATGAATTTTGGAATAACATCTATACAGTGGTACCTCAGGTTACAGACGCTTCAGGTTACAGACTCCGCTAACCCAGAAATAGTACCTTGAGTTAAGAACTTTGCTTCAGGATGAGAACAGAAATTGCGCAGCAGTGGCGCGGCAGCAGCGGGAAGCCCCATTAGCTAAAGTGGTGCTTCAGGTTAAGAACAGTTTCAGGTTAAGAAAGGACCTCCAGAACGAATTAAGTTCTTAACCCGAGGTACCACTGTAGTGAACTTTAAAAACTATTCAAATTTACATTTTAAAAAAGACCAGAAAACTTCCTATTAGGTATACTACCAATAGAATTTAAAAAAAATATAAGACCAGTCTATGTATGCAATCACGGCAGCCAGAATAATAGTGGCAAGAAACTGGAATGAAATCCCACCAACGATTACAGAGTAGCAGACTCTTATGATAGAATACCTGCAACTAGCAAAACTGATGGGAAGAATCAGAGGAGTGTCAAACCAGAAAGTATACAGAGAATGGAAAATATTCAAAGAATATCTAAAATTGCATTGTACAAACAATAAGATACTTGCTGAACTAGATTGATACTTGTAAGCAAAAAGTGTATTAGATATTATACTGGAATATGTGTGTGTGTGTGTGTGTGTGTGTGTGTAATGAAATAACAAATCTGTGCAAGAAAATACAGACAGTATAAGCAGTATAATAAGAATTATTGGAAGTTTTACATTTTAACCTGTTATTTCATTGTAATATAGTGTATTTTTTCTTTTCTTCCCCCCTTTTCTTCTATTTTTTTCTTTACTTGTATTGCTTTTTAATAATAATAATAATAATAAATTATTTATACCCTGCCCATCTGGTTGGGTTTCTCCAGCCACTTTGGGCGGCTTCCAACTGAATATTAAAAACAATACAGCATCAGACATTAAAAACTTCCCTAAACAGGGTGTCAGTACTGGTTGTTGTCCTCTTCAGATCACCACACAAACGCTTATTGTTCTTTTATAACTTTTTACTGTTTATTAACAAACAAACTTTTAAACGATCCTTATCTTTTAACTATTCTTCCTCAGAGTCACTTATTTCTCAGAAATAACTATTCTTCCTCAGAGTCACCTTCTGAGCTCTGCTTCTCCGTGACCAGCCACCTTCAAAATGGCGAAGGTGCCCTTTCCTTCGCTTTCCCGCTCTTTTTCCTACCCTCCTGGCTGGAGCTGGCTTGTATCTCCCCTCCTCCCAATCTGAGCTAGAACTGAACCCTGGCCTTTCCTGGGAACAGCCGGACCCTCCCTGTTCCTGTTGCTCTCTTCTGCTCCTCCCCCCCCCTTGGGGAATGCTTTCTCCCTCTGGGAAACTGGAAACTTCTACCTCTAACTCTTCCCCGACACAGTTGTCTTTTAAAAGTAAAATAGTTGTTTATTGCCTTGACATCTGCTGGGAGGGCGTTCCACAGGGCAGGCGCCACCACCGAGAAGGCCTCTGCCTGGTTCCCTGTAACCTTACTTCTCGCAATGAGGGAACCGCTAGAAGGCCCTCGGAGCTGGACCTCAGTGTCCGGGCAGAACGATGGGAGTGGAGACACTCCTTCAGGTATACTGGACTGTGGTCATTTAGGGCTTTAAAGGTCAGCACCAATTGTGCTCAGAAACGTACTGAGAGCCAATGAAGATCTCTCAGGACCGATGTTACATGGTCACGGCGGCCACTTCCAGTCACCAGTCTAGCTGCCGCATTCTGGATTAATTGCAGTTTCCGAGTCACCTTCAAAGGTAGCCCCACATAGAGCGCATTGCAGTAGTCCAAGCAGGAGATAACTAGAGCATGCACCACTTTTGCGAGACAGTCTGCGGGCAGGGAGGGTCTCATCCTGCATACCAGATGGAGCTGGTAGACAGCCGCCCTGGACACAGAATTAACCTGCGCCTCCATGGACAGCTGTAAGTTCAAAATGACTCCCAGGCTGCGCACCTGGTCATTCAGGGGCACAGTTACCCCATTCAGGACCAGGGAGTCCCACACACCCACCCGCCCCCTGTCCCCCAAAAACAGTACTTCTGTCTTGTCAGGATTCAACCTCAATCCATTAGCCGCCATCCATCCTCCAACCGCCTCCAGACACTCACACACTTTTGCTTCAAATTCGGTGATGACCTGTTCCTTCAAATCAGCGGCACAGCAATGGGCACCCGCATGGCCCCACAGTATGCCAACATCTTCATGGCAGATTTAGAACAACGTTTCCTAAACTCCTACCCACTCAAACCTCTCTTGTACCTGCGATACATTGACGATATTTTTATCATCTGGACACATGGTCAACAGACCCTGGACACCTTCCACCAGAAATTCAATGATTTTCACCCCACAATCAACCTAACAATGAATCAATCTATGCAAGAAATACATTTTTTGGACACTACTATAAAAATACAGGATGGGCACATAGACACCACCTTATACCGTAAACCAACTGACCGACAAACATATCTACATGCCTCTAGCTACCATCCCAAACATACCAAACAGTCCATTGTATATAGCCAGGCACTACGTTACAGCCGTATCTGTTCCAATTCTACAGACAGAGACTCTCACCTAAGAGATCTACAGCAAACCTTTTTAGAACTAAAATACCCAGCAGATGAAGTTAGACAACAGATCAACAGAGCCAGACTGATACCCAGAGAGAACTTGCTGCAAGACAGACCCAAAAAAGAAAATAACAGAACACCTCTAGTCATCACATACAGCTCCCAAGTTAAAACAGTACAACGCATCATCAGAGATCTACAACCTCTCCTGGACAATGACAGTTCTCTTTCTCAAGCTCTGGGAGGAAGACCTTTCATTGCCTACAGACAGCCACCCAATCTTAAACAACTCCTAACCCACAATAATACTACAACCAGACGTAACACGGACACTGGCACCAGAGCCTGCAATAAACCCAGATGCCAACTTTGCTGCCACATACACCCGGACAACACCATTACTGGCCCCAACAACATCACACATACCATCTCGGGACTATTTAATTGCTCATCGTCTAACATTGTATATGCCATCAAATGCCAACAGTGTCCCTCAGCTCTCTATATTGGACAAACAGGCCAAACCTTACGCCAAAGAATAAATGGACATAAATCGGACATCAAGAATCACAAGACAGAGAAACCAGTAGGAGAACACTTCAATCTCCCAGGACATTCTATACAAGATCTCAAAGTAGCTGTTTTACTACAAAGGAATTTCAGAAATAGACTGGAAAGAGAAGCTGCTGAATTGCAACTCATTACCAAACTTAAAACCATGGAGAGACCTGGTCTGAACAAAGACATTGGATTCTTATCTCATTATACATGACAAAGCCATTTTTCACCTTCTCACCCCTTGCTTTTTCCTGTAAGACCTACGTTAAGAGTCGTCAACAGGCTCATCACAGCTATCTGCCAATCACCCATTCCCACCACCCTTCTGAGTAATACCCCTCCCCACCTTCTCACTATATAGAAGGATCTGGCAACCTCTGTTTCAGTGTATCTGAAGAAGTGTGCATGCACACGAAAGCTCATACCTAGAACTAACTTAGTTGGTCTTTAAGGTGCTACTGGAAGGAAAAAAAATTTTGTTTTGTTTTGACTATGGCAGACCAACACGGCTACCTATCTGTAACTGACACTTTTGCTTTGTATGATTTGTTATTTATGTATATATGTCTATGTGGGAAATTAATAAAGATTTATTTTTTTTAATTGTCACTTAAGAAGCCGGGATATATACAAGTGCCAGGGACCCAAACGTAAGAGCTTCCAAACAGGATCTGAAGCTAGTTGACTTCCAGATTCTGGCTTTCTGGAAGCTAGTGACCATATTTTGCCAGTTCAGATGAAACAGGGAGCTGCGGTTCACCCTGTCTTCTTGATTTGTTCAGCAACCTGGGAAGAACAAATTAGCTGCAAAGGAGTTGCATCAGGTGTACAGAGCTTGTGCATATCATGGCTTATTAAGCCACAAACTGATCACCCAAACCAGATCAATATTTCACAGTATAAATTAAGACCAGTTAACCAATTACAACAAACAGAAGTACACCCATAAATAATTCAGCCTCAAACCACCGTTGGTTATGTACATGGAAACAATCATCAGTTGGCTGTCACTTTTTGGGATGGCTGCCAATCCTTGTCCTAAAAGATTCATTTGAATCTATCAACTCTGCTGCTTTATATCAGGAGTAGCTAAGCTATGGCCCTCCAACTCCCATCATCCCCACCTAGCATGGCCAGGGATGATTAAAGCTGTAGGCCAGCAACTTCTGGAGAGTCCCAGGTTCCGCTACCCCACTGTGTGTCTGTGCTTACCTTTCTTGTATGGCTATCTTTTTATCTACCCTCTTCTTTCTCTCTCTTCATCCTCCTACATTTCTCTTCAACTTCTTCTTCCCCTTTCAATTACCACCAGTTAACTTTTCAGCTCGTTGCTCTGTTCCAGGGTTCTATGCTCCTCCCTCCCTTCCCTTGCTCTGCATATTTATTTATTCAACTAATTTATATCCCACCCTTCCACCTTTTAGGTATTCAGTGTGTCTTACAAGCATGTTTAGATTAGCAGCAGTGAAGCCCTTCACAAGACCATGGACTCCTTCACCTGACACTTGATGTCTACTCTGCTTCTGGCCATCTTGCTCTCCCTGGTGAAGCAAAGAACAACCCTGCCCTAGAAGTGTCTGTCCACGATCCTCCCCACAATCAGCCCTGGGAGGTAACACCATTCAGGTCAGAAGATGGCTAGGGATGCTCCTAACACACAGCAATATCATATGGCAATCACAGTGACATTTACCTGGGCGGCAGGTGATGCATAGTCCATTCTCTTTCCTTATCAATTCCATGGTATCCTCATTTACTTTTACCAAGCGAATAGGATACACATTTGGCAAAATCCGGCTGTTGAAGCCACAGGCACCAACCTGACAAAAGATAAAGAAAAGTTTAAAAGACGATGGAGGCTACCCTGAGTCATTTGCCATGATTAACCAGCAAGCAACAGCCAGAGAGCTTCCAGTGTATACAGATCCCTGAAGAACGATCAGCTGAGGAGAACAGAAACAAACAAAAGGAAACAGGGGAGGAGGACCTGCTCAACCCCCCTATACTATAGCAAGTATCCTGGAGTGTGGTATTGCTAGGGATGTGGGGAAGAGAGAGATATGTCCCACCAGTTTGTTTGCTTTTAAATTGATAGTCTCCTTGCCTTATACAGGAATGTTTCAGGAAGAAAATTGTCTCTTTCCCTTTTCCCCTTTCCAGGACCTCCACTGCTATAATACACACTTTACATACGGTAATAAAATGTTCAGGTTCAAGCAATATCCTTAGTGCCTCACAAAATGTCCTTCCCCCAGTCCTGAAGCTTCTACTTCACCCAGCCCCCTCCATAGAACAGTCTAAGGTTCCTGTTCTAGGCTGGCAGGAACCCCAAGGAGGAACAGTCCTCTTAGGAAATTGGGATGCACCGCGACATTAAAAAGGTCAAGGTCAAGGACCCCTGACAGTTAAGTCCAGTCGCAGACGACTCTGGGGTTGCGGCGCTCATCTCGCTTTACTGGCAGAGGGAGCTGACATTTGTCCACAGACAGTTTTTCCGGGTCATTTGGCCAGCATGACTAAGCCGCTTCTGGTGAAACCAGAGCAGTGCATGGAAGCGCCGTTTACCTATTTATCTACTTGCACTTTTTGGCGTGCTTGAACTGCTAGGTTGGCAGGACCTGAGACCGAGCAACGGGCGCTCACCCCGTTGCGGGGATTCTGATCAACAAGCCCAAAAGGCTCAGTGGTTTAGACCACAGCGCCACCCACAATCTATAAATGAAAACTGAAAACTGGTAATAGTGTACATCAATGAGGATTTAATAGAGTGAAGTTGTTAATCTGGACCTGGTGGTTGTCAGGGAAGAGTTAGAGTTAGAAGTTTCCAGTTTTCCAGAGGGAGAATGTTTTCCCCAAGGGGGGGAGGAGAGCAGTGAATCTAATAGAAGAGAGCAAGAGGAACAACAGGGAGGGACCGGCTGTTCCCAGGAAAGGCCAGGGTTCAGTTCTAGCTCAGATTCGGAGGAGGGGAAATACAAGCCAGCTCCAGCCAGGAGGGTAGGAAAAAGAGCGGGAAAGCGAAGGAAAGGGCACCTTCGCCATTTTGAGAGTGGCTGGTCACCAAGAAGCAGAGCTCAGAAGGTATCTGAAATAAGTGACTCTGAGGAAGAATAGTTAAAGATAAGGAGCGTTTAAAAGTTTGTTTGTTAATACACAATAAAAAGTTATAAAAGAACAAGAAGCATTTGTGTGGTGATCTGAAGAGGACAACGACCAGTCCTGACAGTGGTAAGCAGAGCATATCAGTAAAATTGTCCTTTCTGACGTCAGTCTACAAACTGCTGTCACATCTAGCAATGACCTGCTGTGTGAAGGGATTTCCCCACTAATCCAGTCACTTCTTGGGTTACTTAAACCACTGCATATTCATCTTGCTGCATGGTTCACAGCAACTTGATATGACTTTGCATGTAGCCCTGTGCTAAAATGGGGCTGCATTTCTTCTGGCAGATGGTTGGAGCTACATAAAAAGTTGCAGCTGTTTGTGTATTGGGTGGGGAAGAGAGTTGCTTCCAATTAACACTCTTCAGAAATGGAGCTTGCACATGGAAGGGTCTGCAGAGATTAGGCTCTGTGAGCCTATGCCACAAGTGGGCTAGGCACTATCCAGCCCCAACGTAAGGGGGCAGGATCTTTTTTCTGTCAAGGGCCACCTTCCCTTGAGGGTCATTGTCAGGGACCACATGCTGTCAGTGCCTGAGGCCGAGGCCAGGGGAGGCCCTCCCCCTCTCTTCCCCTCCTCCTTCCTTTCCTCCCAATGGAGAGGGAGAGGGATGGATGGAAGGAGAGGGATGGATTACACTTGCCAGAGATCTGAATTAATCACATGCCTTCCCTGCCCCTCCTTCCACCACTTCCTCCATCTTGCGTTCCCCGCCCTCCATTTTTCTATTCACAGCTTCCTTCTCTCCCTCCAGGCACTCCACCCCGACCCCCACTTGACATCAGGCCATGTTGCCCACTCCCATCCTGCATGAGTAAGAATTGTTGTTCAGGCTGATTAACACAAACCAATATATATCACACATATATGCCTCACTGAGTCTGCTTCCTGCAGGGATCTCAGAAGGCCTTGAAAATCTCTCTTTCAAATGGCTTTCTAGGAGTCACTTTAATTAGACTGTGGCTACATAGAATTATGTTATCCTGACCTAGTTATTCTTTTGAGGAGATTGGTCCCCCCCCTAATATTATATTACCATTTCTTTGTTGTTGTTTTATGACTGTAAGCCAGTCTGGACAGGAATAGCCCAAAAAAGCAGCCTAAAACTATTTCAAAATAAAGAATAAATTACAGACGCCTCCCAAATATATATTGCCATGGCAGCCCTTTAACATACCTTTCCATCCAAATTAGCAATGCTACAGTTACACTCTGTAGCCCCATAAAATTCCCCAATCTGTTTAATTTGGAAGCGTTGGGTGAAGTCTTCCCATATGGTAGGCCTCAAACCATTTCCTATTGCCAGTCGCACTTGGTGGTGTTTCTCTGCCTCCCGCACCGGTTGGTTCAGCAGATACCTGCAGATCTCCCCAATATACTGGATAATCTAAGAAGAACAAGACAGACTAGATTTGAAAGATTACTAAACCCTTTAGAAAATTAGGTCAAAATGCAACATTTCCAGAACTTTTGAAGAGACAGAGGAAGGATATCTGTTTTTCTGATTATTTTCAGGAGAAAATGGGCATAAGTTTTTTCTGTATATAAAAAATATTTTTACTACTTTAAGTATGGGGGGGGGGGAATGTATTACGAGTCCATTCGTCCAGAAAATACTGCATGGTTGAATGACTGAAAGCTTTAATTGATTAGCTTTCATATAAACCACCCCAGACTCTGTGTTCATCATCTGAGGCCCTCTTCATGCGCCTCCTCCACAAGAGGTCCAGAGGTGGCAACACAAGAACAGGTCTCCGATGAAGTGGCTCCCCATTTGTGAAATACTCTCCCCAGGGAGGTTTGCCTGGCCCCTTCATTATATATTTTTAAGTGCCAGGAAAAACACTCTTCTTCAACCAGGCTTTTTGCTGATTAGTATCTGTGGGAGTATTGTTTTGCTGTTGTTGTTTTTACTTATTTTGACCCTGTATTTTATTCTATTTTTATTATTTAGAAAGGTGCCATGGCATTTACAAACCATGAGCTGCTGCTCTTTCTAAGAATACAAGGCATTCCCCTTCTTCTCTCACACATGAACAAATGACTCTTCTGAGACAGGTCCTGCTGCAATACGTCCATGTATCATAAGATGAAGGAATGCTTTTGTCTTCAGAGCAATATTTTAATTCATCTGAATATAAAATCTATTAATGAAAATGCGATTGACTAGTAAGATTTAGTAAAGTTATTCTAACCACTTGGCCTACAGTAAAACTAAGAGAATCAGAGGAGGAAGCATAAGTGTTGCTACATGTTCACATGCAAGGGCACATTCAAACCAAATCCATAGTAATGCAACCATATAATGCAAGATTGTCTTGGAAATAGCCACAAAAGTTACCTATTGCTCAGACACAATTCTGACACAGTACTACAAGGAAGTCAGACATTTCACCCGGTCCAGTGTTATGCCTGGTGGTGACCTTGGAATTCTATACGGTGGGGCACTCTACAAATACTTTTTATAAATCAATAAATATGCACAGCACTTCAAAGAATAAGTGAAGCCTAGCACTACAAGGAAATGCTAGGAGATGAGGTCAGCTTAAAGAATCAGTTCTTGATCAATGCAACAGGGGAGAGGAAAAATCAATCCAGCACTTTCCTTGATGAGTGTCACACAAGACACTGGCAGCAGCAAGAGTGTTAGAACTGGGATTAGCTTTCTCACTATGTAAGCCTCTCCGTGTTACCCAATATAGCTACACAGTCGTACCTCCGCTTACGTATCCTTCCGGTTACGTAAACTTCGGGATACGTAAGCGGCAAACCCAGAAGTATATTTCCGGGTTTTTGCCGAGCGTGCATGCGCGGAAGCAGTCTCTCCGGTTGCAAAAACCTCAGGATCCGGCCGGACATCTGGAATGGATCCCGTCAGCAACTGGAGGTACCACTGTATCTGGAATGGGAGGGCAAACGGTCAAGGGATTCCCTGCTGGAATCTTCCTTTGCAAGGAAATTCTGAAAGCAAGAAGCACATGAAGCTGCTAGCCAGGCACTGGCGTCAAATGCAGTTCTGGAAGACAAGGGCCAGCAGCTATGTATTTGACTTAATTCATTGCCACACCTCCAATAAAGGGACAAGAGACTGTCCATCTCTATTCATGAGGCAAAGTGAAGTGGCTGCCTCAGGTAGCAGATCCCCAAGTGCCATTAGGAGTGGCAGAGTGAGACAGAGAGTTCTGAACCACAGGACATAATCCACTGAGATGCAGGAAGGATGATAGTTGGACTTTCCACCACAGCCTCATCATGACTTGGGTGTGTAACTAATTCACTTTAGCACCTACAAACCACCAGGGTTTGAATGACCCCTGCCTGTCCATGGGCGTCTCTTGTCAAGAAAAACTAGCTTTAGCTATCCAACAGGCACCTGCAAAGGTTTTGGGTGGGTACAGATCACAATATTTGGATGGGAACCCTTCCTAATTATTTCTGCTCAGGAGAACCCAAGTACTCTGGATCACAGGAACATCCACAATGTTTAATGTGTCAATACCAATTGCCCTTCAGTGACTGAAACAGCTTTGGGATCTTATAAACCCAGCTGAAACAGGGATTTGCAAGGAACTAGTGCACACATATCATTTGGAGTACCCCATTTACCTCAAGGTAATTTCTGATTTCATTCCTGTTAAAGGGTCTTCTTGATCTTTTTGAGCTGGAGTTTTCTTTCCAAGCAGACCCTCCCCACAAATGCATTTGCTCCCACCTCCTACAAACTCTGGTGCCTACAAGCAGAGTTTGGGGCTCTCCTTACTGTGCACTTGTATTTCACACAGTCATCCCAGAAGCGACTGGCAGAAAATTTCTTCCTAATCACTACAGTCAGGCCATGGATCACACACTGGCCAGCACCCATGATATTCCCTAAGAGAAAGAGAGAAAGGTTGTCAGCATGGCGGGTTTGCCATGAACCTGGAGGACAGCATCATCTTTAAACAACAGAGTGCCCCCAGCAATGCCAGAGCAAGCCTCCATAACTAAAACAAGCAGCAGGAACTATGGCCTACCTGCTGAGTGATACAGTGGTAGACAGTTATAGATTATGTCATTGGGGGTCATTCTGTAGGCATAATAACCAAAAGCTGCTATTCGGTAATATCTGCAAGGAAACAAAAAGCATGTATGAATTTAGGTCACTTAATACTATCTAGCAGTAGCAAGAAGAAAGTAAGTATTTGATAAAAAGGACAATTTCAGCTCACATAAGCAGACTTTCTAAAGCAACAATACAAGAACATGCAGGCAATGTAACAAAGGAGACTATTTTCAGGATCCTATTTCTTGTTCACAGGTACATCTAAGGAAAAAGTTGCAGAAGGTACTAACCCCATGATGAAGGCTCCTGCATGATTTCTATCCATAAGATCCAAAATAGTCCCCCCCCCATACCCACACACTACAAGAGGAGAAATCAAATTCTCTCAGGTAGCCCTGTTTCCATAGATAACACTCTCAGTGTTTTATATTATTATGGAATTCATTTCCACCTGGCCCTCAGCGTTTCTTACTTTTTCTCTGTGAAGGAACTGCAGTCCATAATCAAACCAATGGCCTGGCTTGATATAACATAGCTTCCTACATTTGTATATGTGATTAGGCACAGAGTCACTATCCTAAGGGTGACTATGTATACAATGGGAAGTGGGGAGGAGATGCAACACACATCTGGTGCAATGGGCCCAACAATATCAGAAAGCTGCACAAGCTGCATTTCATTGCTCCTGCTGCCTCCTCTCAATTATTCAAAGACAGGAAGGAAATGTTATGCCTTCTTCCAAGAAGACAGCTGTAAAGACAAGTGTCTGGCAACCTACTGTCCAGTAGTGCTTCTTGGATATTTGTGTACATATTAAAAAATAATAATCACAAATTAAAAACTATACTGAACATTGGCAGACTAAGTTCCCAGGACAGTCACGTTGATGCTCCTCACCTGCTATGCACCACAATGGCAGCCTTGGGCATTCCAGTTGTGCCAGAGGTGTAGATGTAGAACAGCCGATCTAGGAAGAAAATACAGAAGTGGAGCATGAGTGAGACATTCAGCTTTTGTCTCCTTGATCCTTGCCCATCCTGGCTAATAAAAGTGAGCCAGGAAGGGCTGGGTGATGGGCACTACGGTGTGGTGAATGCTTCCCTCTGCGAGGCAGCCTTCCCAGACCTGCTGAAAGAGGCGGTCATTAAACCGCTTCTTAAAAAAACATCTTTAGACCTGGCCAGTATGGCCAACTATTGCCCAGTCTCAAATCTACCATTCCTGGGCAAGGTGATTGAGCGGGTGGTTGCTGAACAACTCCAAGCATGCCTGGAGGATGCAGACCATTTGGATCCCTTCCAATCGGGATTCAGGCCTCACCAAGGGATGATCTCCGGTGGGTTAGGGACAAAGGTGAGAGCTGTTTCCTACTTCTGCTGGATCTCTCAGCAGCCTTTGACACCATCAACCATAACATCCTTCTGGACCGTCTAGAGGGGCTGGGAGCTGGGGGCACTGTTATACATTGGTTCCGCTCCTTTCTCCTGGGCCGTGTCTAGAAAGTGGTGTTGGGGGATGAATGTTCAGACCCCTGGGCTCTCACTTGAGGGGTGCCTCAGGGTTCCGTCCCCTCCCCCATGCTTTTTAATATCTATATGAAGCCGCTGGGAGAGATCATCAGGGGGTTTGGGCTGGGTGTTTTTCAGTATGCAGATGACACCCAGCTCTACCTCTCTTTTAAATCAGAACCAGTGAAGGCAGTGAATATCCTGTGTGAGTGCCTGGAGGTGGCTGAAGGATGGATGGTGGCTAACAGAATGAGGTTGAATCCTGACAAGACAGAAGTTCTGTTTTGGGGGGATAGGGGGGCGGGCAGGTGTGTGGGACTCCCTGGTCCTGAATGGGGTAACTGTGCCCCTGATGGACCAGGTGCGCAGCCTGGGAGTCGTTTTGAACTCACAGCTGCCCATGGAGGCGCAGGTTAATTCTGTGCCCAGGGCAGCTGTCTACCAGCTCCACCTGGTACGCAGGCTGAGACCCTTCCTGCCCGCGGACTGTCTCGCCAGAGTGGTGCATGCTCTAGTTATCTCCTTGGACTACTGCAATGTGCTTTACGTGGGGCTACCTTTGAAGGTGACCCGGAAACTGCAATTAATCCAGAATGCGGCAGCTAGACTGGTGACTGGGAGTGGCTGCCTGGACCACATAACACCGGTCCTGAGAGATCTTCATTGGCTCCCAGTACGTTTCCGAGCACAATTCAAAGTGTTGGTGCTGACCTTTAAAGCCCTAAACGGCCTCGGTCCTGTATTCCTGAAGGAGCATCTCCACCCCCATCGTTCAGCCCGGACACTGAGATCCAGCGCCGAGGGCCTTCTGGCGGTTCCCTCATTGCGAGAAGTAAGGTTACAGGGAACCAGGCAGTGGGCCTTCTCGGTAGTGGCGCATGCCCTGTGGAACGCCCTCCCAGCATATGTCAAAGCAATAAACAACTATTTTACTTTTAAAAGATAACTGAAGGCAGCCCTCTTTAGGGAAGTTTTTAATGTCTGATGCTGTACTGTTTTTAACACTCGACTGGGAGCCGCCCCAAGTGGCTGGGGAAACTCAGCCAGATGGGCAGGGTATAAATAATAAATCATCATCATCATCATCATTATCATCTACCTTGGCAAACTACTTGTCTCCGAGACAGCTGTTCTGAAAAAAACAGAACAGAACAATAAGCAGAAGGGCTTCTGTGCCAGTAAAAGTGACCTGTGGTGGCCCACAGCCCAGTTTGCAAGATGCAGTTATGCTCGTTTGACCCAGCAAACAGCCCTGAGGTTATAAGCTTTCAATTTCCATGCCTTCCTGAAACTAGGACAGGTGCTGGCTGAGACATCTAGTAACATGATGAAAGGTCCCGTGAATCAGTGTCTGTCAGACGCTCCTGCTGGACTATGCAGGATAACCTGATTCATTAGGGAAAGGCGTGTGGTTGTATGGAAACATACCATCTAATCCTTTGGCTGGAACCTGAGCTGTAGGAGATGTTGATGCCTTAGCCAGAAGAGGGTCCAGGTGTTTGGTGCCTGGAGGAACCAATTCAGTTTTGAAGTCTCCAGAGCAGAACTTGACCATATTTTTCCCCAATGTCCCATTCACTTCAGATATTGCTGCAAAACATAGTCAGCCTTACAAGAAGCTCAAAACAGTAGGTACCCAAGGGCAAAGAGTTTTCAGAATCTAATTTTGAGAAGATGCCAAACTACAGCTTGTGGGAATTCTGTTTATGTCAAAAGAACAATAAACCCAAATGTAAATTTTCATGCCATGCTTACAATAATGATATTCAAATTATGCTAATTGCATGCAAGAAAAGATGCAGGCTTGCCTTCCCAACAGCAATTCCTTGGAACCACACCTAGCATGTTCTTGCTACCATTATCTAGGAATGGCACACACACACACACCTACTCCCTGCAACAAAGGCCACAGGCACACAAACCCACCTGCTGCAGATATACAGAAGATATACTAAAGTATTTGTATCCTGCCATTTGCACTAGAGATCTTTCTACTAATGCTGATGGGGGGTCTTTTAAAATTGCTACTTTCTGCAGCTTTTAAAGTGTAAAACCTCCCAAAACAATTTGCAGCATTCATAAACAATATAGCATCAATAAAGATTGATACAATACAACAGAAGAGCATTTTAAGAGCCCAATAAATGCATCAGTCAAACTAAACAACCTGTAAAAAGATTGGAAAGATATCAGAGATGGGACTAGGTGAGATTCCCTGAGGGGTGAAATCCAAAGACAAGGAACCACAACCAAAAATGCCTTTTTACAGGCATATTGCCTCATATGATGTAGGGACAACAGTAGAGATTCTTCTGGTGAGGATCTTAAAACCTAAACAGGCTTGTGTGGAAAGTTTTTGAGGTATCCTTTATATAAGCCATTTTATTCTAATAGTGTTTCTATATATGTACTGTTCTGGTTGTACACTGCCCTGTGTGTTTTAATGAATGGTGCATAGAAAATGTCAACATAATTAAAATATTAATGAATATAGTTGTGCTCCTCCTAGCAGAAGACTGAAGCTAAATGTCCATTTTGGGGGCCAGGTGGGTGATGGGTATGAAGTGGAGGATTAGGGTCTGAGAAGCCCCTTGACACCAATCTACCGTTCTGCCTCTACTTCCAGACCACACTGGCTTCTGCACAGTACACACAGAGGAGAGAGCAAGAGAAACCTGCTCCCACTTCTGGCACCAAGGAAATGATGGACATGTTAGCACTGCCTTGACATGACCCATTCCGTAACAGATCAACCAATTCAACCTTGGCAAATATTACTAAGAGCCAAATTACCACTGTGCAATTGAAGATCTTCAGTTGGACACCGGAGGAAGTGAGCAGCTTTCAAGTATTTCCTCCAGAGAAATCAATCTTCTCCCCCTCCTCACAAAACAAAAGTGTAGTTCCTCTGAGTAAAACAAGAAGTGCTTAAGGAGCAGCAAACCAAATGGAATCCCACCTGTTGACAGCTCTCCGCCAAAGATGATGGCTTTTGCCCCTGATGTTTTCACACAGTAAGTCAGAGAATCAAGACGCAAGTTGAAGTTGATGAGGGCTGCCTCGATGCCCACTTTGGCCATCCCTAGCCAGAAGCCTACAAACTCAGGTCGACTCTCCATAAAGATGGCAATGACATCACCAACTCGAAAGCCTTGCTGGTAGAAGAAGTTGGCCACAGCATTAGAATATTCATCCAGGTGCCGGAAAGTCCATTTCTCATCAGTAGCTTCATAGATAAAGGCCACTTTTTCTGGATGTCGGCGGACCACATCCTGGAATATCTTGGGGACATTGCTCTTGGCTTTCCGGTGCCAGTACAATTTATATTTAACCTGTATGAGCACTGACAGCCCCCTGCAACAAGGAAAATCTAGTTACAATAGCACTTAACACAATGCTCCCTGCTCAGAGGGAAAGGCAGCAATATACCAGAGTATCGTCTTGTCCAGATACTCATTCTTCAAGATACAGACTTCACTGATATTAACTTCATTTAAGGAGCTACTTATATTGTGCCTGACCCACAGTCAATTCCATGCCGAAATTACTTCATACAAAATAAATAAATAAATAAAATTTCTGCATCTAAGCAATCTAAATTCTACACCCAGCTAAGTATGCATTCACCCTCCTTACTTTGAGAACTTAATAATACAAGTTTGTTTTCACTATTTTGCACATTTTAGACTTTAATAGGCCTGTGGAGAGGGAGAGGCGAAGAGCTAGTCAGAGCATACAAACTTTCCCAACCAGTGAAAAATGTAGTCACACACCTCTCTGGCTTCTTGAGATTTCATCAAGTGTCATCCACGCATCTTCAATCACATCTTCAGTCATAAGGGCTAGAAATTTGTTTTTGTTTTTAAAAAGCCAGTATTTTTGAGGAAGCTGACTTTTATGTCCAATATCACGTTCTGGACTTGTTCTGCCCTCAGCTGCAGCATACAGACATAAATATCCTCAGTTCATCTAACCAAGTATATTTATGTCTTGACAGCTACTGGCACTTGATGCTTCAAAGGAAGCAACAATTTAAACTACTGTACTAGGAACTTGTGCCACAATCTACCCTCAATTAACAATTCCCAACACTCAAGATTTTCAAAGGCTGAACCCTTAGATATTATAGCTCCTGGTATCTTAGCTTATAAGCACCAATGGTTCAAAATTCTCTGCATGAAACAGAGTCTGTTGTCAATGCAGAAAGGCATTTGTCTATTGCAGGGATGCCCAAATGGTCGACCGCAATCGACAGGTCGATCTCCAGTTGATAGCAGTCGATCGCCGGCTCAATTTCCTCCGCGGGGGAAAAAGAACATCCAGCCCCGCCCCCTCTCTCTGTCCTTCATTTGCGCACAATTGCAAAAACAGAAGACGGAGTTTTTGCTGGCCGGTTTATTGTTTGGTTAGTGATTTATGGCATGCCCCCCCCCCCCACAAAAACAGAAGAGATTTTGGTTTCCCACCTAAAAAAAGCTCACCAACTTTGGGTCTCTCCCCCCCCCCCATGGGTAGATCACTGCCAGTTTTTTATTCTGGGAGTAGATCGCAGTCTCTTGGGAGTTGGACGTCCCTGTATTGAAATTAAAATCTGGTTCTAGCCAAAGTTGAGGAGGGGCACTCTACAAACCAAAAATGTTTGTATGTTGAATGTTAAGTATTTCTTACACAAGTACATACAAATAAAGTTGGTTTGTTTGTTTTTTCATTCACTGTGAGATAATGTATAGCTGCCTCTTTGCTGCTTCCTGTTTAACTCACATTTTGGAGTACTAAGAAGCAATGGTCTATGGTATCCCACCCTGCCTATTTAATGCCAAGTGTTACGTGGGAGATTTGGGAAACTCAGGAAAAAAATTCTACAACAACATCTTCCAGATAAATTGTTTCAAGTTTGGTTATCTTACTGTGAATTGTTTTAATGAAGTGTTGCATTTGGAGGTTAGGGGTTTAAAACAAAAGACTTCTAGTTCTGTGATAGCTGGGAATGTTTTTTATACCTTCGAATGGTTATACACCATAAGAGTTCAGAAGGTAACAATCTCCAGCTAATGGGAAGGAACAGAGAGCATTTGGAGCCAATATGTAGTTTTGAATTTGAAAAAAAAAAATATTTTGAGCTGTCAGGAGTGTCAACTTGCATAAAACATTGGGGAGGGGGGCCAAGTATGCCCTGCCCCATATATCTGATCACAAGACGCAGTGCACCCACACCATTTGAATGGCAATGCCCATCAACTTTGGGTGGGCCTGGCTGCCTTAAATATTTTAGGGAGGGCTAAAGAGTCCTCAGTCCCCGGGAGCTGGCTTTGCAATTTAAATGCTGTATTTTCAGGTTCAATTTGTGTCTGAAAGCAACAAGGAGCAAGCAAAATTAACTCGTTTGTAGAAGGGCTCTTAAAGATGACTCAAAGCAAGTTATATTGCATACACCCCATCCAGTCAAGGTTATGAGACATTAAGAATTATATTGACAAAAATTGGATAAAAGATGAACACCACCACTAGCAGCACAACCTTAGGGATATTTGCTTAGGAGTAAACCAACAGAGTTTAAAAGTAAGTATGAATAGGATTGTATTTTAAGACTGCTGCACAATGCATGCTTAATCAGAAGGTAACCCCTCCAAATTCAATGAAGCTCACTGCTTCATAATTGTACTCAGGACTGCTGTGTTAATTATCTGCTATCCTGACTTTTAGTCTATACCAGACACTGAAAGCAACTTTTTGGTGTGGGTAACTGACCTTTCTGGTTTTTTGGATAATTTAAAACATCTTCCATTGTACAGTGGTACCTTGGTTCTCGAACTTAATCCGCTTCAGGAGTCTGTTCGACTCCCGAAATAGTCTGAAAACTAAGGTGCGGCTTCCAATTGGCTGCAGGAGCTTCCTGCACTCAAGAGGAAGCTGCATCGGACATCCAGTATCCGAAAAACGTTCGCAAACTGGAACACTTACTTCCGGGTTTGCGGTCTTTGGGAGCCGATTTGTTCAACAACTAAGCCGTTTGAGAACCAAGGTACCACTGCAATGGACAATTATGATCAATTTTGAAGTAGGAATTCCTTTTAGACTCATCAGGAAGTTAATAAAAAGTGCCACAGCATCAAGACATGACTAACAGGGCTGCACTAAACACATTCTGTACCCAAAATGTCATTTGCTGTTGATCTAAGGAAGACTGCCCAGAGGATTAGACCGCCAATACAAATCAATACCATTAAAAAAAAAATCCTACACATCCCTCCTGAGTGAAGCAGGAGCCTTGAGGGACTGGGGAGAAGAGAGACTGGTTTAGTAATAGGCTGTTGGCATTTCACCAAACGAGGCTTGCCTGTCACAATGACCCTGCCCTCAGCTCTGCCAGGAAAGAAACAGAAGAGTCTTTGCAAGCTTTAGCTGCACTTTCCACATTCTTAAGGGGGCTTTATTCTCTCCTGTTATTTCTCACTTGCCATACAATGAGAGGAAGCAGAGATCCAGAGGACACTGAAAACCCCTGTAAGAAGTGAAGCAATCTTTGAGAATGCAGCAGCCCTAAATCCATTGACAACACAGGAATCTCAAGGATATATAATCTTGAAGAAAATAGATGTCAATTTCAATTACAGAGCAAGGCACACAGGAGAGCAGTATGGATCTAACACACAGTTTATATCTTCAACCAAGGAAGCTCATCTATGGTTGTTTAGATGATTCTTCTTGTTTCTGCCACTCTTGTGATTCTTTTGTACAGTGGTACCTCGGGTTACAGACGCTTCAGGTTACAGACTCCGCTAACCCAGAAATAGTACCTCGGGTTAAGAACTTTACTTCAGGATGAGAACAGAAATCGTGCAGCAGTGGCGCGGCAGCAGCAGGAGGCCCCAGTAGCCAAAGTGGTACCTCAGGTTAAGAACAGTTTCAGGTTAAGAACTGGGTTAAGTTCTTAACCCAAGGTACAACTGTATTTGTTCTTTTATATGGTTGCATTGGTGGTTTTTCATTTATATTATAGTACCCCACCCTGCAGTGGCGAGCAGATTGAAAATATTTTGAATAATAATAAAACAAAGATCAATAAACCCATATATACACATAAACTCCACACAGAATTCATGTTAATTTCTAGGTGTAAGTTATTTCCAAGTAGGAATTTGAATTTGGCTTTAAAATTATTTCCCCTTTCAAACTTTTAATTTATCTAATTTGTCTAATTTATCTAATTTGTCTAAAGATTTCAGACCTGCAAGGAAAGGAATTTTTAAAATACATCTGCTGACTTTAAAACTTGGGAACGGACTGCCTATGATAGAGAAGCCGATCAGAGGGAACTGTCAAATGGAGAATGGAGATAAAAGTTTGATTTAGCTCTGCAAAGGATACAGTAGCTGGGAAAGGAAAGTAACATTTTGGGACTAAAAATTTGATACTAAGAAACTGGGACTTTATTAGAACATTATTGGTCACAAAGTTGCAATAAGAAGCTGGATTTGAGACCCCTAGTGGCAACTACGTTGCAAAGACATTCTAGACTACAAGTATTGTTGTGGGAAAATTTTTACCCTACCAAAACAAATTCTTCAAGTGTGTGACTGACCTTGGGAGTGTATGTGAGTGTTATGGCAGATAAAGCAGAGTTGACACAGGAGAAAACTACCAGGTCCGGAAGACAATACAAAGTAGACACTACTAGAAGGCCTTCAACAGGGGGTGTAGTGGGCACAGCAGGAGCTGTTGCCCCACAGGCAAAATTAAAGGTTATGTCAACTGATGAACTGTTGGCCCAAGCATTGGGTAAAATTGATGCATCTTTGGAGAAATTGGCAAACAGAGTCGAAGAGACAAATAAACAAGTAGCAGAGGCTTGTGCAAAAATTGAAGCGAACACCGCAAGCATTAATTTGAATACCTCAAGTATCAATGAACTAGGGAAAAAGGTGAACTCTAATACGCAGTCTATTGAAAAATTATTGGAAGAATCGGCGTCAACCAGAAAACTGGCTGAAGAAGCCAAGGAAATTGCAACTGCTGCCCAGGAACAGATCCCACCGGTACATAAGAAATTTGAAGAGTATGATTTGATGCTGTCGATGATAGACCTTGAAAGAAAAGCGAGAAACTTAAGAATAAGAGGCGTGCCAGAAAGTGAGAAAGATAATTTGGCAGAATTTCTTACAAAAGAATTGACACAATTTTGGCAAAAGGACCTGGGGGAGGAAGAATTCACTATTGTGAGTGCTTTCAGACTTGGAAGAAGACAAGGAAAGAACAAAGCAAGAGACTGTCTGATAATTTTGAAAACTAAGGAAGAAAGAGACAAGATACTGAACTTACATTATCAAAGAACCTTGGAAATCGGGGACACTTATGTGGAAATCTTCAAAGATATACCTAAATATATCTTGGAGGTAAGGGCCCACTACAGAGACTTGGTTGCCTTGCTGAGGAAAAACAGAATAATTTTCAGGTGGGAATTCCCCCAAGGCCTATCTTTTAAATATAGAGGAAAGAAAATAAGAATAAGGACAGTGAACGACAAGGACAAGTTTTTGAAAGACCACGAAGAGGACCTGCAGAAGGAAGTGGACTCTGCTGAGGACGTATTGATGCCAGGACAAGGACTTTTGGAGATTGCAAATTTGATATCTGGACGTTCCGGCCCAAGGAGAGACAAGCCACCGACAGAAGAAGAACAACAACTTGGTGCAGTAGGAGGGAAAACTAATTAACCAATCATGTCTCTGCAACTTTTAAGCTGGAATTGTAATGGACTGAACTCCCCTAGAAAGAGAAAAGAGATCTTTCATATATTAAAGAAAGAACATTTGGACTTGATTTGTTTACAAGAGACTCATGTTATGAGGCTACACAGGAAAATATTGGTTAATAAAAGATTAGGGCAAGAATTTATTTCGTCTGATAAAGTTAAAAAAAGAGGAGTGGTGATTTACGCTAAGGAGAAATTTTCACCGAAATTTATCCTCAAAGATGAACAAGGAAGATATTTGGCTATTGAAATTCAGTTCCAAGGGGAGAAATTTTTGATAGTAGGTGTGTATGCACCAAATGAGGGGAAGTCGGAATTTTTCAAGAAGCTGCATGAGACTTTGATGGACTTTATGGACTATAATATAATTTTGATGGGGGACATGAATGGAGTTGTATCCACCAATATGGACAAGGCCCAAAAACAGGTAGTTACCAAAGATGGTAGACTACCAAAAACTTTTTTTTGAAATGACTGATAACATGGACTTGATCGATATTTGGAGAACTAAGAACCCCTTGGAGAGAGAAGGAACATTCTTCTCTGAAGCCAAGATGACATGGACCAGAATTGACCAAATTTGGATTACTAGAGGAATGGCTCCAAAGATAAAAAAAGTGGAAATCTGCCCCAAAACATGCTCCGACCATAACGCTGTAAAGATGGAGATGAAGTCAACAACAACCGGTACCTTCAGATGGAGGATGAATGACACCCTATTTAGAGATGAAGAAGTATACAACAAGGCCCAAAAGACTTTAAAAGACTATTTTGAATTAAATTTGCCAACAAGTGTGGAAAAAAGAGTAATCTGGGATGCAAGTAAAGAGGGTTTCTGATACAACAGAATGCATTAAAAAAGAGAAGGCAAAATGAGAAAAAAGATAAAATTTTGGAGAAAATTAAAGAAGGTGAGAAAAAATTGAGAGCCAAGCCGAAGTCACAAGAGATTCTGAGAGAAATAAAGATTTACCAAACACAATATATGGACTTGATGAATCAGGAAATAGAATGGAAAATTAAACAAATGAGACAGAAGACATTTGAATCGGCGGATAAATGTGGGAAATTATTGCCATGGCAATTGAAAAAAAGACAAAAATTAAATACAATTACAAATTTGGAAGTAGAAGGAAAAGACATAAACAATCCAAATGAGATAAGAAATTGTTTCCAGAAGTATTTTAAGCAATTATACGCACAAGGGCCACAGAATGAAAGGGACATTGATGGATTTTTGAAAACAAATGGATTACAAAAAATTTCACAGGAAAGTAAAGCATTGTTGAACTGTAAAATAACAGATCAGGAGATAGAAGGTGCCATCTTAAATATGCAATTGGGCAAATCTCCGGGACCGGATGGACTGACTTCCAGATACTATAGATCCTTGAAGGATTGGATAGTACAACCTCTGAAGGAAGTCTGCAATGAGATTTTGGAAGGGAAAAGGGCACCAGAATCGTGGAAAGAGGCCTACATTACACTTATACCGAAAACAGAGACTGAAAAGACTCAACTTAAAAACTACCGTCCCATATCCTTATTAAATGTGGATTACAAAATTTTTGCTGACATTTTGGCCAAGAGATTGAAAAGAGTATTGATTGAAGAGATACATAAGGACCAAGCGGGCTTTCTGCCGGGAAGACACATATCTGACAATTTGAGGAATGTAATTGACATCTTGGAAAAGCTAGATGTGGATATAAATACTAAAGCTGTTTTGATATTTGTGGACGCGGAGAAAGCCTTCGACAACATTTCTTGGAGTTTTATGAAAAAGAATTTACAGGGTATGGGGGTAGGCCAAGGTTTTGAAAATGGTATAGGTGCAATATATTCTGAACAAAAGGCCAAATTAATTGTAAATAATGTGGTTACGGAACAATTTAAGATTGAAAAAGGGACACGACAAGGATGCCCAATTTCCCCTTTACTTTTTATATCGGTCCTGGAGGTTTTGCTGAATATGATTAGAAGGGACCGGTTGGTTAAAGGTATACAGGTCGGAGTTAAACAGTATAAATTGAGAGCATTTGCAGATGATCTAGTTTTGACGTTACAGGAGCCAGAATCTAGTACTAAAAGAGTCTTAGAATTAATTCAAGAATTTGGTCAGGTGGCAGGATTTAAATTGAACAAGACCAAAACTAAGGTTTTAGAGAAAAATATGACATTGTTTGAAAAAGAGAAATTTCAGAATGAAACAGGTCTGTCTGTGGTGAGGAAGGTGAAATATCTGGGGATTAACATGACATCTAAAAATGGGAACTTATTTAAAAACAATTATGAGAAATGCTGGTCAGAAGTGAAAAAAGATCTCGAAATATGGTCAAATTTGAAGCTTTCCTTGATGGGTCGAATAGCAGCCATAAAGATGAATGTATTGCCTAAAATGTTGTTTTTGTTTCAAACATTACAAATTGTGGACAAGATGGAATGTTTTAAGAAGTGGCAGAAAGATATTTCTAAATTTGTCTGGCAGGGCAAGAAGCCTAGGATAAAATATAAGATTTTAACTGATGCAAAAGAAAGGGGTGGCTTCGCCCTGCCAGACTTCAGACTGTATTATGAGTCAGCAGCATTCTGCTGGTTGAAAGACTGGCTGCTTCTTGAAAACATGGACATTTTGGATTTAGAAGGTTTTAACAATGTCTTTGGATGGCATGCATATTTGTGGTATGACAAGGTTAAAGCTCACAAAGCATTTAAAAATCATATTGTTAGGAGATCTTTGTTTAATGTTTGGATTAGATATAAGGATTTATTGGAAAACAAAACCCCAAGGTGGTTGTCACCAATGGAAGCGAAAGCTCAGAAAAAACTCAATATGGAGGCCAGTTGGCCAAAATATTGGGAAATTTTGGAGCAAGAAGGAGATAGACTGAAACTGCAGAGTTTTGAGAAATTAAAAAACAAAGTCCGAGACTGGTTACATTATTTTCAGATAAGGGAGGCATACAATTTGGACAGGAAAATTGGCTTCCAGGTGGAAAAATCTAAATTAGAAACAGAAGTGCTAGAACCTAAAACTAAAATCATGTCAAAAATGTATAACTTGCTGCTGAAATGGAATACACAGGATGAAACGGTTAAGTCAGCTATGATTAAATGGGCACAAGATCTTGGACATAACATCATGTTTGCTGACTGGGAACAGTTATGGACCACAGGTATGAAATTTATGGCATGTAATGCCTTAAGAGAGAATATTATGAAAATGATATACACGTGGTACATAACCCCAGTCAAGCTCGCAAAAATATATCACTTGCCCGATAATAAATGCTGGAAATGTAAGGATGTTGAAGGTACATTCTTTCACCTTTGGTGGACGTGCCCAAAGATTAAGGCCTTCTGGGAAATGATTTATAATGAAATGAAAAAGGTACTTAAGTATACCTTCCTGAAAAAACCAGAGGCTTTCCTCTTGGGCATAGTCGGCCAATTGGTGCCAAAGAAGGACAGAACTTTTTTTATGTATGCTACAACGGCAGCAAGAATACTTATAGCAAAGCACTGGAAGACTCAAGATCTACCCACTCTGGAAGAATGGCAGATGAAGTTGATTGACTGTATGGGACTGGCAGAAATGACCGGCAGAATCCGCGACCAGGGAGAAAAGGCAGCAGAAGAAGATTGGAAGAAATTCAAGGATTATCTACAGAAATATTATAAAATTAATGAAATTTGAAAAGATGTTGGTTTGAACTTTGGTGGTCTCTAGCTGTTATGATAAAGATAATGGGGATTATAAACGTTTATGTTATTAAATTCAAAAAAAAAAAGAGTTGAATGGAAAATAAGGTTTTATTTTAAAAGGAATGTTAAGAGATTAGGATTTGCTGAATTAATAAGATGAATTAGAGAACAAGAAGGGGAGGTATGAGGAAGTCAATGAAACATGTGAATGAAAAACTGTTACTGAAACTGAATTGTTTTTTATATTTTTCTTTTTCTTTTTGTGTTTATATAAAATTGGAAAATCTAATAAATATTCATTTAAAAAAAAAATAATTTATCTAATTTGGATTCTGAAGCATACAAATGAGATTTATCTCCTTTTATTATCACAACAATAGCATGATGTACATTGGACCAAGAATTAGTACCTGGCCCATGGATGTAGCCAAGGGGGAGCTGCCCCCCTCCCCAGATCAAGTAAAGCAATATAAATACTTAACTTACTGATCAATCACATTGGCTCTGCCCCCCTTTCAAAAGTCCTGCGCCCCAACAAAGATCCTGGCTACGCCGATGACCGGGCCCCAAGCTTCATGGGTGAATAGAATTTCTCAACATTTCTCATTATGTGTAGTTTCAGAATTCTTCACATTAACACCATTTATGGTTTTGAGCAGACAAATAGGTAACAAAACTTTAAGCAACCTTCTCTCCCACCTGCTACCCACCACAAATTAGTTCTCCCTTCAAGGTCGCAGCCTCCTGTGGAGCATTTCCTTTCAAAATGGAATCAGAAAAATGATTTTCACAATGTTTAGTTCAGCCCCAAATCTACCTCTAACCACTCAGTTACAACAGCTGAGGAATGGAATTTTATCAATAATATTTTATCTGCTTTTAACTGTGTATTTCCATATCAACAGCTTAGAGTCTTAGGAAGTGAGAGCTGTCTCTTTCAGATGTACAGTGGTACCTCGGGTTACATACGCTTCAGGTTACAGACTCCAATGACCCAGAAATAGTACCTCGGGTTAAGAACTTTGCTTCAGGATGAGAACAGAAATCGCGCGGCGGCAGCAGGAGGCCCCATTAGCTAAAGTGGTGCTTCAGGTTAAGAACAGTTTCAGGTTAAGAACAGACCTCCGGAACAAACCAAGTTCTTAACCCGAGGTACCACTGTATACGAATGGTATGGTACTTTGCTTCTGAAGCAATCTAGCAAATGCTTCACACACTGTTTCATTTCACAGTAAGAGTATTTCCATTCATGTGGGTGACCCGTTCAACGTAGCTTTGTCCCCAGATAAACTAACCTTGGGTCGCTTTCCTCATAAGTACTGTACACAAGACTGAATAAACAGAAGATTTAGAATGTTGTACCTTGATCATCTTTGGATTTATCAGCAGCAATAAATCCAATTTAGCACAAGTTCCACTTCCACTAAAGTCCTTAGCACACTGAGCCAAATACAGGTCTATCGGGTGTGAGAACACCTTTATTATTTATGGCACAAGTGGCAAACCCTTTTCAGCCTGAGGGCCACACTGAGCGTCAGCCACCTGTCCAAGCAGCATTGGGCATGGACAAAGGATATGTGTGCGTACAGGCTCACTACAAATACAGCCAGTAGTAGCTAGCATGGCTGAGGCTGCATTGCTCTTCCACCTCTCCAACATCGTGTGTCACTGCTGATACCAAAAGGGAGAGAGCGGAAAAGACAAGGCAGCATGGAACTCAACATGGTTTTTGGCTCAGCAACACAGCTAATCTAATGCCCTGTGCAGAGCTTCCTGTGACTGCATCCAGCACAACACAACACAGGCAGCACACATGCACTCGCTACACAAGCACATTCACAACACACAGTTTTTTCACCATGTAACCACAAAGTACACTCATCCTTTTCTCTCATTCTCCACACTCATGTGCACACGCAGCATTGCCAACCCTCACCACCCCAGTGCTGGGATGAGAGTGTCTGGAAATGTTGTGTTTTATACTCTTAAAGATCAGGCTCCAATCTTTGTTCTATGGTGCTCAGTGCAAAGATCAGAAAGAAAAACCCTCTATGTGCACTTTTGTTTAATTTCCTGATCAGAGGGCTGGTGAGCCACTTCTCAAGGCATGAGGGGCCAGATCTGTGCCACAAGTTGGCCACCCCTGATTGATGTAAACAACAAACGAGCACATTACGATGCAAGAGGAAGTTGTACTTACAGGAGATCTCTCAAGGCTGTTTTAAAGATGATCCGGAGAAATGTCCAGCCACCAGTGCCAATGTAAATCCCCAGAGCAACTGCAATACTCCATGACCAGGCCAAGCCAAAAAAACGCATCAGGCCAAGAGAACCAAGTGAGGCAGTGCAAACGCCAATCATACGCATTCTAGAGAAAGAGATAGGCTGCAGTGTTAACCACTAAGTTCATTTGTTTTGCATCAACATTTTATTAAGTATGCAGTTGAGCAGTGTTAGAAACTCAAGATATATAAGCTAGACGCCAAATGGCTCCTTAAACCAGGATTAGCCAGGGGTCATTCCACGTCGGTTCAACATGGTCATGCCACCCACTTTCTCGGATTTTGATGAAACTTGGTGTACACCCTTCCCTTATGGCTGAAAGAAACCCCCTTAATTCCCCCCCCCATCTCAAACGGTTTTAATTTTATAGCACTTCAAAATTTCGTGAAATCTGTGTTTCTGTCCCTCTTGAGATCCTCGGCCTTGTGTGCATTTTATTGTTTTTCTCCATAACCAATGATCAGATCTCTTTGAATTTTTACACAGAGATCAATAACATGATGAGGATTTCAGGAAAAAATATACCAGCACTCAAAAGATCTTATAAATGCCTTTAAAAAATGTATAAATGTAGCTTTTCTGGTGGAAAAACTAGGTTTAGGAAACCTAAATTTTCAGCGTTAGGGCACGATGCAATCAAAAGTTTTTGATGGCGAAAATTATTGCAAAGTCATGCTCTTTCTCAACAAAGAATAAAATTTATGGTTCTCTTATGTCTTGTAACAAAACTTTACATTTTTGGGACATCGTGGGGGGGGGGGAATGGCTGCTGGGTACAACTTTCCTACAATCCATAGCTGTAAAAGAAAAAAATAATGAAACAAAGTTCATCTTAAAATCTAAAATAATATTGGCGATTACAGGGTTGTTGTTGTTTTTTCAAAAGTGCAGACTTGTTTTCAGTTTTGGGGTATTTAAAACTATGAAAATTGGCTATGCTATATCATGAAATCAATCTAAAAAAAAATCGGTCAGAAACTTTAAATGCTGACATGTAAGGAAATAAGACCTAGCAAGAAAAAGATTAAAAGTATGTAAAATTATGCATTATATTCAATTATGAGTACATCAAACCATTTTTTTTTTAGATTGCCACTGAACACTGCCTGGAAACTTTCTCTGATCCCGTATGTAGCACCTCTCAAAAGACTATAATGTTTCCTAGGTACAATTCAAGGTGCTGGGCTTGACTGAGAAACCTTGAAGACAAGGGAGATTGCCTCCTTCTCTTGTGAACGCCAAGATCAACAAATGGGTATTTAACAATGCCATCCACACACTATGTTCTGATGCAAGTAATGAACAGAAAGGCTGTCCGTTAACTGAAGCACAAGCCTGAGTATCATTCCAAAAAGTTACAAATACTCATTTCATTTTTTTACTTGGTGAAGGCTACGGTAGCCAAGGTGAGAACTTTCACACTGAATATACTTAAATCCATTTTTAGTCCTGAGTCTTCAAGCTTGGAGAAAGAACACATTTTATGAACGAGTGAATGAAAGCTTAATGAAGGATTTGAAACAGGATGAGCAAGTAAGTTACTTGGCGAATAGAAAGGAGCAACTTGTTCCAGAAGTAGGGAACGGCATGCTAGAAGGGTACAAAGACAGGAGTGGCAAAAGGGAACAAAGGAGAATCAGTGTTGTTTTTGCTACAAAGCTGCACACTCCAACACTTTCATTTAGCTGATTTTCTGTCTTGCACACTGTCTTGCAACACACACTCCTTTGACTAGACTCAAATACAATCCCATCATAACATAGTTAGCAACAGTCTGTCAGGGTGCAGGGTGCAAATGCTGCTTATGCACCAAGAAAACTGCATTATTTACCTAGTTAAATGACATAAAAAGTAAAAACAAAATCACCATGATAGGCAAGGAACATTATTTAGATAAGATAAAAGATTGTATCTCCTAAAGTCAGGAGCTAGATCCCAAGGCCTGTGAGGACACTTACTTGCTTGTCGTTAGTTACAATTTTCAACCTAATAATAAATATACTGCGTGTCAGTTGTGCACATTTATAATCTGTACCTGAAAATATAATCTTCCTAGGGTTCCTTCTTTAAGTACAGCTTCCTCAATGTGTTTTATACTAGGATCATGTGTTTGATACAGTCATGGATTCAGTTTAAAAAGATAACAGTTGTAGTCCTTGTTTTAGCCTGTTTCTATTAAATTCAGATTTCACTTTTTTTTCTTTTCTTTTAAAACAATCTTACATTAACTAAATAGCAATAATAATAATAATAATAATAATAATAATAATAAAAAATCTGGCTTCAAAAAACAACATCAATCATTCATCCCATTTCAGCTTCAAAATAAAATGCAACTCCCTAGCATTTTAGGGTAGATGAAATAGCAGCACTACTTACAGAGAGGATGACTAATGCCATATAGAGAATTTCAAAGACAGAGACTGGATCTTCTAACAAATCCAACTCTGATCAAAGCATCTGTTTGACATTTAAAGCCCTAACCAGATTTCAGCTCCTGCGTACTTGAAGGATTGCCTCTGCCATGGACTCTGATATCATCAGTGTCTATGGTGAGAGCATGATTACAGCTCACAAACACATGTTCATTGAGATTGGTGGGTATTTTGATATTTTCTACTGTTTAGACTGATTTTAATTTGGCAGAGCAATCCAAGCAATGGGGAAGCAAACTGATTCACGCCCACCAGCCATATGCTGGGACCACCTTTTCCTGGTTCCTGAAATTCATTCTGATTGTGCAGAAGAACTAATACAATTCTACAGGACATGTTGCTAGTGTGTGAAAACAGTCAAGACCCAAGGATTCCCAGGCATGCACCTCCAGATGGTGGAGATGTCAGGCACCCTCCTGGTGCCCAGGCATCTTCACTTGATTGCAGGTGGCCGATAGGCAAGTGCAAAATTTACCTGATGAATTTTCATCGCTGCTTATATAACAATCAGGGTGTACTTTAGTTCAAACAGAAGGGTAATTGGGTAATTTTAGACTCTGGACTTGACTGTCTTCCAATATCATGTCCAGCCTTTTTAGATGGTAGTGTGTATTATGTGCTTTGTTTACTTCAAAAAGTGATAAAGCTACTCCTGCTGTTTCAAGGTCCTTCTGCTCATTCTGCTAAGTAGGGCCAGAAACTTCTGCCCCAAGATACAGTCATACCTCGGGTTGAATGTGCTTCAGGTTGAGTGCTTTCGGGTTGCGCTCCGCGGCAACCCGGAAGTAATGGAGCACGTTACTTCTGGGTTTCACCACTCGCGCATGTGCAAATGCTCAAAATGACATCACACGCATGCGCGGAAGCGGCAAAACACGACCCATGCACGCGCAGACATGCCGCCGCATCTTACGTTCTGTTCAGGATGCGAACGGGGCTCCGGAACAGATCCCGTTCGCATCCTGAGGTACCACTGTACTGATAACTTGGACACGGAATACCATCCCGTTTTAACCAAACCGTTTTAACCTTAGCTTCCACTGTACATTTTTTAAAAGATGTTTCTAGTCTTGAAAGGTGGGGTGGTGAAACACTGCTGTGGAGTGCCACTGCAGCTTACAAGGACAGGGTCAGGCAGGAACAAGGAAAGGGCTGCAGGAATGCATGGGCAGGGCCAATCTTGCACTCTTGTCATTGCACCCATAAGCACTGACCTCACCTCACCTCTGCCCTGCCCCACCCTCCTGGTAAGCTGCAGCTACACCAGTCAGTGTCAAGAGGACAACTCAGTAGCACCCTCCCACCACACCGGCTGCTCCCGTCAAAACTGCAGTGGGCACTATATGCAGAATAGTTACATGCAAGACTCTTAAAACTCAAGGGCACAAGGCAGTCTTCCAATGGTTAGGAAACAAGGTTTTACTATCCCAAAAGGGTTCCCAGTGTTTTCTCGCATAGTTGCTATTCCTTCTTGCATCAACAATAAAATATAATATTCCCTTTCTTCTCTGGAATTCCACTTCTTGCCAAATTCTTTTAAAATTCCAGTCTTAGAAGCAAAAACTCACTACACCAATTTACAGTATTCAGGAAATGCAATTCATTCTGCAACTATAAAAGTTGTGTGTATCTGCTTTCTTGTTGCCCTGATCCCACAGAGAACTGTCACCACCATGCTCGAAGTTCAGCAGCAACCAGTGAATTCATGAATGGCATCTTGAAGCAGGTAACGCGTAACATTTTCTGTTGTAAGTCTCCTTATTCATTCATATATTTTTCTCCCCCTTGTTTCCAATTCCACAATGAGAGTATTGCTGAGTGCCACAAGGAAAGGTGTAACTTGGTTTTGCCCCCTGGATTTGGGGAGAATCTCCTGAACTACTCTAAGATCAAAGTCTTTCTGAGGAACAGAACCAGCCCCTTGAACTACTTCTAAAACAGCTACACCTATAGTTAAGATGTAAAAAGCCCTACCTTGGACCATTTGCCATCCTCTCTGTCCAAAGTAAGGACTAAAATGTCTGTGTTATCCTTACACAAAAGATCATCAGATCATTAAGCCTTTCCTCCTCCTGGATTGTGGATGACACCAGGATGACATCCTGCAAGCCAGTTTGCCAGCTCTTGGGATTCAAGAACTGCCTTTCCCTTCTTTTCACATCTGTGGTATGTTAACTCCCAAACCAAGTTTTCAGAAGCATGCCCCTACTCACAATCCAGGCTTTTTCTTTGAGAGTCTTGAAGGGGATGATGCCCTAAGGCATGTATGAAGTAGGACTAGAAGAGTGTGAGGAAGAGACTTCATGGCTTCATTTAAACGGCTGTCCAGGCACTTCTGGCAGCAGCCTCTGGCACACCTCAGTCCACCTCAGCTCTTATAGCTCTGCTAAGGATCTTCTTGACCCACTCAGTGAAATCAGGGTGCACTGAGGTCCCTCCAACCACCCTTACATTAGGGTTGGGGGTTTAAGGGAGTAAAACAACTCTACAAAGAAGTTCAATGTTTCATATATTTGATCCCTACAATTCATTCTACAAGCAGAATTTTTCTTGGCACTTTTTTTTTGGGGGGGGGTGTATACTGTACATACAGCCCTACACAGAGTTAATAAGGTTGTGCTTTGTACAGTCACTAGTCAAGAAGTCAATGTAATGTAGCAGCCAGATAGTTGGACACAGGCAGGGAAAACCCAAGATCATACTCCTCTGTAGTCATGAAGCTATGAGTGATACAGGGCCAGTCACAAACTCTTGACCCGGTTTATGTCATAGGGCTGTTACAAGGATAAAATAAGATAACCCCTATACACACCACGCTGAGCTCTTTATAGAAGGGGCAGGATAAAAATATAACACACAGGCCTATTGCTGTCAATAATCACACATGCCCTATTCATCTGGGTTGGTAAATCCATGTATTATTTCCTATTCCTCAATTTGGCAATCCATGTTTGATCTTTATTATATTAGAGTCTGACCACACTGGCTTCTGTATTCAAAGTTAATAATCAGTCTCCCACAGAGACTGGAATAAAATATTTAATTCCATGTACAAAAACTTCAACTTTAGAAACTAAATTTTAAGTGCCCTGTCAGAAAATTAACAATTCTGTGCAAAGAGAGATTAATTGGTAATAGGTTCAGATATACTTCTTCACGTAATGCACAGAAGAGGGTGGCATGAAAGCAAACACCAATAACAATGCCTGTTTCAGCTGGGCTGCCCCTTTCCCCCATAGGGCCACTTCATTTCTAGATAGAAGTTTATTTCATAGAATTGTAGAACTGGAAGGGACCACAAGGCTCATCTAAATCCAACCTCCTGCAGTGCAAGAATCTTTCACACAATGTGAGGCTCAACACTGTGACTATGGGGTTAAGAATCTCTTAAGAGTCTCATGCTCTCTCGACTGAGCAAGGAAAGTGGCTTCCCCATTTCATTTATTCACAAGAGAAGGCTAGAAATAAGCCCGCCCCCACTCTTTTTTCTGGACAGTTGGCAACATTAGGAAGAGGACTTAAAGATCTTGCCAGGTTTACTGTCGGCTTTGGGAATCCCTCAAAAAGAGTGTCTTGGGAATAGAGCTTCAGGAGACAGTGTTTGGTGGCATGTTATCTGTGGAAGGCAGTAACCTTAGGGTAAGAAAATGTTTTGACATGTTGAGATTCCTTTGCCAACTGCCAGCTTAGTCAAACTGTTTTAAGTTTTGGAAAGTCTGGTCAGGTATCTTCCTAGGTTGATGGCACCGAGGGTTGCCATGAGACTTAACTGTGTGTACTGATTTAACATAACTTATGGCTGCTTTAGCACAATGTGTGACAATATAAGCATGGTGAGCTTTCTCCCCACGCTCTTTTTATGTGATGAACTGGTGAGTGTGAATTTAGGACAAAGGTAACCACATCACCTGAAGGGATTTGAAGACTGGACTTCAGTGCCTTGCAGATTGTCTACTGAATTTGCAGGGATTCCTCTGTCTGCTCATCTCTTGTCAAAAACATTTTGGGTGGGTGGGTATGACTCTCCAAATTCCCTACATCACCTAACTGTCCTTAAGTTTCAAAAGCTTTTTCTGTTATCCTGCCTAAATCTGCTGTGTCTCAACTTGATTCTTGCCCTTCCCTTGTGACTCAGGTGAACAGCTCCATGTGATCTTTATTGCAGTCTAGATATTTGCCAACTGATATCATGTAGTGCTTTAATCTTCATTTCTCTAAGCTAAACAAGCACAGTTCCACCAACTTTTCCTTATGTCATAAATTCTGGACTCTTTGTTGTATCTAGTTGTATGCGTTGCTATCCAACATGCTCTCTGGATTTGTTTTTCTCCTCCTCTCCCCCTTTTAAAGTGTGGTGACTAAAAGCAGTTATGATACATCTGAGTCATAACCAGCACCAGTTTGGTTCTGTTGTAAATATTACCTTCTGGTAAAAACGTGCCTGCGTAGAAATATGAGCATCAGCTTGATTCCTGGTTGATCAGACCTGGAACAGGTGATTTTAGAAATATTTTTCATCTTTTTTCTGCAAGTATGGAAGATGAGCCTTCCTGGATTGAATCAAATGTCTATTTGGTCCAGCATTCTGATTCCCGCAGTGGTCAGACGGATTCTTCTGGCATATTATATGCATGCAATGGCATTTCCTGACATTCTCCTAGCACAGGACCTCTCAAAATGTTGGCTGGCTAGCTCCCTCTTGCCATCCTGTCTCGTCTTCTGTCTTTTCAGTGGCCATGGATGCATCGTGTGCCAGGGTTCATTTATACAGGCAGTTTTACAATACAGTAAAATGACATCCCTATGGGGCACCGGGATGGCACCCCACCCAGCCCGCGGGTCCGGGGGGGGGCTTCTCGCCAGGCTTCCTCCCGCGACCCTCCGAGCCCCATCTCTCGCGCCCCCCTCCCAGCCGCTCTCCCCCTCCGTTGCCAGGCAATGGCACGGCGCCCCCCGCCCCCTCAGGAACCGTGGCGAGGGCAGCGCCCCCGTCGTCAAGGCAACGCACCAGCTCCCGTACCTCGCGCCGCCACCGCCCACCGCTCGCTCGCGAGGCTTCTTCCACCTTCCGCCCGTCCGTCCGTCTCTCCGACGGCCGCTTTAGAGGAAGCGCCGCCCCTCGACTCCACCGGCGGGCCCGGGGGGCGGGGCCTGGAGGCAAAAGCCCCGCCCCGAGACATCGAGCCCGGGAGGCCTAGAGAAAACGGGGGAGGGCGGAAGGCGAGGATGCTGGGAAGGCGGCGGAACGGAAAGAGGGGGCGGGGTTCCTGCTCAGCTTTGGCAATGGGACGGACCGCTCGGGAATGTTGTGCAGCCTTCCTCGTCCTTCTGTCTCTCACACAAACGCAACTCTTTCGATAACTGACTGGGTGGTTTTGGTTGTTGTCCGTTGGCAGCAACTCGACAGACACCCCCCCCCCCCGAACTGACAGAAAGGGCTCTCTTCAGAAAACGGCCCGCTTCCCGCCCTGGCCTCTGCAGGCTTGCTCCAGAAATGTTGTCAGGGTTGCACTCAAGACTCCCAGTGAGTTGCAGGGGGTTGGACTAGATGACCGTTGGGGTCCCTTCCAACTCGACAGTTCTCTACACAGAATGCGACTCTTGCTTTTCTCTTACGTCTGCTCTCGTCTGAAGCCCTCTCTTCAACTGGAGGGCTGCAGTCAGCCGCTGGGCTACAGCCCCATCTCAGCTGGGCTGCAGCAGCACCTCTCTTAAATATCGGGGGGGGGGGGATAAGAAAGGCCTCCCTGGGCATTTATGGCAGGTCTGAAAAGGCTTAAAGCTACTAATCTAAAGAATTTCATGTCAACGCTTACATAAATTTGCTTACAACAAGAGAAATCCGTTTCAAGTTATATTGCTTACATTTTGGACATAGGTACTGTATTTGAACATGACTTTAATTAACTTCAGTAGGCCGCCTTATCCGATTCAAGTCTATGAAAGCAAAGTTCATAAGCCAGACTCCAGGCTATTAAACATCTAATGCAGGCCTATAGAAAGATCATAGTTGGTCATAACATTGCCGCCTGTTGGTACTTTTAATGGAGAATTCATATTTCAGGAGATGATTAGAAATTGTTTGAGCAAGCACCAGTCCCTGCTGCATATACAGGGGAAGGCAGCTTTTCTAAGTAGTAAAAAGTAAACAGAGTATGCATTCAAAATACAGGAGCAAGTAAGGGTTACTTCTCTCATAGAGAAGTAATGCAATTTGTTGATAATCCACAGTTAAGAAAAACAAATTTCTGTGTACAGTGGTACCTCGGGTTAAGTATTTAATTCGTTCCGGAGGTCCGTACTTAACCTGAAATTGTTATTAACCTGAAGCACCACTTTAGCTAATGGGGCCTCCCGCTGCCGCTGCGCCGCCAGAGCATGATTTCTGTTCTCATCCTGAAGCAAAGTTCATAACCTGAAGCACTATTTCTGGGTTAGCGGAGTATGTAACCTGAAGCATATGTAACCCGAGGTACCACTGTATTTCATATTTACAGGATTTTAACTCTGCTCCATAATCAAAGCGGCCCCCAGAGTGGTTTACATAGTCCAGGGACCAGAGGAGTCTGCTGGGAACTGATCTTCCAGCACAGAGAATCAAATGGCTGCTGCTAGATGATGAGGGAGCGAAGAACCCAGTGCAGCTGATAGGATCATAATGGGATCCCATGTGTGGATAAATTCTTCCCTCCTAGCAAACACAAGTGAATGCATATGGGATGTCTCATTTTATCCTCAATAACTGAGAAATGTTAAACAAATAATTTGTCCAAGGTCATCCTGTGCTCTTCAGCACTGAGCAGATATATAAACCCAACTCATCCCGGTATAGATTGGCAGTCGTGTCCATTTTCCAATTCTGACTTTAACAAAGCATTAATTTACTTAATAGTTAAGAGAAAATGATATTACTGCTGGATAATAATAATAATAATAATAATAATAATAAATTTTGATTTTGATTATAAAACGGGGCTCAGGGCAGCTAACAGCATATATATAAACATATATATAAAACATTGATTAAAATGCGACTTGAAAACAGCATAATCCATGATCCAAATAACTTAGACCCTCCAAGTGTCTCAATTTTCCAGGCACAGTCCTGGATTTACAGAAGCCATCACAGTTTCTGATTTGACCCCAGAATTTGGGGGGGGTATGCAGTGACTCCTGAGCCAAGGAGATAAGTAACTATACAACCTTTAAAATACATCTGAGGGCAGACCTGTACAGCAAAGTTTTTAAAAATGGTTTATTGTGTTTTTATGTATGTTGGAAGTCACCCACAGTGGGCAACCCAGTCAGATGAGTGGAGTATATTGTTGTTGAATAGGGCATCCTTATTTTCATTGGAGAAACGTTGGCGGGTATGTATAACTGTCATGGCTCACAGTGCAATAAAAACCATGGATCAGATCAGTCAAATTCATCATTTTGCCCCATAGTGAATGGCTGGTCTGTCCATAATTTGCCAAAATAAAGGTAGTTTTTTGGTGCCTGTAATACTGCACATAGGTTACTTAAATGCCATGACTTCTATGCTAATTGCTAATGTAGACTATTATTGGAGGCAAACTGATTATGCTGTCTTCCTCACTGATATCTGCAACTGATTTGTTTTCATGAAAATAGATGGGCATAGTACTTCAATAGGAGATTTATTGTCCAAATTATTTCTAATACAGGTAAAGAACTGATATAAGTAAAAAAACTGCTCCTTTTCCCTTATGGGGTACCCAAGAGCCCATATAGAGTCCTTTTGTAGGTTCTCTATCGGTAGGAGAAAATAACAGAGACCAACCAGAGAATATTGAGAAGAAAAGCAGCTAGTAAGCCTGATCTTTATTAACTGTTGCAACAGGGTGCTCCCCCACACGCAGGAGAGAGGAGGAGGACCCAGAACAAAGGTGTGTCCACCCTTATATAGACATTTTAAATTGCCCGCCCTGGAGTCCAAGACCACCCCCAGAAACATCATGCATACATCACAGAAAAGGTGGTCTACAACAGAAATCTGAGTGCGTTGTTTATCTCCTGTCTGGCAAGTTACCTGATTGCATTATCTGGATTTTGGCTACTCTTTTGTTATTATAACTACTTAATTCCTGAATCTAGGTCACAGGTCACAGGCTCACACCATGTTCATATCTTGAATGTGCCCTTAAGACAGGATTTGTGAGGAAAGAGACAATGGGGAGGTTTCCCACTTTGACCTTGCAGAGAATTATTTGAGGTCAATTTGTTCAGGACCTAATCTGTGGGGTTTCAGACATGTGGTTTATATATACAGTGGTACCTCTGGTTACGTACTTAATTCGTTCCGGAGGTCCATTCTTAACCTGAAACTGTTCTTAACATGAAGCACCACTTTAGCTAATGGGGCCTCCTGCTGCCACTGCACCGCTGCCGCCCAATTTCTGTTCTCATCCTGAAGCAAAGTTCTTAACCCGAGGTACTATTTCTGGGTTAGCAGAGTCTGTAACCTGAAGCGTATGTAACCCAAGGTACCACTGTACAGTTATGAACATTTAATTTTTTTATATATGACCTTAAAATTATTATAACAGAACTATTAGCTTTCTTGTGAAATACTCTAATTTTAAAGAAACTCTGTTCTAGTGGCAAGGCACTGAGACTCCAAAAACACTTATTATATGTATTTTCTTTTTCTTTTGTATTTTCTTTTGTTGTAAATAGGTATGTTTTCTAATTTGTGCTTAATAAAAATTATTTTTAAAAAAGCAAAACAAAACAAAAATGCTTATTATTTGGGGGAATAAAAAATAAGTGAGGAGAAGAAAGCCCAAGACATTTTCATAACCATAACATTTAAACATTTCACAAGCAGGAAACACTATTAAGTAGTGTTGCTTGAAGTTACTTCCTTTTATTATTACAAATAGAACTGTGGCATATGTAAAGAAGAGGAATATTCGTTGTGTGTTAAAAGTCACAATGTTCTAGAAGATGTAACAGCTATTCAAAATGAAGCGCCTCTGGTTAGTATTATTTTTTGAAGAAGCATTTGTTTTCAAAACCAGTGGGCAATGTAGATTTATTTGAGAGACATATTTTCTCTCATAAATTAATCAGTACAAATTGTTCAGCTGCAAAACCTTGATAGGACATTATGTTCAATTTCTCTTTCTATCATGATGGAAATTGTTGTGTACATGATGTTCCAGTGACCTTTCCTCTACTTCCAGATCAGCAGAATTACTCCTGAATCTGATAGTATTGTCTGAACCCTATTGTTAGAGAACTCACATGAACTGTTCGCTGGGGGAGGGTTTCCTGTAGTATCAAGTGAGTCAAGAGCTACACAGACAGAGAGAGAGTGTCATATTACAAGACACTAACAGGTTATTTAGTTTCTTGAATACAAATCACTTACCATAATATAATGTTACAAAGTGATTTACAAGAATAATGTACAAGAAGAAAATACAGTGATATAGTAATAAAATAATAATAATAATAAAGATAACACTAATAGTAAAAACATCCTTTCCAGCTATTCTTGAATTTGGTTCTGAGGATAACACACATTGTTGTATGGCAAGCAAATTCGCAATTATCTGGCATATTAAGAAATTCCCAGATTTTGATCCATTGTGTGACTCAGTTTCCCAATTCATGGCTAAGTGTGGATGAACAAGTGAGCATGTGGATATTCACAAAAAATAATCATCCACTTTCTTTCTACCCAGGTCCTGCTGCTGTTGCTGTGCTACTCGGAGCTAAGCAGTGTTTGACTTAGGGTTACTGTATATCCAATCCAGGGCTCATGGGTTGTTTGCCCGCCCCCCGGACAAACCACAAGTGGTAACCGAAGTACACACCTTGATTATGTGGGAGTAAGGCAACAATGCATGTGATAAGTTACCTGACCTGGAGGGGGGGCAGTGGCAGCAATAGACAGGAAGGCAACCTATTCTTCTCTCGCTGATTCCTTCTTGAGTAATGACTTGCTGTCATTAAAGTGTGTTTCCCTAGGCTTTACTTTCCTCCATCTTCAGTCAGTTGGTATCGGACCTTCCTTTGCTAACCTCATCCACATGTAAGCTTGTATTAATAATGGTTTTGTTTGCCAGGAAAAAAAACTTCAGGTTTTTTTATTCTTTCAACCAGCAGTTTTACCAAACTATTTACTTCTGTACTTTTTTATTATCAGGGTGACTGGGGCAACCCAGTTGAATGGGCAGGGTATAAATAATAAAATTATTATTATTATCATTATTATTAATATACTGATGCTTTTGAATTATGGTGCTGGAGGAGACTCTTGAGAGTCCCATGGACTCCAAGAAGATCAAACCTATCCATTCTGAAGGAAATCAGCCCTGAGTGCTCACTGGGAGGACAGATCCTGAAGCGTAGGCTCCAATACTTTGGCCACCTCATGAGAAGAGAAGACTCCCTGGAAAAAAACTCTGATGTGGGAAAGATTGAGGGCACAAGGAGAAGGGGACGACAGAGGATGAGATGGTTGGACAGTGTTCTCGAAGCTACTAATATGAGTTTGACCAAACTGCGGGAGGCAGTGGAAGACAGGAGTGCCTGGCGTGCTCTGGTCCATGGGGTCACAAAGAGTCGGACACAACTAAACAACAACTGCTCTTCATCTGAAGATCTCAGGTCTGTTCACAGCACATATATCACTTTAATGATATGTACACCAAACTCCAACAGGCTTCTAGAGCGCAGCAAACCATGAGCCTGAGTTTAGACATAATGCTAAGTCAAACCATGGCTTGCAGGGCCCCCAAAGCAAATGCAATTTTTGCTGTAAATGCTACATGCTCTTTCGTGCTTAGGTATTGTCAGGGAACTGCCATCAGTGCCGGAGGGAGAGAGCAAGCTCCAGAGGGATTCCAGAGAGCGTCCTGGGATGGGGAGAGGCAGCCCATCTTCTGGGGAAGAGAATCAGCGTAGCACCAGTGGAGAAGGGGGGCAGATGGGGGAATCGGCGAGGCGGTCCCATGACTCCTTGCCGGGGACCAGCGGGGAGAGTAAGGGTCCTCCGCTGCCTACGCCCTCCTTGCGCAGAAGGCTTCCGCGCAGGGAGAGTAGAAGGAGACTAGGCGTCAAAGAGCTTCTTTGCTGGAATAAGTTTAAGAAACGCCCACTGACGGATTCCGCCAGCGATTGAGACAGCCACGGGTGACTGACTGTCCGGACAGAAAATGTTCACTCAGGCAACCCAGCCAGGTGTTGGCACCGGCTTACGTACGAGCAACCCCTAGAACCATTACAGCAATCCGTCAGTTCCTGACATTGCTTGTACGCAGCCCCGGAGAGGCAGCACAATGAGCCAAACAGGGCTGGCCGGAGAGACAGAGCAAGAAGCCATGGTGCGAGGTCTGGTCGAGAGGAACCGAGACCTGGAGGCGCAAGTAGCTACCCTGTCTGCGCGGCTGGAGGAGAGACGGGCTCAGGATGCACAGGTCAGGGTCACCCTGATAGGGAGGAAGGTCCCGGGGCTGGTACACAAGTTTGGTGGAAAGCCCCAAGACTACAATGCTTTCCGAACGGAAATTCAGTACACTTTGGAATTGCAGAAAAATGACTTTGCGGATGACGGGGAGAGGGTGGCTTACATTGTGGGACATCTGCAGGATGGGGCGCGTGAATGGATCAGGCCCCTGATGGCGACGCAGAATGATGCATTGAAGGATCTTAAGAAATTCTACCAGGGAATGGACGCGATGTTCTCCAGCGAGGTTGAGCAAAGCGTGACACGGCGGGAGCTGATGGGGTGCAAGCAGGGGGGCCTGTCCGTCAGAAACTACTGGTCGCGTTTTGCGATGTTAGTCCACAAGCTCGGGTGGGATCTGGACTCTGAACCAATGCAAATGTTGTTTGAAGCGGGTTTGTCCCCTGAAGTGAAAGACAAGTTGTCCCGAGCGCCCCGCCCGCGGTCGATGGATGAACTCACAAAGACTGCGCTTGCGATCGGTGTACGCCAGGAAGCGCGGGCTCAGGAGAAGCGGGAGATAAGGGCGGAACGTTTCCATGACAACCGCATTCCGGAGATGCCGAGGGAATCTTCCCAGGCGGCGGAGCCGATGGAAATTGATGGAGCGCACACACGCGAAGTTTCAAATGCTGGTGAAGGTCGGAAAAGGGAGGGGAAGGAGTGGAAAACCACCAAGAGGTGTTTCCTCTGTCAACGACCGGGACATTTTGCAAAGGTCTGCCCTCAACGAAAAGCCTGGCAAGGCATGATGGGGGCTGCAGGCCACGACGAGAAGGGGGAGGAAGGGCCGGTGCAGGGAAACGACAACGCCTGGCTGCCAACCAGCAGGGGCAGCAGCCAGGCCAGCGACCAATAGAAGTGCCCCAGCCTGAGCCCCCCCAAGGCATCTATAGCCATAGAGGTGGTGCTAGAACTCCCAAATGGGCACCCCGTCAAAGTGGAGGGACTGCTAGATTCTGGCAGCTCGTGTAATTTCTTCAGCAGAGACTTCGCTCTGGAGCACCAATTCCACCTGTTACCACTAGATTTTCCCTTGCAGGTGACCACCATCAATGGCAGGGAACTCCTGGGAGGGGAAGTGACACACCAGACACCACCAATGCGAATAAGGGTCTCCAGGCACATGGAAACCATTGCCTTCCACGTGGCCACGCTGGCAGGACCCCCAATAATACTGGGAATGAGCTGGCTGGCAATAATGACCCAGTGGTGTCATGGCATCAGCGGTCGGTCACCTTTGGGTCAGCTTACTGCTTAGAACACTGTCTGGGAGGGAAGGAACCAAGAATGACTGTGGCCAGGGTGGCTGGGTTGGCCCTGGAGCAAAAAGGGGAGGTGCCACCACAATATGCTGATTTGAAGGAGGTCTTCAGCGAGCGGGAGGCAGATAGACTGCCCCCCCACAGGCCCTTTGACTGCCAAATCAACCTGCTTCCAGGGGCTCAGTTACCGGTGAGTAAGCTGTATGCCATGTCCGACCGGGAGATGCAGGAGTTGCGGCAGTTTATTGACAAGAACCTGAAGAGAGGTTTCATAAGGGAATCAAAGGCGGTGGGGGGCAGTCCGGTGTTCTTTGTGGACAAAAAAGAGACTAATCAGCCCAGATTAGTCGTGGATTACCGGGCACTAAACCTGGTGTCAGAACCCGTGACTTTCCCAATGCCCAGGATTGACGATATTTTGACACGTGTGAGGCAGGGGAAGATTTTTACCAAGCTGGACCTCAGGGGAGCATACAATTTGATTAGGATAAGGGAGGGGGACGAATGGAAAACGACCATGTTCACCCCTCCGGGGGCTTTTGAGTGCTTAGTCATGCCATTTGGATTACAATCGGGGTCTGCCTGCTTTCAAGCCTTCATGCACCATGTGTTGGGGCCCCTGCTGTACAAGAATTGCGTAGCCTTTTTGGATGACGTCTTAATCTATTCGGACAATGAAAAGCAACACGTCAGAGACGTCAGGGAGGTGCTACAGAGATTGAAGAAGCATCAGTTGTGGGTCAAGCTGGAAAAATGCCAATTCCACGCCAGGGAGGTCGAGTTCCTGGGGTACAGGTTGTCAGATAAAGGACTAGCTATGGACCCGGGCAAAGTGAAGGCAGTGCTGGAATGGAAAGCCCCCCAAAACAGAAAGGATGTGCAGAGGTTCCTAGGCTTCAGCAACTTCTACAGGACGTTCATAAAGAACTTCGCTCACTTGACAGCGCGCATAACGGATTGTCTTAGTAGCAAAAAGAAGTTTGCGTGGACAGAGGGTGCGCAGCAATCCTTTGAAAGACTGAAGAAGGCGTTTGCCTCGGAAGAGCAGCTCCTGCACGTGGATCCGGAGAAGCCCATGAGACTGGAGACGGACGCGTCTGACCGCGCCATTGGAGCAGTCCTTTTGCAGCCCGGGGCCAAGCAGAACTGGAGGCCGTGTGCCTTTTTCTCAAGGAAGCTGAGCAAGTCAGAGCAAAACTACACAGTGTATGACCGAGAACTGCTTGCAATCTATGCGGCATTTCGGCAATGGAGACATCTATTGATAGGGGCGCGGCACAAGATCCAGGTCCGAACTGACCACAAGAACTTGGAATACTGGCGGACCGTGTGAGTGCTCAACCAGAGACAGATCAGATGGTCCCAGGAGTTCGCCAAGTTTTCCTTCGAGATCCGATACGTGCCAGGAGAGGAAAACGTAAGGGCAGATGCTCTCTCCCGGAAACTGGAGTACATGGAAGGAGAGGGACCACCAGAGACCAGGCACGTGTTCCCCGAGGACCGGTGTGTGTGTGGGGGAGCGTTGGTTGGGAAACGAGAACTGGCAGGGCTCACCAGAGACGATGAGTTCGCTCAGACAAAAATCAGGGAACTCCAGGACGGAAAGGAAGACAATAGAGGGTTTGAGGAAAAGGAAGGGCTACTGTACTATAAGGGGGCGCGGTATGTACCGGGGGAGACTTTGAGGGGGAAGGTACTTAGACAACTCCACGACAACCCAACAGCTGGGCACTTTGGACAGCACAAGACCATGCTACTTGTCACCAGGCAGTTCTGGTGGCCAAAGGTGAGGGAAGACGTACAAGAATATGTACGAGGGTGCGACCGATGCCAGAGGGCTAAGGGGGAAAGGGCTGCCCCCGCGGGATTACTGGAACCCTTACCTACACCGGGAAAGCCCTGGGAGGTGGTGTCCATTGATTTTATGACAGATCTGCCCAAGTCAAGGGAAAAGACAGCGGTCATGGTAGTAGTCGATCTACTAACTAAAATGCGTCATTTCATAGCTTGCTCACATGCAGCAACGGCAGAGGAGACAGCCAGGCTGTTTGTGGATCACATTTTTAGACTGCATGGGGCTCCCTTGAGGGTAATCTCGGATCGCGGGAAACAATTTACTTCCCGGTTCTGGAGGAAGCTCATGAGCTTGCTACAGGTCGAGGTGAGTTTCTCGACGGCGAGACACCCAGAAACCAACGGACAAGCCGAAAGAGCGAAAGGTATACTCCAGCAATACCTATGCTGCTATGTCAGCGAGAGACAGAACGATTGGGTAGAGAAATTAGCTTTGGTTGAATTTGCGTACAGGCAGACAGGCACCATCAGGAGGGGGAGGCCATACAGGTGGGAGACCGGGTGTGGTTATCATCCCAAGGGTTGCCCCTAAAGGGAGGGTGCAAGAAGTTGCAGCCGAGGCAGCTGGGGCCTTTTGAGGTAATACAGCAGGTTAACCCAGTGGCATTTAAACTCAAGTTGCCTGACAGCATGAAGATACATCCGGTGTTCCATAGGTCCCTACTTTCACCTTACAGGGAGGGGCGGGAATTCCCGGGACGGGAGGGAGGGGTTACCACCCACCCGCGGGTAGAGGAGAGAGAACACTGTAACGAAGCCACGGAAATACTCGATTCAAGGTGGCGAGGTCGCCAGGTAGAGTACTTGGTAGCCTGGGAGGGGGAACCTAGGTCGGAAAACACGTGGGTCCCTGCTGAATCAACCGCTGACGGGTATCTGGTGGAAGAATTCCACAGTTTGTTCCCAGATAAGCCCAAACCATTAGCTAGATTTGGGAGGAAGAATTTGGACCCACAGACGACGAAGGGGACTTTGTGGGTTTTCCTGCCTCCGAAGAGGAGGGAGAGGAGGTGTCTGAGGGAGAAGAATCAGATTGGGAGGTTCAACCAGAGGGAAGAGATCCGAGCGGATGGGAGGCTGGTTTTGAATCCTCAGAAGATGATAGCTCCTTCAGGGGATTCCCCGGTTCATCGGCCGAGGAGAGAGAGGAGGTTGTATCGGAAAATCGCGCCAGGGGTGGGGTGGGGGGGTCCTGAGGAGGAGGTGGATGTCAGGGAACTGCCATCAGTGCCGGAGGGAGAGAGCAAGCTCCAGAGGGATTCCAGAGAGCGTCCCGGGATGGGGAGAGGCAGCCCATCTTCTGGGGAAGAAAATCAGCGTAGCACCAGTGGAGAAGGGGGGCAGATGGGGGAATCGGCAAGGCGGTCCCATGACTCCTTGCCGGGACCAGCGGGGAGAGTAAGGGTCCTCCGCTGCCTACGCCCTCCTTGCGCAGAAGGCTTCCGCGCAGGGAGAGTAGGAGGAGACTAGGCGTCAAAGAGCTTCTTTGCTGGAAGAAGTTTAAGAAACGCCCACTGACGGATTCCGCCAGCGATTGAGACAGCCACGGGTGACTGACTGTCCGGACAGAAAATGTTCACTCAGGCAACCCAGCCAGGTGTTGGCACCGGCTTACGCACGAGCAACCCCTAGAACCATTACAGGTATGATTTGGTTTAAAACAATGTATGAACCAAACCAGAGGGATTGTTGCAGAGCTCAGTGCAGTCTTCTATTCCCTTCTATGTTTTGCTATGAGATATTTTACTCTGCCCTTATATTTTGGTGTTTGGTTTGCTATTTATTATTTTTATGGATAATTTAGGTGTTTTGAGCTGCGCAGGGGGCTAATTTTTTTTACATGCTTCTTACACAATGTAGGAGAATATGTTTTTTGTTTTGAGACTTATTTTAGAGCAACAATGGAGGTCATCCTTTATGTTCCCACCAACATCTAAAGTGGGGCTTTGGTATTAGGTAGAGAGCCTTCTTTCTCTTTGTCTGCATTCAGTCTGTGAAGCTCCTTGCTTTGGAAGGCCCATGTTTCTCACTCCCCTGGTGACCTTCCACTGCCATGTGAAAACCTTTCTACTTTAGAAAGATGTTTGGGCTGTGGTAATCTGCTTTTATTTTTTCCCCTGATTGTATGTTTCGTTTGACACACACAGGGTGTTTCAATTTTTTGTTGTTCAGTCTTGAATTTTACCTGCCATATCATCTTTTATCTCAGTTTTTTTGTATTCTAATTTTATTAGCTTTAAGGGTTTTAGGCTGCCTTGGACATCTTATGGAAATGTGGAGTAGAAATAATTTAATTACTACATGTATTTGTTTGCCAACAAGTCACCATAGCTGTGCACACTTGTGAAAAAACAATATTATAGGATGACACAGAGAGCACAACCAAGTAACTCTTTTTCTTTTATTTCATCAGGATTATCACCTGCCCAGGAAGCTATCAGTACAACGAACAGATTTCTGGCAAGCAGTGCATGGGTCATATTATCTCCAAAGGTCTGCTTTAAGAAGATTAAGGTACTGGCTGTGGATTCTATTAATAGGGAGGGAGGTGAAATCCAGCATAAAAGGTCATGCATGTCAGTGATCCAAACTAGCAGCAAGGCAAGGCTAGTGTCACACTGAAATGTGAAGAGGAGGATCTCAGCTGCACAAGGAATGACAGAAGGAGGTTTCTAATGATACAAAACACTGAACAATGTAAGAACTCTGGCTTCTTATTCTGGGCATGGAGATGTCTTCAAGGTGAGAAAAATGGAACTGTATCACATTGATGTATACATATATATATATATTTCCATTTCAACAATCCAATCAAACCTCATCATATATTCCAAATTATACATATTATTTAATAATCAAACAGTCCAAATATTATGCCAAATTATAATTTTTCAGGGGGACTTCACCATGCTCCGAGGTCGGGGGTGGATCTGATCATCTCATACTTCTACTGCTTTTCATAATCTTTCCCGATAGTTCACATAAGTCATTCTGATGTTAATCCTCGTTATTTTCCACAGCCTCTGAGTTCTTCTGGCAAGCGAGATAGCTCAAAACAGTGTTTCTGTGTGATTTTTATGTCCAAGATTCCCCTCCACATTGATGTATTATTTGCTTAGAAGAAGACTGGAGTCCTCATCCTTGGGAGGACACTACGTGACACCTGGAAGGTACAACAGTCTGACTGTATCATTAACATGTACAGACTAGATTGCATTCCCAAGACTTTCTTAAGACCCCTCTAGACCTTTAATAATGGTTTTTTGTTCTTGTAGTTGTTGTCACTGCTGGAGTCTTGGCAAAGCCCCAGCCTGAACAGAAATGCCTTATTTCTCAAGATCTTTGTGGGAAAACCTAGTTCCAAATGGAATGATTTGCCAGAGGAGGTCTGTGTAGTGCTTTCCAAGTCACACCGATATCTATTGCTTGCCATGAAATGGTTTTTGGTAAGGGCAATAGCCATTTATTGCTCCTTGGCTAACCTCGCTAGCTGCCATCAGAGGTAGGTTAGACAGAAAGTGACCCTAAGTCTCCCATTTTGCTTCATAGCTGAGCAGGGATTTGAAGCTGGCCTTTTGTCAAGTCTGTCCAACATTCTGTTCATTGTGCTTAATTTTGGGGCCTCACAAATAATGGCAGAGCTGGGCAGTGGTAGAATGTGGGGAACCAAATAATTTGTTGCATTTTGTTTTTATTATGTGCAGATCTCTCGTTTTTTACACCACCTATATTTTTTATGCCTTCCCCACCTGTAGTCTGAAGTAGTACAGTCCGTTCTAACACTCCCTCACCCCACCCTGCATACTTGAATCAATAATTCAATAAAAATAAATTCTATGAATGCATGATGAAGCTAAAAAAAGAATAATTTCCCTGATACTGCCTTCTTGTTCCTTTTCAGTCTTAAAATTGGTGTATGGCACCATTAGCACAACAATCAGTCTAAAGCCATGGCTGCCATTTTTACCAACAAGACCCTGATTGTGAACAACAAGGACAAGGATAAGTTGGAGCTGGAACGTGAGCTAACCCGAGCATTGGAGAACAAGATTATGCTTCTGTATTTTGGCTCTGGTGAATGTCTTCGATGCCAAGAGTTTGCACCCATCCTGAAAGATTTTTTTGTGAGGCTCACAGATGAATTTTACGTGGAGAGAGCATCCCAGCTGGTCCTGGTCTTTGTCTCACTGGATGAGACTGAGGAGAAGCAAGACAAGTTTCTGAAGACCATGCCCAAGAGATGGTTGTTTTTGCCCTTCCAGGATGAATTCAGGAGGTAGGGATTCCAGTGCTTAGACAGCTTAGACAATGGCCAAATTCAAAGTGAGTCACCAGAGGCATATTTGCATAGTTTATGCATTGCCAGGGGTTGGGCTAGATGACCCTTGGGTCCCTTCCAACTCTAAGATTCTATGATTCTATGACCTTTGCCAGGAGCTGCTGCATAGTTGTGCAGCACACCCATGTGGTGAACTGTTGAATTGCAAGGGGTAGCTTCTCCTTCATGCCTTGGACTGAGTTTTCGGGAGGTGTGGATAGGCTGTGCAGATCAGGACGAGGTGGGGGGGAGTTGCTCAAGGACAACCGCTGGGCGGGACGCAGCAGAATAGGACCAACCACGTCAGAGTCCTGGAATACCAAAAGTCCTCAGGGGAGGAGGGTCCTCCCTAGGGAGCATCCCAATGGGGTGCCTTTCCGCACCCTGTTCCGTCTCCCTGAAGCTCCACCCTTGCCTCCTGACTTGGCTTCACCTTCAGAGTCACCAGGGCCACCGCCAGTCCACTTTCCCAAGAGGAGATCACTGCTCCCACTACTGAAGGTGGGAAAATGCATAACGTGATGATGTCACAATACTGAGTAAGTGATCCTATATGTTGCAGGGGAAAAGAACTTGACACAGAGGTTTTTGGTGGCATCCCCATGATATATAATGTGCAGATATGCTCAGAGTTAGTAGCTGGGCAAAGGAAATGAGCAATCATCATGCAAGCAATTCGGTTTTGAAACTAACTAACTAACTAACTAACTAACTAACTAACAAGCAAAACTCATTGTTTTCCAGACTTCAAACTTTTATTCAAAACCTTGGAGCTTCATCTCTCTTTCTGTATTAACTTCCAGGGAACTGGAATTGAGATTTTCTGTGACAAACCCCCCAGTGGTGGTGGTGTTGAAACCAAACGGAGAAGTCATTGCTACAAACGCAGTGGAGGAGATTAAGCAGGTGGGCCCTGCTTGCTTCAGGAACTGGCAGGAGGCAGCTGACCTGGTGGAGAGGAACTTCCTCCTGGCCCAGGACTTTGACAACGTGGCTCTGAGGAGCATCATGGATCCCATCCGCCGGCTCAAATACAAGCTTGCAAGCAACAAAAGCAGAAGGGGAAGCAAAGATGACAACGAAGAAGAAGTGTTCTCCTGACAGGACATTTCTTCCCATGGTAGCTTTGTTGTAGGTGAGCTTAACTCTTCCCAACCCATGGCCTGTGTGCAGGATAATGATTGTTACCTACAAGCACAGAAATTGTTACTGAGAACAGATTTCAGGCTTCTGAAAATCTAAGTGCCTTTTACTTTTCTATAAAAAAAAATTCTAGCCTTTATGACTGTGAAGATAGTCATGAAAGTGTGTGGACAATATCTTGTGAAAGCATAGAATGTGGGAGTCTGGTGGGTGAGGGTTGTTCATGCAGATTTTCAGTGGCTCCTGGGAACTGTGTCTAGCATTTGCCCCTTCCACTTGAATAGCAGAAGACGCCCATGTGGATTTGTTTGCTTGAATTTGCTACCCTCCCTTGACTGCAGCGTGCCAGGATGTGCATACATTCAATGCAACATATTAAATGTCAGTAAAACATCACTTAAAACCATAATTAAAGCAACATAGGGATTACAGTGCTACTGTGTAGAAGCAGCAGAACTACTCAGTCAAAAATGACTCAATTGCTCCCAAAAGCCTGGGCAAAGAGGTGTATCTTGACTCATCGGCAAAAGAAGTACAATGGTGGTGCCAGATGCACCTCCAAGGGGAGGGAGTCCCTAAATGGGCAGGGAACCGCAGAGAAAGCCTTCCTATGTGCCACTGCCCTGAGAGTTTTAAGGGGTGCCAGCTCCACCAGAAAAGCCTCCTCTGTTGATCTTACAGGTGCTTCTTCAGTTATCAGGGAAGCCAAATGATGTAGGGTTTTGTACATGAACATAAGCACCTTGAATTGGTATTGGATGCAAATAGGCAACCAGTGCAGGATTTGGGGGACAGGTGTTGCAGCTTCTGAACTGTCTTTTATTTATTTCCTAACATTTATATACCACTTAATTATAATAAAACTTTAATGATTCAAAGGCAGCACTACACAGAGCGCATTACAGTAGTCCAATACGGAAGTTATCAATGCATAAATTTAAAAAAATGCATGCAGATGTGCTTTTTTTTTGCTTACTATATACAGTAGTGTCTGCTTTCATATGGCTCTCCCTGTTCCATCACTGGAATATTCTGTTACAACTTGCTTTAGGCTCAGACAATAACTACTGTAAACCCAAATTAACATTCACTTGGTGCAAGGCCTTCTGTGTGGTAGCATTTTCCTTGTGGAACACATTCATACTAGAAACTTCAGGTTCTTCTTATCAATCTGTAAAAAACATACCATGGCTTTCAACAGGCATTGCTTTGTCAGGTTTTATTTTCTACTGTGTCATTGGTCGACTGCTGATTTTGTAGCTTTTGTCTTATTGTGGTGCTGTTTGAAATTACGATTCTCCTAAATGACTTTGAAGCTTAGTGGGTGGTATATAAACTTTAAAAATAAAAAATGATAGATAAGTGCACAAACAAAATACGGCATCACCAAAGAAGGCATAAAAAGGAGAAGGGAACATTTTCAAACATATACTGCTTATGAAAAGAGAAAGATTAGTGGTTTAGTTTTGCTTCTGAGCTTTAATTCCTCAGCAAATAGCAGGTGGAGTGTGGGGAGTATTCCTATTCCAAATGGGATCTGAGCAGAAGCAAAGTGCTAAAGCCCTGCTCACCCCCTGCCAGGGTTCTAATCTGACTTGGCCCCTTTCCATATGCTGGCTGTTAAAACCAAAGCAGCTATGCAAGGATGAAATATGTGGCAAACATCATGCTTTGTTTGGTCCCCTATAGTACACCAGTCTTGGCCCACCTGGTGCCCTCCAGTTGTAACCCGACCACACTTCCCATCATCCCTGACCATTGGCCCTGCGGGTTTGGGCTGATGGCAGTTGTAGACCAGAAAGTCTTCTGGGGGGTACCACGTTGGGAAAAGTATTGCTTGAGATGCATGGCGTCTGCCAACCTATGACTCCGCTCTGGCTTTCCTCTGATAGCTCATGGAAGAAGACATGTGATTTGCCATGGTGCTCTGTGTTGCACCACACACAGACATGCGCAGATCCTCTTTACAAGAATGTGTTTTCATTAATTTATTATGACCATTTCTCTCTTGCTTTCCTGAACCAGGTACAGGGGACACTAAGTTGTTTGCAACTGTTGGTTGGTAGAGAAAGAAGATGACTAAGGAGTGAGGGCATACTAAGAAGTGTATAAACTAAGAATGGTGTACTCACTAAATCTTTTTTAAAGGAACACTTTAAGAAGGGATGTAAGAAGGCATCATTTTCTATTTCGCCCTGTGTTTGTGACATGCAGTACTGAATCCATTCCACTGCAGTTCATCTTCCACCAAATACTATGGTAATCATCTCACTGTCTGTTGTGACAAAATTATGTAACTGTGCTTTGCATGCAGATGGTCCTGGGTTCAATCCCTGGCATCTCCAGGCAGGGCTGGGAGTGTCTTGAACCTTGGAGAACTGCTGTCAGTAAATGCATTCGACCCACAGCTGTGAGGCATTTGCGAGCTTTTTTGCAGAGAAAGTCCTGTTGCTCCGCCGTGACCTCCCTGCCAATTTAGATACAGTGACAGAACTGGAGGCCCTTTGACTGTCTTTGGGTCCAGTGTTAGACCATTTCGATCGGATACTCCCTGCTGATGTGGATAGACTCCTCCAAGCTGGTAGGCCCATCACCTGCCTCCTTGATCCGTGCCCGTCTTGGCTGATTAGGACGTGCCCAGATATTGCGCGGACCCCCCCTGGTTGAAATTATCAATTTGTCCCTTGGCACAGGGATATTCCCAGGGGAGCTGAAGGAAGCAATGGTGTGTCCGCTCTTAAATAAAACTTCAGTAGATCCTTTAAATCTATCCAATTACCGCCCAGTTTCAAATCTCCCATATCTGGGTAAGGTAATTGAGAAAACAGTTGCTGAATAGCTTGGTAGGTTTCTGGAGGAAACATCGGCTTTAGATCCATTTCAGTCTGGATTCCATCCTGGTTTTGGGACCGAGACGGCTCTGGTCGCCCTAACAGATGATCTCCGCAGACAACTGGATCGAGGCGGGTCGGGACTGCTAGTTCTCTTAGATTTGTCAGTAGCCTTTGACATGGTTGATCATGATCTTTTGGACCACCGCCTCGCCGATGGGGGGATACAGGGCATAGCCCGTAAATGGCTGTGCTCTTTTATCTCTGGTCGGGGACAGAGGGTGGCTCTAGGGAGGGAGATGTCATCACGTCACCCATTGGTGTGTGGAGTGCCGCAGGGCGGGCGCAATCCTCTCCCCGATGCTTTTTAACATCTTTATGTGCCCCCTTGCCCAGATTATCCAGAGCTTTGGACTGGGTTGTCACCAATATGCTGATGACACTCAGCTCTATCTGCTGATGGATGGCCATACCGACTCGATCCCTGACACACTGACCAGATGTTTGGCAGCTGTGGCTGGATGGTTTCGTGGGAGCCGATTGAAACTAAATCCTTTGAAGACAGAGGTCCTCTGGCTGGGTCGGGATGGTATGGGGATGAGGGACCAACTCCCTTCTCTTGTGGGGGCCCAATTAGTGCCAGCGCCTTCCGTTAAGAGTTTGGGTGTAATCCTTGATGCCTCCCTTTCCATGGAGGCGCAGGTTACAACAACAGCCAAGGTGACATTTTTCCACCTTCGCCGTATCAAGCAGTTGGTTCCTTACCTTTCCCGCCCCGACCTGGCCACAGTGATCCATGCGATGGTCACCTCCAGGCTTGACTACTGTAATTCGCTCTGCGCAGGGCTGCCCTTGAAGCTGTCCCAGAAACTCCAGCGGGTGCAGAATGCTGCAGCGAGGCTCCGCACAGGGTCTCTGCCATGGGAGCATATTCACCCAGTGCTTTTCCAGCTGCACTGGCTCCCAGTGGAGTACAGGGTCAGATTTAAGGTGCTGGTTTTGACCTTTAAAGCCCTTCACGGCCTAGGACCCACATACCTACGGGACTGCCTCTCCTGGTATGCCCTACGGAGGACCTTAAGGTCCATATTTAGCAACACCCTAGAGGTCCCGGGCCCTAAGGAACTTAGATTAGTTTCAACCAGAGCCAGGGCCTTCTCAGCACTGGCTCCAGCCTGGTGGAATGCTCTGTCTCTTGAGACCAGGGCCCTGCGGGATCTGATCTCTTTCCGCAGGGCCTGTAAGACAGAGTTGTTCCACCTGGCCTTTGGCTTAGAATCAGTTTGATTCCCTCCCCCTCTTCCTTTTTCCTTTCTCCTCCTATGAAGAGATTGCACCCTAATGTTTTAATGTTGTATCTTAATCTTTTAAATTGTATTTTAATCAACTTGTTTTTATTATTGGTTGTTAGCCGCCCTGAGCCCGGTCTTGGCTGGGGAGGGTGGGGTATAAATAAACATTTATTATTATTATTAAGATACACTAAGACCATGCTGGGTCTTAGTAATCACAGCATCCTTTTCTAAGTGCTCACAGACAGACTGTTGAATTATCTGTTTTAGGACCTTTCCCGGTATTGATTACTGACTCAGTAGTTACTTGAGTCTTCTTTTTCCCCCACCTTTTTGATGGGGACAAGATTTGCCCAACTCCAGTCCGCAGGTAACCTCACCTGTTCTCCAAGAATTCTCAAAGATTATAGATACTGAAAAGTAGCATTTGTATTATTAGTGTAGCTTTAAACACTGGCATTCATAATATTTTCTTAGTACCTGAGAATGTTCAAAGTGCTTTACATATATCCACAAAAATTATTACAACCTTGTAAGGCAAGCCAGTACTATTATCCCCATATTGGAGATACAGGGCCTAAAGCTGAAAGAGAGTAGATTGCTGATTTCAACTAGGGGATTACCTAATTCACAACTTCCATCTTGTCCTAGGCACTTCACTTTTTTCTCTGCCACATTAAATTTCTACTTGCTAGGCTGCTTTTAAAGGTACAGGAATAGGGCCTTGAGGGCTGGTGGGTGGAAATAGGCAACCCTATGCCATTACCCTCCGTTCGTTGAGAAGGCTCGTGTTCCACCTCTTGGGGCTTTGAATCAGACTCCCTAGAAAACATATACAAGGCCTTCAGGTAGGAAATGGTTAATAAAAGAGAGAAAGGTGGGAGGATTGCTTCCTCCTGTGTTGGGCAGAGACACTCCGGGAAGCCTCCAATGTCATCACTCCTGCAAATGGAATGTGGAAAATCTGCCCTGTCTGACACCCTGTAACCCAAATGGCTCATCCATGATTCCTCACAGACATGTGACATGTACCAACACTTCTGAGTCTGGCGTCCTTGGACCTGGTTTAAACAAAAGGAGACGCAGACTTCCGCTGGATGCATAAGACTCTCCTGGGGTACAGCTTTCAGGCAATGACTTTAGTACATCCTCTTGTGTGATGAGGCCAACAGCGAACGAGAATCCTTTCTCCTGACCTCATTCCTCAATCTAGGGCACACCTTAGCTCTAGAATCTGACAGAGCTCTCCAAGAAGAAAGAAAGGAAAACCATTTCGCTCCTGCCATTTTCAAGAGAGGAATGAATATCTGTCTCTGGGAAATGAAGGGCCTTCTCTGGTGCTGCGTGTGTGTTCCACAGAACTGTCAGACTGGACCTTTCATTTGAAGACTATGCCAAGGCATGATTCCATGACTATTCTAAGGCACCTGTGCCTTAACTGTTCCCAATCAATGCCTCTGGAACTCCCCTCCCAGTCATGACATCTTTGCAACAGCCCCACTTGAAGAACTCTGACTCACTGGGAGAACCGCTGAGCCCTTGGAAAAGAGCAGTCGTGTGCCTTCAGAATCTGAGGACAATTCACGGATGAAGACCATGGATGCCTAGGAAATAGTTGGGGGTCTTACAACAAATGCTGGGGGGTCTTACAACAAATGCTGAAGCCTGTGGGCTGTTCAAGGGAGGCACATGACAGGGGAATCTCTAGCACCGAAGGCAGTTGTGCTTGTGGTACTTGTCATCTGTGTCCAAGCTCTGAGGGATGAACATGAATAAGGCCAGGGACCACAATGATTCCACCTACCCTTGCAATGGCAGCCAGTCACCACTGGGCAATGGGCTCTTAGCCAGTGATTCAGGTTTCCTGAGTGCTGTTTGGGCTTCTGTGCAGACATCCACCTCTGGGGAAGGCATGGGATGTGTGACTTTCTGCCCCAACCAGCTGCTTCAGGTCACTACGCATCTCAGAGAAATGGACAAACAGTTCCAGCATTTCCGGGAACTTTTCCAGCAAGATGGCAAGTATTGGAAGCATTTTATTTATTTGTGAGTCATCTCACACTTCCTCCAAGTAACTTGGAAGGGCTAGGGAATTAGCTAAGCTTGGGAGGGGTGAATCTGCCTCCCTTCTCTGCCGTTTTCTGCATGTTTTTTTTACTTCTGGTTCTGTTCCATTTCTGCAATGAATCTTCAGACTTTGTTTTCAAACATTCATCTCAAAATACAATTTTTGAGGAATATATGGTTTTTTATTTTAAAAACTGTTACATTTAGTAGAGGCAATCTGTTAATTATTATTATGGTCATTTTTTCATATAGAATGGTTACCGACAAGCACATACAAAATGCAGTAAAAATAATGAATGTCCAAAATAAAAATAGAAAAATGAAATGAAAATACAGAGGGGAAGGGGAAACCAGGAGACAACTGAGAATGCAATGCCACATACAATTATCACATATAAGAAGAAAAAGGTGAATCAAATTAGTTCTCAATAAAGCCTCTCCACATAGTAATCTGTGGAGCAGGGGGTTTAGTGGGCTGTGTGGATCAATTAACATAGGAGAAAAGCTAAGTTGCATAAAAGTGGTCTATTTTTGATGAACCACTTAGGACTCTCTGCTTGTGTGTCAGGTGTTCTGACAGCGCAATGTCCCATTCACTAGCTACTCTTAGGAAGGAGGTGAGTCCGATTTCCAATGGGAAGCCACTGACATTCTGACTGCGGCAATAAGCATAAACTCAAGAGATTTGTGTGTGATGGATTGGTGAGTTGGCACCAGGCTCCAGGGACAGGTGTGCCAGGGCTGAGTCTGGGGACAGTGCCTGAGAAGTGACGGTGGAAACAGTGTGCAAAATTTGGGTCCAGAAACTGAACTATGCAGCAATCCCACTCAAAATGCATTTTTTTTGTATTTACATTGATTAGTCAGTCACCTATTAACCTTCCACTCTAGGGTAATACACATGGTAATACACATAAGGAAATATATCTTCAATGAGTACTTTCTCTCATATCTTTTATAAATTTAAACTTTTAGAAAATGCATTTTAACCGGTAGTGGCTGATGCAGTACAAGGCAATGGGAATGAATGAGGTTGCACACCCTGAAGATTTTAATATTTGGTCCTCACAATCAAGCTAAACACTATACCCATGGTCAGCATGCTGACTCTAGTTAATACTAATTTGTTTGTTTTTAAAGTCAAGCACAAGAATTATTCACACCCCTGAACATTTATCAGAATGCAAAAAGATGTGAGACTTCTGAATCATCTGTATTAATGTATAATAATGATTAATTAAAGTGGCTGTCCTGCCCTATTTCTGAAGGGTGGTAACCAGTTGTTAGAACACACTCTCAAGATATTCTCTTGAATAAAGTCTAGTTAAAACAGCTAAAAATTTAATTACACTGCAAGCCAATGCAAACTTAAGTGCAGTTAAGTCAATGAAAATCTATAGGCTTAAATGCACTTAACTGAGCGTTGGGTTGCGGTCAACTGCTGTATAACTCCCATCTTCTAATGCCTGAATCCTAGCCTAGGAATTCCAGGAATTAGTACTGCCAACTGTTGGTTATTTTTACTCTCTTGTGGCCACTGACACCCCATTGATTTAAATTAAGTTTGTTGGAAAGTAACCTTCTTTGGGATTGTGCCCCATGTTAATTAATGGGTCAAGGGTGTCATTTGAATCTTTCCCCTTAAGCAACAAAATATATTAAGGCAGTATTGGCAAAGATCACTACAAAAGTGTTTCCAGATTGATTGTTGAGCTTATGGTGGGACTCTAATGAGGGCAACCACTTACTGAAGGTATATTTAGCCAACTCCCAGAGGACAAGGTCCCTTCAGTCCCCCCATAAAATATTTGAGGGGGCTAGTCCTCCCCCCAAAGGGCATTGCCATTCAAATGGTGTTTGTGCGCCACATCTTGTGATCAGTTATGTGGGGCAGGGCTTACTGCCCCGCCCTCCCATATTTTATTCAGGTGGGAACCCCAGCCAGAACTGTTCAAGGCATGTTGAATTATTCCCAAATCAGTACAAGAGACAAGTGGTTCTTGTGGCACAAGTTTGCTGCTCGCCCCCCCCCCCCAACTCCTCTTCACAGAGTCATAATCTTTGTGCTGGGAGAAATCCAAAACATCATGTTCCCTGAGCGCTAGACTTTAACAGTGCAGTCCTATGCAGGTCTACTCAGAAGTAAGTCCTGTAATGGAACTTTCTCCCAGGTAAGAAGCAATTAAGTAAGTGATTGCAACCTCAGATCATTAACACTCAGGAAATGGTCATAAGACAGAAAAGCCTTGTCTAAATATGCAGGGGTGAAACTAGGCTTTATTTCACTCGGATCATAGGCCCAGTTTGGTACACACACCCGTGCACATTTGCATGCGCGCGCACACACACACACAGCGTGGAACCTCAATGGCGCCCCTCTGAAAGCTTCCGGCTATTCCTTACTCCTGTAACTACAGCACTGCCTGCTATCATAGGTTGCTGCCTCTATGCCTCATCAGAAGCTCCACAGTCAACCAGGAACTGCTTTAGTAACAATGCAATCTTTGCAACAAACATCATTATACTAAGCTGCAGCTGAACACCAGCAGCAACCGGCACGAGGGCCAGGCTAAACAGGACACCATTCACGCAACCAGCAATTGTCTGAATGACTTTTTCAAAGTGCATTGCAAGCATGATTCCCACCTCCCACCCCAATCCAAATCAGGACTCTGGTGTGAGCTTCAGCCCTTTGCTCCTGCTGCAGTTCTGATCCAGAGTGCATGAGAGTGAACAGGAGCTCACCTGCTTTTTTTTTTTATAAAATATTTATTGAGGTTTTACAAAAAACAAAAGTTTACAGAATAAAAAGAAAACATATAAGAAGAAAGAGATAAGAAAAAACATACAAAAATACATAAAAAATAAAAAATAAAAATACAAAATGCAAAAAGCGAATAAGTAAGAAAAAAATAAAAACAAATCCATTTTTTGTATCTTTAAACTCATTAGCTTGTTTCCTTGACCTCCTCACACCTCACCTTTTTGTATTCCCATTTACATAATCAAATCAGCAAATCCTTACCCTCTTTCATTTATCTTAACTCTATATCTTAACATATTATAACTCTATATTTTCATCCATTATCAATCCATTTTTGCATATTCTTATTAACTTTGTTGCTAGTACCCCCTATTCAATCCAATCATCATTTTAACATTCATTAATTTTACAGTGTTTCTGTAGATAGTCTTTAAATTTCTTCCAATCTTCTTCCACCAACTCTTCTCCCTGGTCTCGGATTCTGCCAGTCATTTCCGCCAGTTCCATATAGTCCATCACCTTCATCTGCCACTCTTCCAGGGTGGGTAAATCTTGTGTCTTCCAATACTTTGCAATCAGTATTCTTGCTGCTGTTGTTGCGTACATAAAAAAAGTTCTGTCCTTCTTTGGCACCAATTGGCCGACTATGCCCAGGAGAAAGGCCTCTGGTTTCTTCAGGAAGGTATATTTAAATACCTTTTTCATTTCATTATAGATCATCTCCCAGAAAGCCTTAATCTTTGGGCACGTCCACCAAAGGTGAAAGAATGTTCCTTCATTCTCTTTACATTTCCAACATTTGTTATCAGGCAAATGATATATTTTTGCAAGCTTGACTGGTGTCATGTACCACCTATATATCATTTTCATAATATTCTCTCTTAAGGCATTACATGCCAAAAATTTCATACCGGTGGTCCACAACTGTTCCCAGTCAGCAAACATAATGTTATAACCAATATCTTGTGCCCATTTAATCATTGCAGATTTAACAGTTTCATCCTGCGTGTTCCATTTTAACAGCAAGTTATACATTCTTGAAAGTATCTTAGTTTTGGGATCTAACAGTTCTGTTTCCAATTTTGATTTTTCCACCTGGAAGCCATTTTTTTTGTCCAAATTATAGGCCTCTCTTATTTGATAATAATGAAGCCAGTCTCGCATTTTATCTTTTAATTTCTCAAAACTCTGCAATTTCAATTTCTCTCCTTCTTGTTTCAATATTTCCCAATATTTCGGCCATTTGGCCTCCATATTGAACTTTTTCTGAGCCTTCGCTTCCATTGGTGACAGCCACCTTGGGGTTTTATTTTCCAATAAGTCTTTGTATCTTATCCAGACATTGAACAATGCTTTCCTGACAATATGGTTTTGAACAGGAGCTCACCTGCTGCTGCCCCAATGCAAATGGCAGGCATGGGTGAGTCAGTAGGTGCTTGATATAGTACATTGATACCCTAAATAGACATGGAGGGCCCTAGCTATTTCCGTGACATGATGAACTAATAATCCAACAATTTATGTATTTCTGCTTTGAAAGAGAAGTGCATTCTCGAATGCCTCCTTTGGTGAGGACCAATGCGGCTGGTGCTTGCCACATTGTGCAGCCTGTGAGAAAAGTCACCAGATGGCGCTCAGCAACAGCGAACCCTGTTTTCAGACTAACCAAATTTGCATCCTCTTCAACCAGCATCCTGTTAAGTTGGGCTGAACATCCAGAGCCAAGTTGAGCACAGCTTTAAAGTGTGGAGGCTGGATTACATCCACACTTCTTATATTTATCTGCAAAGGAAGATCATAGTTCAGTAGTAGAACCTCTGCTTAATGTGTCCAGAAGTCCAAACAGCCAGGTTTTTTGTTGTTGCTGGCATTTCTAGTTTAAAGACTAGATAGCAGGCTCAGATTCTGTCCTCCTGACCACAAACTTAAGCAATATCTGACCTTTGACCTCACCCATTCCTACTTTGTACACATAGTAGCTGCAAACCTTGTGTAATGCACATGGGGCTGCATTCTGACTTTGCATAAGACTGTGGCACCACTGACCAAGACCCCCATTTATTGCTAGGAAGATGTGGGGCCAGGAGGAAATGGCTGTGGAGATCCCATGATTTGCATGCCTATCTGTGGGCAGCCCCTATTTTGCATTGAGCTGCCTTTGGTTTGCCATTTCACAGTGTCCTGGTTGGATTATCTCTATGGCTATAATCCAATCCACATCTAGCTGAAAGTAAGACCCATTGACCACAATGCGGCATATTTCCGATGATTAGGCTGTGAGACTAGTTTCTCCTCCCCAACTATTCTCTCTTGGAAATATCCCAAGGCTGTTTTGTCTCCCATAATCTCTGGGTTTGGAAATGATTGAGGACCCCTTCGTCCTGGTTCCTTCCCCAACAATTGTCCCACTGCATTCATGTTATCTTGGCCAGCAGACATCCTCTTTGCCTTGATAAGAACTCACTCATTTAGTGTGACAGCTCCTCCATTGTGGAACTCCCTGCCTGTTGCTATTAAACAGACACCTGCACTTCATTCTCTTGGGTGCCTGCTGGAGGAATTCATTTTGGCAAGCCTACCCTGATGCCAGTGGCGTAGCGTGGGTTGTCAGCACCCGGGGCAAGGCAAGTAATTTGCGCCCCCTAACCCGTGGATTTGCGCCCCCTAACCCGTGGATTTGCGCCCCCTAACCCATGGATTTGCCCTAACCCCAGATGTTGCGCCCGGTGCGGCCGGCCCCCCCTGCACCCCCCACGCTACGCCACTGCCTGATGCTTAGAAATGCTGATGTGAATTTTAATATATTTTAGCATTTTAACTTTAGTACATTTTAAAGTATTATGTTTTTAAATTTATCTTTGAAGGTTTTTTCTTTTTTCTTTACCATTAAGCGGTATATAAATTTTATGTAATAAAATAAATGAATTAAATGTTTATTATTTATTAAGTTATGTTATGACAACCCAATAAAATCAGAGATAGAAATAATAATACACGTTTATCTGCTGTTATTTTGTTTGCAGGCGATGCCCTCTCAGACCCAATTGAGGTTAGACTGGCTGACTTGCTCCAGGCCACCTCATCATTTCTCAGCAAGTACCCAGCCTTGAATGGTTCTGCCATTCAGCCAGCCATTGCCTCTCTCATCACCTGTGTGAATGGTGAGTATCTAACCCCAGGTACTTTCAAGCCACCCTGAACAATGTTTCCAAAGACAATTTAAAAGATGGGGTAATGACATATAGAATATAAGAACACCTTATTTATCCAGAGGAGGGGAAATTTAGCAAGCATCACATATCATGGCTCAGTAATAAGAGGCGGTGTCTGCCACAGTTCCCTCTTCCACACTACCGTTATATATTTATGTGCTGCATTTCTCCCACACCCTTCAGGGGCCCTTCATGGTTCCCTACCCTATTTCAGCCTCAGCAGGCGGCAAGATTCACCCAGTCAACTGGGTGGCGGAGCAGGAATTTGAACCTGGGGCTCCTGCAATCCTAGTTTTGCATTCTAAGCACAGTGCCATCTTTTATTGAAGGTCTAGGAGACCTTTCCTTCTGGTTCCTGTCTGCCTTAATGGATGCTGCTCCCACAGTGGCGGAGACCATTAGCAAAGAATAAACAAGGATTATTTGAGGGTAATTGTCCTTGCAAGCTCCCCACAGGACCCGGGGCACTTCACCCATCGGTAAGCTCCCTACTCAGCCATTAATGAAGCAAAGGCACTTTATTGGAGTGAAATTAGGACTAATATACAGACACATGCTGGAATAGATGGGACAAAATCACAAACTGCTAAATTGGAACAGCTACAAAGCCGTTACGACTTGAATTGAAAAGACTTCCTTTGATGCAAAATACGGTATGTGGGGGGAGCCTTTACCCTTTCTTTATATATATCATGTTTGCTACATAAATGATTTGGCAACCCACCCATCCCTTGAATGCTAATAAACTGATAAAAGGCAAGAAGAGATAAAAGAGAACGGATTATATTTATGGATTACAATGAAAAATATAACTGAGAAAATGGAAATGGATTTAAAGCATCAAACTTTCACTGTACTGCTATGGGAGGACCTGGACTTTGAAGATTTGCCAAGGCTTTGGCGGGAAACCAGATCGTTATTGAGAGAGTTGACCGAGAAGGAGAAACCGGAGTCTTGTTAAAGCGTTGGCAGGACACCAGTTCATTCTCTATCTAGACTCAAACAATAACCAAAAAAAAGATGGTGTGTGTCTGCCTCATTTTCTGGGAACAAAGGGGGGGGGGAAGAGTGGAAGAACAGAAGTAGCGATGCTGTGCAGGACAGATAGAGAACAGGAAGAATGAAGAAACAACATGGATAAGATAAACATCACACACAGGAAATATTTGGGATATAGAACTCCTTTTGCAGGAGTTTTTCTTAATTAAATGTGTTAATTCAAATGGAAGACAAAAACTCTGTACCTAACTTCCAGCGAGGCAAAGTGGCGAGCACCATGGCGGCATGGAGCCCCTGAAGGCAGCCAGCATCAACTGCGCTGCCTGGCTGGCTCCCAGGCCACCAGGACTGCTGCCACCAATGCTGCCACCAGAGAGGAACCAGGGGCGCCCACTGTGTCAGCCAGGGGAGCTGCCAAGAACCCCCCCAGCGACTTTGGCCAAGCCGGAACCAAGAACACCTGGCCAACGGCCCAGCAGAGCTCTGGGGCCTGGAGGCCTCCGGAGCCAACATGGGGGGGGGGACAAGAAAAAAAAAGAAGCCCCAACCTCCCCAGCTTACTGCTGCCGCCACTGCCGCCAGCGCCAAAGGTAGAAAAGAGTACCAGGAGGGCCAGGGAGGCCACGAAGAATCGTGCGGCCAAGCCCAGGCCCAACCCGAGTCTACCTCCCCAGTGGCTAACACTCCAGGAGCAGACCGGGGCCCAGAGGGAGGCCGCGTGACGAAGGACACCCTGGAAGAAAAGAGAGCGCAGCACGGCCCCTCCCCCACGGGAAGAATATTTTTCATTATTATTCAAAACCTCCTCTCTCTTTTTTCGTTTCCTTTTTTGAGGGGGGGGCACTGCCACTACAACCATCTTTTATTATTTATTTATTTATTTATTTATTTATTTATTTATTTATCAAATCTTAATTCCCTCTCCTTAATTTTTTAAAAAATATTTCTTAATAATATGTTTTTTCTTTCCCTCCCACCCAAAAAAATTACTTCTTAAGAATTAAAATGGCGGCACCCAGAAGAACGCCCTGAACCAACACAGGCTACTCCCTAGGATTGCCGCTTCGCCTCAGGCTTGCTGTTCTTTTTTATTTATTTATTTTTAATTTTTTTGTTCTTTAATTTTTACTTTTCTTATTTTTATCTCTCATTTTTAAAAATTAAATAGAAAAAAAGAATAACATAAAAATCCCCTGTTTGTTAGGAGAGGAGTCCTCCCCCCCCCCGCCAATTCCATTACAGTGGTACAGTACCTCAGGTTAAGTACTTAATTCATGCCGGAGGTCCGTTTTTAACCTGAAACTGTTCTTAACCTGAAGCACCACTTTAGCTAATGGGGCTTCCCGCTGCTGCCGCGCCGCTGCTGCGCAATTTCTGTTCTCATCCTGAAGCAAAGTTCTTAACCTAAAGCTCTATTTCTGGGTTAGCAGAGTCTGTAACCTGAAGCATATGTAACCTGAAGCTTATGTAACCCGAGGTACCACTGTACTATCACCATCCTCTTTTAAAACAAAACTTTTTCTCCATATTGCTGTTATTGCTATTGTTATTTCCCCCTTCCTCCCCCTTTCCCCCTTTCTTCTTCTCTCCTTCCCCCATCCCGCATTTTTTCCTTTTTCTCTTTAAAGAGAATACCCCCCCCACAATTTTATTTTTTCCCTCTCAAAAGGGTTTTCTACATATATTTTTTTTACTTTTCTCATTTCATACACACACACACACACACAGACTACTATTAAGCACACCATCTCAACATCTTCAGATTTTTCTTTTCTTTTTCTTTCTTTTTTCTTTTTCTTTGTTTTTTGCTCTTTGTTTTTTGCTTTCAATTTCCTTCTTTGTTAACTCTTAAATCTCCTACCCCTCCATCCCCTTCCCTCCTCTCTCCTTTCTGTCCTCTCCTTCCCCCCAACAAATAATAATAATAACAATAATACAAATCACAGACCCACCCATTTTCAATGGTAACCCCCCCTTTTGTGGCCACCTACCTCATGCTATAACTTGGACCACCACTTCAATTTTTTATCATTACTATTATTTCCTCTCTCTTTTCCCTCCCTTTTTCTTTCTATCTCCTTTATTTCTTCTTTATATTTTACTCTAATTTCCCCTCCCTTCCCCATTCCTCCTCCTCCTCCTCCTTCTTTTACTCCAACCTATATACCTTCCAAGGACAAGAAGCTACAGTTAGAACTGGATATGGAACAACTGATTGGTTCAAAATTGGGAAAGGAGTACGACAAGGCTGTATATTGTCTCCCTGGTTATTTAACTTATATGCAGAATTCATCATGCGAAAGGCTGGGCTGGATGAATCCCTAGCCGGAATTAAGATTGCTGGAAGAAATATCAACAACCTCAGATATGCAGATGACACAACCTTGATGGCAGAAAGTGAGGAGGAATTAAAGAACCTTTTATTGAGGGTAAAAGAGGAGAGCGCAAAATATGGTCTGAAGCTCAACATCAAAAAAACGAAGATCATGGCTACTGGTCCCATCACCTCCTGGCAAATAGAAGGAGAAGAAATGGAGGCAGTGAGAGATTTTACTTTCTTGGGCTCCATGATCACTGCAGATGGTGACAACAGCCACGAAATTAAGAGACGCCTGCTTCTTGGGAGGAAAGCAATGATCAACCTAGACAGCATCTTAAAAAGTAGAGACATCACCTTGCCAACAAAGGTCCGTATAGTAAAAGCTATGGTTTTCCCAGTAGTGATGTATGGAAGTGAGAGCTGGACCATCAAGAAGGCTGATCGTCGAAGAATTGATGCTTTTGAATTATGGTGCTGGAGGAGACTCTTGAGAGTCCCATGGACTGCAAGAAGATCAAACCTATCCATTCTTAAGGAAATCAGCCCTGAGTGCTCACTGGAAGGACAGATCGTGAAGCTGAGGCTCCAATACTTTGGCCACCTCATGAGAAGAGAAGACTCCCTGGAAAAGACCCTGATGTTGGGAAAGATGGAGGGCACAAGGAGAAGGGGACGACAGAGGACGAGATGGTTGGATAGTGTCTTTGAAGCTACAAACATGAGTCTGACCAAACTGCGGGACGCAGTGGAAGACAGAAGTGCCTGGCGTGCTCTGGTCCATGGGGTCACGAAGAGTCGGACACGACTAAACGACTAAACAACAACAACAACAACAATATACCTTCCATAACCCGCCTGCAGAGGAAATCAGAAAATTCCAAGCAGGGCTGACAATGCCTACTTTAACCAATGAGGAACAGGAATTCATGGACAGTCCTATCACCCCAGAGGAAATAGATAAGGTCCTCAAAAACCTGAAGCCACACAGAAGGCCCAGATGGTTTTACAGCAGAATTCTATAGGAAATTCAGAGAACCCCTGCTGCCCTACATGACCTGCCTATTCAATGACATCATAAAAGGGGGGCCCATTCCTAAAACCTGGGCCTCCTTCAAGATAGTCTCTATCCCAAAACCACTGCCAGATGGGCGGGGTATAAATAAATAAATAAATTATTATTATTATTATTATTATTATTATTACTACTGAAAGACAGCCTCAAAGTAGAATCACACCGCCCAATCTCATTAATAAACCAAGACTACAAGATATTCACATCAATCTTGGCCAACCACCTAACAATTTTCCTACACAAGTTAATAGTCCCAGACCAGACTGGCTTCATCCCTGGTCGCAATATAACAGACCCCATCAGGAAACTACTGAATCTGATTGAACACAGCAAGGCAACTAAACTCACACTGACAATTATGTCCCTAGACATCCTGAAAGCTTTTGATTGCTTATAGTGGAAATACCTATTAATAGTACTAACTAACATGAAATTTGGTCCCAACTTTTTACAAACTCCCAAAAGAAATATATTCCTGAGCCTCATCAAAATGCAGGACTAACAGTATGGACTCTTAATACCATAGTAATCCAAAGAGGCACAAAACAAGGATATTCACTGTCTCTCTTCCTATTCATCCTGGCTCTGGAACCTCTAGCAATCCGAATTTGAGCAGCCACAGACATCAAGGGAGTGGAAATAAAAGGCAGAACCTATAAATTAGGGCTTTTTGCATACGACCTAATGGTCACAACACCAGACACCATAAACACAGCAACCTCCCTAATCAGAGAACTCAACACATTTGCAATGGTGTTGGGCATATGGGTAAATTTTGCAAAATCTGAAGCTATGTGCTTCAACACGCCCCCTCATACCCAAAAAGAATTTACCAATATCACCAAGATAAAACTTTGCCACACGAAGTTCAGATACCTAGGGGTACAAATAGCCAGAAACCTCAACAAATCATACCTCCACAACTACAACCCCTTGTGGTGACAAATCAACAAAGGTCTGAAGAGATGGAACAACACCAACTTCACTCTCTCAGACAAAATAACCATGATCAAAATGATCACCCAAAACTAACCTACCTATTCAAAACCCTCCCAATCTGGATTCCCCCAGCCCAACTTCACAAGTGGCAGAAGAAAACTACACTCACTTATCTTCCCACACAAAAAACCAAGAATAAGTCCCATATACCTGCACCTCCCCTCCTCTGAGGGAGGATGGGGAATCCCCAACATAGAAGCATATTCCATCGCCAGCCAAGTACGCCATAATCCTGTATATACTAGAAGATGAGATAAAACAATGGTTACACCTGGAGAGGGACACAATTGAAAATACCCGCACCACAGCATACCCATTCCTCCCAAATAAACTAAGGAAAATTCTCACAACACTAAACAGGTTCACATAGACCATGCTTAAAGCATGGAAAGAAGAAGTAGGTAAACTGTCCCCAACCCCATCCCCACTAATTCCCCTGGCACAAAACCCACTATTCCATTATTGCAACATAAAACCTCCAGATAAAAACCTGGCAAACCAAAGGCTTGCCATATCAACACAAGAAATACAAAACAAACTAGGGGACACCCAAGTGCCCTGGCTAACATTATATTACCAATTACATGCCCCTTTAAATAATTCAGTAGTAAAATCAGCAGCAACTAGGCCCTTGACAACCTTCGAAAACCTCCCCCTAACAACAAAGGGGCACAGCAAAGGGATAGTATCCACAATATACAAAATACTACTCCAAAATCCCACAAACCCCCTAGATGTAATCAAAAAACAATGGGAGGATGACATAGGCTATGAGATTAACCCCACCCAATGGACCAGAATGTGGTCTAAACCTCCCTTTAAATCCATATCAGCGAAAAGAAAAGAACTCACTCTGAAAAACACTTACAAGTGTTACCTAACACCATGGAAACTAAAGCTAATATGCCCAGGAACCTCACCAAAATGCTAGAGGATGCAGCTACACAGGCAGTTGGGAATGCCCTAAAATCCAACTCTTCTGGACATCAATCATACAAGAAATATGCAAAATAACTAAGCAAGTATTAGAAGTCACCCCAGAACTGGCCCTCCTAAACATCTTCCAAGACAATAATGCCTACTCACAACACAAAGAGCTCATAATTCACCTACTCTCAGCAGCCAGAAGCACTATAGCCAGACACTGGAGAGACCTGTCAGGAGTAAGCATAGACCAAAGGTATCAAATAGTATGGGAAACAGCCTTACTAGAAACACCAACCAACAAACTGAAACTGACACGGGGACAAATAGAAGAAGATGCCTTCACCCCCGTATGGTTCCCCTTTATCACATACGCAGCCCAACAAGACAATGATAAGAATCCACCGACATCATACAAATCAATCACACATCCCACTCACACACAAAAACAAAGTTCACCACAGCCAATCAAAAGCAATCAACCACACCCTAGGCCAACCCCAACTTCTCTCACCACCAAAGAAATACAAGCAAATAGTAAAGAGAACCCACACAAGTGATGCTGACACAAAACCCCACACATACAGAAGCATTGCCGCCTGACCCCACCTCCACTCACCATGCCCCCCTCCACCTCTTTCCCCCTTTTCTTCCTAATGTAACACTAATGTCTCACTAATGAAACTGATCTGTAGAAAATGTAACTTGAAAAAAGAAACATTGCACATACTTTTGTAAACCAAGAAATCTTTAATAAAAAAATATATATTTTAAAAAACAGAACTGTAGCTGCTGATGAAAGATTAAGATCAAGAATGAATGTAATTGGATTAATTAAGACTTGGAAGCAGGATGAAATAAAATCATCTCACCTTGAAATCTAGCATGCGGGAAGTCATACAAAATGTATAATTGGCTTTATAATTGATATATATTTGAATCTGAATTGTAATTTGACATTGATAAAATGTGGTTTATATTGGATTTTAATAATTGGAAATTAATAAAAATTATTTATATATAAATGGGTGGCCTTTTCTTCTTGTCACCATGACAGAGAATGGCTGACAAAACATGTGACCAATCTGCATTTAATTGAACTTATTGCTGATGTTGAATAACACGGATACAATATGTGAATATATGTACACAGCTGGGAGGAAAGTTACTCATAGGCATTTCTGCAAACTTTCAGATGAGTAGTCAAAACAGGGCTGGGGTCAAGATGCATCATAATTTTTCTCAGGATGTGAACTAAAGTAGTGTAAGAGAAGTGGACCAACAGGGTCACAAAACCAAAAGGATGGGAGAACAAATGCAGCTGATTGCAGGGGTGCAATCAGGAGACTCCTTCAAAAGGTCTCTGGGGGTCATCCCATGATGTATAGGGTTTTAAAATCCAACCAGGTCAAAATCAGCCAATGTGAAATCCTGGAGAACAAGTTAATTTATTGTGATGTAACTCCCTTTTCAGTTTCATTTATGTTCATTCACAAGCTTGTTCTGTCCTGTATCTGCATCAATCTGTGATTTTTTAAAAATCTGCAGGAAAATGCAAATTTAGAATCATGCATATATATATATATATATATATATATATATATATATGTATATATATATATAATATTGAACATATTTTCTCACAAAATGCACATTACTACAATTTTTATATGCATCTTGGTAAGTTTTTAAGCTGAACTACATTGCAAATGTCAAATGTCCTGATCTGTACATTGGTCTAGGAGGTGTGCGTCAAGTCAGTTCATATTGGAATTCACAAAATAATTAATTCTGCACCACCAACCTGGCATTAGAGTTGGTAAAGGTAAAGGTACCCCTGCCCGTACGGGCCAGTCTTGACAGACTCTAGGGTAGTGCACTCATCTCACTCTAGAGGCCGGGAGCCAGCGCTGTCCGCAGACACTTCCGGGTCACGTGGCCAGCGTGACAAGCTGCATCTGGCGAGCCAGCGCAGCATTCGGAAACGCCGTTTACCTTCCCGCTATAAAGCGGTACCTATTTATCTACTTGCACTTAAGGGTGCTTTCGAACTGCTAGGTGGGCAGGAGCTGGGACCGAACGACGGGAGCTCACCCCGCCGCGGGGATTCGAACCGCCGACCATGCGATCGGCAAGTCCTAGGCGCTGAGGTTTTACCCACAGCGCCACCCGCATCCCTTGGTAAAACCTGGTGCCAATTTCCTTCACCTTAATTTTAGTCAAGATGCCAGTGTTGCATTCTTTTGTGTCACTGGATTCTTAGCCCTTCCAACCACCAGAAGGCTTGCTGCCTTGTCTAAATGCAAATGAATGGAAGGGCTTCACTCTTTCACCATGTTACACAAGGTGCCAGATTCTTTGTACTGTAGATGTGATGGTGGCAGCTAGGGATCGCCTGGATTAAATTCGTTTGCAATCAAGTGTTGGGTTGATACTTACATCAGGGTTACTTGGGTTTCCCTAAACCTCTTTCCTGTTCTCCTTTTAAGCAAAAATCACATGTAGGGATGGAGGGGGAATCTCTTTTAAACTGATTTCAACAAGGAATTTGGTGATTTCAACCTGGTCAACATTTGCTTGCATCAGACTGCCTCTTGTATCAAGAACCTGTTTATATGTGAGCCACTCATGCATTGTTGGGTGTTTAGTTTTTTTTGGTTTTTGTTTTAAAGCATAATTAGGTACATAATTATGTACAGTATATAAATAATGATAATAATAATAATGATAATAATGATAATAATGATAATAATGATAATAATGATGATAATTATTATTATTATTATTATTATTATTATTATTATTACCCCGCCCTCCCCGGCTAGGACCAGGCTTCAGTTCTGTTACTGTATCCAAATGCCTCACAGCTGAGTCAAATTCGTATGTAAGTTTGCTGTCCCTCCAGGGACATTAAGGATCTAATTATACTAAAAAGTTGTGCCGGGCGAGAGCTAGCGGATGCAATGGAAGCTGAGAAGTAGGACTTCTTAGCAGCTTTCACTGCCATCTCATAGGCTTTCATAAGTGTCCTATAAGATGTTCTTGAGGCTCCGTCGTGAGCACGCCGCCATACTTGCTCTAGCCATCTCAGGTTCCACTTCATTTTCTGGAGCTCCTTGGTAAACCAAGGGGCCCCAGTTTCGGCAGGGTCACAGAGGGTGCCTGGGTGTGATCTCATTAATGGCCGCCAAGAGCCAGGTATTCCAGCCCTCAATGAGCTCATCTAATGAGCCACTGGGGGGCAGGGTCCCGCAAGGTCTGACGGAATCCATCAGGATCCAACAGCCTCCATGGGCGGGGCCAAATAGGCTCGCCAGCCAAGTGGGGGTGGGGGTGGGGAGTCAATCCTGGCTTTCAGAGTGTAGTGATCAGACCATGGCTTTCAGAGTGTAGTGATCAGACCACAGGGGAGGACATGCTCGCAATTATACCTACGCCAAAGATCAAATCCAGTGTGTGGCCTGCTTGATGTGTGGGGCCTGAAACAAACTGGGAGAGCCCTAGTGATGCCATGGAAGACACCAGGTCCAGAGCCTGTGATGAGGGGGCAGCATCTGCCTGGATGTTGAAGTCTCCCCAAACTAATAGGTTAGGGAACTCCAGGGCCCAGCCTGCCGCTACCTCCCGTAGGTCTGACAGGGTGGCTGCCAGTGCACTAGGTGGTCGGTACAGCAGCCAGACAGCCAGGCTCTCCTCAGTGCCCCACACCAGGCCAACATATTCAATGCCGGAGATCGATGGCGCTGGCAGAGCCCTGAAAGGGCAATCCCAGATTAACAGCACCACCCCTCCCTCCAGTCCGCAATTGGTGGAGGATGGAGAAACCTGGGCGTGCCATCTCGCACAAGACGACTGTTTCGCCTTTGCACACCCAGGTCTCCGTCACACAAGCCAGATCAGCCCCCTGCGAGATTAAGAAGTCTTGCAGGGTGGCAGTTTTATTCCCTATAGACCTGGCATTGCACAGCACCAGTGATGGAGGTGGGAAATCCCTGCTCAGCCTACCTTCGTCCCTTGAGATGGGGTGCAGATTGGAAGAGGTTCAAGCATATCTGTATCTTAAACCCCTTCACTTATAATATTTGCCCCCACCGCCATACCTCCCTCGTCCCTCAACAGTGGTGATCCCAAGCCCCATGCTGGCCTCCCTTGTTAATATCAGTGTTCTCCTTTCCCAACCCACTAATACCCTTACAATTTCGGCAACTCATATAATATGCATAAAAGAGTTGTATTTCTGTACTACATTTCTGCAGTTATGAGTATGTTAATATGTACACATTTTTATAGTTATACATATGCATTGTTGTATGTATCCCTTTAGGTATATGGTCAGTTTAAGAAACCTGGAGTGCATATGCATCTACTATTATGCATAGGATAATGTGTGTAATTATGCATATAAGGTAGGAGATTTAGCCTTATTTTTAGTGGAACTGGGGGAGGGGAACTTGCTCCTTGTTGAAATTAAGAAGTGAGGCAGAAACTGGGAGTGGGTGGGAAACCCATGTAAAGGAGCTCAACATCAAGATTTTAAGAAAATCCCTCTCTGGATCACCTGCTCCCTTGTTCACTTGGGAGGATTGCCGCCAAAGAAGTCAGTGGAGGCCAGCCCACACTGTCCTCTGGTGTGTTTTTTTGTTTTACAGTGGTACCTTGGGTTATAGACGCTTCAGGTTACAGACGCTTCAGGTTACAGACTCCGCTAACCCAGAAATAGTAGCTCAGGTTAAGAACTTTGCTTCAGGATGAGAACAGAAATCGCGCAGCAGCAGGCCCCATTAGCTAAAGTGGTTCTTCAGGTTAAGAACAGTTTCAGGTTAAGAAGGGTAGGGACTCAGGAGTTCTCTTCAGGGCTGGGAATAGACACCCTTCAGCTCCTTCCCCCTCTAAATCCTCTCCAGCCTAATTCTCATATTGATATTTGAAATATACTCAGAGTCCTGCAGTGATTTCATGCTCTTTATTGCAGCTTGTAAAACAGTGATTGAATTTCCCCCCAAACCGCAGACTTTTATATACATTATTTACCCAATGAGTCCTGTCTGATTAGCTTCCTCCTGGGGTCTGATTGGGCTGCTGCTGCAAGCCAATCAGTTGTTGCATTCTAGGACCCTACTTGCCTATTTTTCTAGGATCCAAGCTTAGGACATAACAATATTGTTGGGCGGCAGCCATTGAAACACCAGCCACATATAGGACTGTTATGGTACCCTTCCCCCACCTCAGCCTATTACTGATAGGTGTGCAAGTGAAAGCATGTGATCTTGACAGGGATGCAAGTTTACACCAAGATCCCGCACCCCATTTACATTCATTAGCCACATCCCCAAAGCCTGTAAAATGCCCTTCTCACCAATGCCTACATATGCCACTTTTCTCTGGCTCTCATAAGTGCCATCATGGAGTAAGAGCAGGAGTCTGTGTGTTTTAGATGACTTCATCAGCACAACTGCATGAAAATGATGGTGAAAATTGCTTACCCCTCCCCACAGGGAGCTGCCACACACAACTGGCTCCCCATGCAATCCTGACCCCACACAAATCAGCATCTCAGGAACTGTTGCACCACAAAGGAAATGTGAGAACTGGATCGCCATGAACATGGAATTAACATTCAGGGAATAAGGGCCAGCCTCAGCAGCTAGCACCCTCAAGCAGCACTGGAGCCCCTGCAGCAAGCAGCTGGAAGGAGGAAGCATTTGCCACGTTCATTTTCCCACAATGCCCTGGAGCATCTGGTACAGTGTCACAGCCGGGCTTTCTAGGAAATGTGAAATCATCACGAGCGATCCACCAGAGGAGGAGGAGGTCCGTTCTTGCCATGGTCCCTTCAGACCTCAAAGTAGCCCTGAATGGAGGCAGATTTAGGAGAGTGTGGCTGGTTCAGTCGCACTGAACATGGAGCCTCTGGAGTGCCGCAGGGGACTCCACAACTATGTTGTAGCATGGAAGGCAAGGGTGTGCGGGGGGCCACTAGGGGCGCATTGGAAGATGGCTGACAATACCATCTCTCCGTCTCACACGAGGCAATTAAGAGGCTAATATGGGAGTATGTAGCCTTCCTTGTTTCCCCAGGGAATGGGGGAAACACTGCCTTCACCTGCGGTTGCCATAAATCACCCCCGAGTTCGAAAGAAGAAGGGGGTGAGGGCACTAGGCGCACAGCACTCATGTGGGATGGCTCTCCCGACGCCGTCTCTGATTGCGCGACCTGGTTGCAGGAGCTCAAAATAACAATTAGAGAGAGCAGCAAATGCACATGTTTCGAGCGAAGAATGGGAGTTTAGACTGCTAATTGAAGTGACCTCTGTGAAGCTGAGCGACGGGCTGGATTCAACAGGAAAATATATCAAGAAGAAGATACATCAAAGGGTCGGTATGTCGGAACGGGACAGAAAGTGGGGGGGACTTTCCTTTTTTCTCTCTATGTGATTACCTAACAATCCCTCCCCAAGAAGTTACCGTTGCACAATTGACTATAAGCGGGATGATTAAGAAACTGTGTGGAAATGAATTACTAACCAAAGGCATGGTTTATGGAGATCTGGAAAAGAATCAAAGGCTTTTGGAATGGCGCAGTTATAAAAAGAGAGTCGCCATGTTGGCAGGCTTTGTTCCAGGATTGACGATTAAGAGGGGGAGGAGGCCTTGGCTTTGTTATTATATCGGACTCCTGGCAGAACCCCCTGAGAAGATCGAGAAGGGAGTGACAGGCCTGCGAAGATTAATGAGCAGACGTGAAGACTGTTTTTATGGAAGTGATGAAATGCGTCTGCTGTCTGAATATGACTCTTGGATGAATGGAAAAATCCACACAGGATTATAAAAATGCTTGTTTTCAACTCACTTGTGGAGATTATCAGAGGTCACAAAGTAAAGAAAGGAAAAATATACGAAAACAACAAGAAGAGATGAGCAAAACAACAAAGAAGGAATGGATAGAATTATGAACATTATTTGGACAGAATTGTGAACATCAAAGCAGCAGCAATAAGATGACCAGATCCCTTTCAGAGCTTGAAACATGGGTACCCCCAACAAAAATTTAAAATTTGGCTCTGTAATTTGGAATTAATGTGATTTGATTGGTTTGTTAATAAAAAAATTTTTTTTAAAAAAAAAGGAAGGCAAGGGTGTGTGTGAGAGAGATGTCAAATTTTGGCATCGCACAGGACACCACTGAAATTTGTGATCCCAAGGTCTACCACTTCCCTGAAACAGATTAGGGGCTTGTTAAGTTTATGGAAGGAGTGCCTTGCACTGAAAACATGCAGGAGGCGTGTAGTGGTGATAGGGGATTCCCTACTGAGGGGAACAGAAGCAGTGATCTGTGGGCCTGACAAGATGTCTCGGGAAGTGTGCTGTCTCCCCGGGGCTAAGATCCAAGATGTAACTGAACGACTGCAAGGAATCATAAAACCCACTGACAAATACCCCTTCCTCTTGGTTCATGTGGGAACCAATGACACTGCAAGCAATAGCCTCCAGAAGATCTAAAGAGACTACGAGGCTCTGGGCAGGAAATTGAAGCAATTAAATGCACAAATTGTCATCTCATCTGTCCTCCCAGTTGAACGACGTGGCCCAGGGAGAGAGGGAAAAATAGTGGAAGTGAACAGCTGGCTTCGCAAATGGTGTAAACAGGAACGGTTTGGATTCTTAGATCACGGACTGCAGTTTCTTGAAGATGGACTTCTGGCAAGCGATGGCCTGCACCTCACAACGGTTGGGAGGAATGTTTTTGCCAAAAATCTCAGAAACCTCATCAGGAGGGCTTTAAACTGACTAATGTGGGGGAGGGAGACAGTGCTCCTGAAGGTAGGAGTCTATCAATTGATGAAGATGATCATCCAAATGTCATAGACCAAATGGAGCAAACAGCACGCAGACCTAGTGGTGGGAGGAAAAAATCCTTAAATAAGAGACACAGGGGAATGATTAATGGACTTCAATGTCTGTACACTAATGCGCAAAGCATGGGAAATAAACAAGATGAGCTTGAGCTCTTGGTACAGCAAACTAAATATGACATAATAGGCATCGCTGAAACCTGGTGGGATAAGTCCCACGATTGGAATGTAATAATGGAGGGATACAATCTATTTCAGAGAAACAGACCAGACAAGAAAGGAGGAGGAGTGGCGTTATATGTCAGGGATGTGTATACCTGTGAAGAGATCCAAGATTTAGAACCTCAAAGCCAAAGTGAGAGCATTTGGGTCAAAATTAAGGGAGAGAAGAATAACAGGGACCTCATTGTGGGAGTTTACTATAGATCCCCCAAGCCAAACGGAGGACATAGATGATGCCTTCCTGGAACAGATGGCCAAGCATGCAAAAGGAAGGGAGATAGTAGTAATGGGGGACTTCAATTACCCGGATATTTGTTGGATGTCAAACTCAGCCAAGAGCATAAGGTCAAACAGATTCCTCACTGGCCTTGCAGACAACTTCATTGTCCAGAAAGTGGGAGAAGCAACAAGAGGAACAGCCATTTTAGATCTGGTCCTAACCAATGTTGATGACCTGGTTAGTGGGGTAGAAGTGGAAGGATCATTAGGCGCGAGTGATCATGCTCTTCTGAAGTTTACTATACAGTGGAAAGGAGCAGCCAAGCATACTAGGACTCAATTTCTTGACTTTAAGAAAGCCGACTTCATAAAACTTAGGGAAGTGCTGGGTGAGATCCCATGGACAGTAATACTAAAAGGAAAGGGAGTTCATGATGGCTGGGAGTTTGTTAAGAGGGAGATAGTAAAAGCACAACTTCAGGCAATACCAATGAGACGGAAACATGGAAGGTGCCTAAAGAAGCCAGGGTGGCTATCTAAAGAACTTTTAACTGAGCTAAGATTAAAAAAGGATGTGTACAAAAAATGGAAAGGGGGGGAAACCACCAAAGAGGAATTCAAACAAATAGCCAGCACGTGTAGACACAAAGTCAGAAAAGCTAAAGCACAGAATGAACTCAGGCTTGCTAGAGAGGTTAAAAGCAACAAAAAAGGCTTTTATGGGTATGTTCGTAGCAAAAGGAAGAACAAAGAAACAGTGGGGTCACTCAGAGGAGAAGATGGTGAAATGCAAACAGGGGACACAGAAAGGGCTGAACTCCTCAATGCCTTCTTTGCCTCAGTCTTCTCTGATAAAGAAAACAATGCCCGACCTGAAGAATTTGGAGCAAATGATTCAGCAGAGGAAACACAGCCCAGAATAACTAAGGAGATAGAAAAGAATACTTGGCTAGTTTAGATGTATTCAGGTCTCCAGGGCCAGATGAACTGCATCCAAGAGTATTAAAAGAACTGGCAGATGTGATCTCAGAACCACTGGCAGTCATCTTTGAGAATTCCTGGAAAACAGGCGAAGTCCCAGCAGACTGGAGGAGGGCAAATGTTGTCCCTATTTACAAAAAAGGAAAAAGAGAGGACCCAAATAATTACCACCCAGTCAGTCTGACATCAATACCAGGGAAGATTCTGGAGCAGATCATTAAGCAAACAGTCTGTGAGCACCTAGAAAGGAATGCTGTGAATCACCAATAGTCAGCATGGATTTCTGAAAAATAGGTCATGTCATACTAACCTGATCTCATTTTTTGACAGAATTACAAGCCTGGTGGATGAAAGGAATGCAGTGGATGTAGCCTACCTTGATTTCAGCAAGGCATTTGACAAGGTGCCCCATGATATTCTTGTAAAGAAGCTGGTAAAATGCGGTCTTGACTATGCTACCACTCAGTGGATTTGTAACTGGCTGACTGACCGAACCCAAAGGGTGCTCATCAATGGTTCCTCTTCATCCTGGAGAAGAGTGACTAGTGGGGTGCCACAGGGTTCTGTCTTGGGCCCGGTCTTATTCAACATCTTTATCAACGACTTGGATGATGGACTCAAGAGCATCCTGATCAAATTTGCAGATGACACCAAACTGGGAGGGGTGGCTAACACCCCGGAGGACAGGATCACACTTCAAAATGACCTTGACAGATTAGAGAACTGGGCCAAAACAAACAAGATGAATTTTAACAGGGAGAAATGTAAAGTATTGCACTTGGGCAAAAAAAATGAGAGGCACAAATACAAGATGGGTGACACCTGGCTTGAGAGCACTACATGTGAAAAGGATCTAGGAGTCTTGGTTGACCACAAACTTGACATGAGCCAACAGTGTGACGCGGCAGCTAAAAAAGCCAATGCAATTCTGGGCTGCATCAATAGGAGTATAGCATCTAGATCAAGGGAAGTAATAGTGCCACTGTATTCTGCTCTGGTCAGACCTCACCTGGAGTACTGTGTCCAGTTCTGGGCACCACAGTTCAAGAAGGACACTGACAAACTGGAACGTGTCCAGAGGAGGGCAACCAAAATGGTCAAAGGCCTGGAAACGATGCCTTATGAGGAACAGCTAAGGGAGCTGGGCATGTTTAGCCTGGAAAAGAGGAGGTTAAGGGGTGATATGATAGCCATGTTCAAATATATAAAAGAATGTCACATAGAGGAGGGAGAAAGGTTGTTTTCTGCTGCTCCAGAGAAGCGGACACAGAGCAATGGTTTCAAACTAGAAGAAAGAAGATTCCACCTAAACATTAGGAAGAACTTCCTGACAGTAAGAGCTGTTCGACATTGGAATTTGCTGCCAAGGAGTGTGGTGGAGTCTCCTTCTTTGGAGGTCTTTAAGCAGAGGCTTGACAACCATATGTCAGGAGTGCTCTGATGGTGTTTCCTGCTTGGCAGGGGGTTGGACTCGATGGCCCTTGTGGTCTCTTCCAACTCTATGATTCTATGATTCTAGGAAAGGCAGAAATGTTATGCCTTTAATAGCAAGCAAAAATCAACAGTTGAAAGTTTTCCCTGGCAGGGATGGTTGCAAATTGTTGTTGAGGAGTGCCAGGCAGCCAAAGTGAGCTGCTAGTGAAGTTCACAGTAAGAAGTGAGGAGTAGGAAAATACAGTTCCCAGTAACAGAGAGCAAGAAAGGAATGTGGACACTCATGTAGAGGACAAAAAAGATCTAGTTCACTCATGAAGTGAGAAAATGTCAAACTGAAGGTGCCCATCTCAAGGATGCCTATGAGGACCTACATACAGCAACAGTGTTTTGTGTTGTGTCGGCTCCTATTTGTTATGTGCAAATGGCTTTAGATACCTATTAGGTCCATCAATTACCATATAGCATATATTCAACAAAAAAACAGTGACAATTAGTTGTTGACAGCTGGACATATAAAGGGCCCCATTACCTTCAGTAGCTGAGGGCCTCATCAAACCTCAATCTGGCCCTGATCATAGCCATGCAGTATCCAGGGCTGCAGCAACTTTCCATGCAGAATGTGGTTTGTTCCCCCAACTCCACCCACCATATAATTTTTGGAGAAAAAGAACGCAAATGCTATGCAGATAAGCAGTCTGTTGGCAAATGGCCTTTGGGAGGGTTGCTATTGAGTTGTCTTCTGTGGCTTTGAGAATGCAGAAGTAGGGACAGAAAGTGCCATGACGTCCTCCTGACTCAGTCTTTTGCCACATCAGCCTGCAAATCTTTATATCTTCTGAGCATTTTATGTCTTGGGGTCAGTCTTGCCAAGATGCAGTATAGATACGTTGGCTTTGACAAACCCCAGGCGGAATCACTTTCACTTTTATCCCACAAGGTGATGTGATCATTGCACAGTGAAGTGCAAAGATGCTTGTAAAAGTCTGCTAAAATAACACCCTGGCCCTACAGTGACATTCATGTTTTCAATAAGTGTTGAAAGTTCAAAACCGGTTTGGAAAGAGAGTGAGAGAGGGCTCCTTGGGGAGTCCTGCAGTCCTGCCATCACACCATGAAGGCCCTAGAGCTGGTATTAATATAGAAGTAAGCATTTTCAAAATAATGCAAAATTCTGACCATGATGGCTGCACAGGTAGATGTGAAATAATGGACATAGGTGTGAAGTCTCATGTGTTTCAATGTTCTTTGCTTTTCACACATAATTTCTGGTACTTGTCCCTGGTAAATCAGTTCCTATTTTGACTTTTGGGGAGATAGGGAGATGCCCTCAAAGACAGGCTGAAGATGGGCACCCCAGCTCCCACAAAAAGGGAAAGGAGGTTGAAGGAGGTTTAAAGGGTAGGTTGATGTGTATGTTCTTGGATCCACATGTCCTTCCACAGTGGGGACATAGGTTTCCAGGTGGGAGTAGATCATGATGAGGATTTGCCAAACATTCCTTCCTCTTAGCACGTTTCTCCCTTTCGTCCTCAGTTCAAGGATCTTCAATGTCCATGACACCTTTGGTAAAGGCTGTTCTCCAGTTGGAGTGTTGGCAAGCCAGTGTTTCCCAATTGTCGGCTGTGGTCCACAGATGGACTCCATATTGCTTACTATATGCTGCCAAAGAATGCTAGACTAGGAGGATCTTGGGTTGATCCTTGGTCTGCACAAATATACAGAAACATAATAAAACATCAGACATTAAAACCTTCTCTATATAGGGCTGCCTTCAGATGTCTTCTAAAGGTTGTGAGGTTACTTATCTCCTTAACTGAGAAGGGAGGGTGCCACTACTGAGAAGGCCCTCTGCCTTTAACCTCACTTCTTGCAGTGAGGGAACCACCAGAAGGCCCTTGGAGCTGGACCTCAGAGATGGGAGTGGAAGCTCCTTCAGGTATGCAGGGCTTTAAAGGTGAGCACTTACACTTTGACTTGTGCTTGGAAACGTACTGGGAGCCACTCTCCTGCCCCGGCCCTGCTACCACGGTAAAGTCTACCTCCTTCCAAATCTGAGTTATTTAATCTGCAAAAAACTTCGCAAAGTCATTTCAGGAGATCTTGGGAGTCCTCACCAGAACCCAGTGGTGAAAAGGATCTGTTAGATTCCAGACTGCCTGAAAGAGTCTCCTGGTACTGTTTTCTGCAGATGCAATAGAGGCAGTGAAGAAGGTCCTCTTTGCCGTTGCTATCGCCACTTGGTAGGCTCGACGTTGAGCTCTAACCTATGTCTGGTCCGATTTAGAATGAGTTTTCTGCCACCGGCGCTCTAGCTGTCTCAGTGATTGTTTCATCGGCCTCAGTCCTGGAGAAAACCATGGGGCTGTCTGGGCTCCATGCAATCAGAGAGGGTGCTTTGGAGCCAGGCAGTCAATAGCCTTGGTTAACTCTACATTCCAGGGGGCCACCAGGGAATCAGCTGAAAGGCCATCAACATGGGATAAGAGCCATAAAGTGTCAGGGGTGGACCATTCAAATTAGTACCTTGTAGAATTGTTCATTAATTTTAAAATGCTAAAACCTGTACTAATACTAGCCCTTTTTATGTTCTGAAGCAAAAGTGCATATTCAGAATAGCTTTGGATTGGTTATGCTTTAAACAGTAAAAGAGCCTGAGTTGGCACTCTTCCTTTGCAAAGTGAAAACACAGAAATGAGCCCTGGGGATTCTATTATAAAGACCACCCAAAGTGAAGCTGACGCATCCCTGGTTTAACATTATGACAGCAGTCCTTCAACAGTTCCAGACCCAGAGCCCTAACCCTCACCCAAACAAGCATTTAGGGACCCACTTCATTTGCTTCCTTTGTACCTGAACAGTGGAACTGCTTTTTGCAACTCCATATATTATCAAGCCTTAGCTCCCATCAGCCCTGAATGGGGGTGGGGGCATAGATGCACCACTCCTGCAGTACAGAGTCCCATCCTGACATGGGCATAGCCAGTATTTTTATTAGGGGGGCATGACTTTTGTTAGGGGGGCAGAACTGACATGACTGGTCAGTTAGTTAAGTATTTCTATTGTTTTCCTTGATTGGGGGGGCAGCTACCCCCCATCCCCCCTTGCCCATGCATCCTGACCAGTTGAAGTCCAGTGATGTCTCTCACAAATTGTTTTCAGCTCTCTCTTAAAGTCCACAGTTTATCTCCCGTTTTACTTGATTGAGCTATTTACATACATCAAATCAACAGGCATACCTGGTTGCTGGACAGAGGCAGTAATTATTCCAATCTATAAAAAGGGTCCTATGGCAGATCCAGCGAGCTATAGACCCATTAGCCTCCTTACTATCCCCAGCAAACTGTATGCCAAACACCTCCACATCAAACTAATTGACTGAACGGAAACTGAGGCAGTTCTGGCAGAGAAGCAAGCCGGCTTCAGACAGGGCAGAACAACAATAGACCATTGCTTCGTATTAGCACACCTCATTGACAAATACGTCAATAAAACACGTGGGATTCTATACGCAGCATTTATTGACCTGAAGGCGGCCTTTGACTTGATCTCACGAGTCAAACTTTGGGCTAAACTCAATGCTACCAACATTGACAAAAGATTACTATTCTTGATAAAAAGCCTATATAAAGACTCCAAGTTATATGTAAGAACCTCAGTAAATGGGCAATTAATTGGCCCTGTGCCAGCCACCAAAGGAGTCAAGCAGGGCTGTATTTTAGCCCCGGCCCTATTCAACTTATATATAAATGACATGGTCAAATACCTAACATCCCCGGAGTTTCATGCCCCTAAATTGGCCGAAAAATCAATTTCAGCGCTCCTCTATGCGGACGACGCGGTTCTCTTATCACGAACTAAAGTAGGCCTCAAAAGGCTACTAAGAGAATTCTCAGCCTACTGCAGGAGAGATCAACTGGTGGTTAATCACCAAAAAACCAAAGTCATGGTCTTCGCTAGGAGACACAGATATCACAGATGGGAGATGGACAATCAGCCAATAGAACAGGTCAAAATTTTCAAATACCTCGGAGTAGTTTTCCAGTCAACAGGGGCCTGGGAGGCCCATCATAAATATGCTAGGGAAAAAGCATCTCAAAGCGCCAAAATACTGTCTTGCTTTTACTTTACGAAGGGGGGCAGACATATCCCAGCAGCTCTGGAGGTCTTTCAAGCAAAACCCTTGGCGCAATTACTCTACGGGGCCCAAATCTGGACGGGAAATCATTGCCGCACACTTGAAACGGTCCAGTCTAAATTTTTAAGACAGATTCTAGCCGTTCCACCATGCGCACCAAATGCGGCCCTACGGCTGGAGACTGGCCTCCTCTCCGTCGAAACCCGGACCTGGTTAAGAACATTCAACTATTGGCTTCGCTTAAATTTAAACCCATCCGGACTACTACCTCTAGTAGCACGAGATGCTCATAGAAGTCGGTGGTCTAAAGTAGTGCATCAAAAACTACTTGCATGTGGCCTCCAAGCACAGCATCTCCTGAAAATGGGTCTCCCCAAGGCAAAAACCGTTATTGACCAGCGCATGAAGGATATTGAGCAGCAGAATAATCTGGCCTATATTAAGAAATTTAGTGCTTGGTACGCTTATCTGCCCCCCTCCCACTTTGATTTTCGGGCACCTTATTTGTCTACCTTAACCATTCCAAAACTCAGGCGGGCCTTTACCCTGGCCAGACTAAATATGTTACCCTCAGCTGTTCTTGAAGGTAGATATCAAAAAATTTCATTCAAGAACCGGCTCTGCCCCTGTGGAGCTGGCTACGTAGAGACTGTGTCACACGTTCTCTTGTCTTGCTCCCTATATAAAGATCTCAGGGACGAGACCATCACGCCGCTCCTATCTGCCATCCCGGGCCGCTCTTGTGAAGCCAAATTGTTCTCACTCCTAGCCGACCAGAATAGCTCGACAACAGAGAAGGTTGCCAAATTTATCGAGAGAGCAATGAGACTGAGAGCTGCTATCTGAATGACATCAGTGTCGTCACCCGGATTCCTCGCCTAGGATCTTATTATTATTATCATTACGTTTTATTATTATTATTTTATTACCTCTGCCAAGTTGTAAGTACTGAGATTATTAATTTATCTGCATCTGGTTATTATTCTCTTTCTCCCTGTCCTGACCATCCCTCCGAGGTTATATTTATATTTATAATCTTTCAATTTGGCTGGTCTATTCACTTAACCGACCTGGAACAATCTACCAGAGAAAAGGCCACCGCTCATGGGACAGAGGGTCATGGATGAATGATAATCCAGCTTCTACCTAGGGTTTTAATAGGTCATAAGATTTTATGGTAAATATATTTGTAATGTATTTTTGTCGGTGTTAGTCCTTTGATGCTATGGCCTGTCGGCTACGCAAATAAAGTCTATTCATTTCATTTCATACTTGATTGAGCTAGTACAGTTTAGTAGAGCTGCTAAGAACATAAAATTGGAAGCCCCTCATTCAAATCTTACCTTAGTTACAGACATCTTAGGTGTTTTTAAGCAAGCCAGTATTTTCTTAGCTTTAGCTGTCACATGGGGTGAGCAGGACTAGTCCACTTTGCAGAGCTGCTCTAAGGAAGCCTGCAATCATGTGCCATGAATGCCGATGGCTTATGGTGTCCAGGATCCAGGGGGGTCTAAGCAGTTTCAGAAAATTTATGCATTTCATTATTTATGTTTGGATTTTTACTTTCTCTTGCTGCAATTGCTGCATAGTTGTTGGCTTACAGAGCAAACACATTCATTCATTCATTCATTCATTCATTCATTTGTATACTGCTTTTCTGGCAGACGTCACAAAGTGCTTTACATAAAGTTATTACAGCAATATGCAGCGATTGAAACATAAACTAACAAAACAATGGAATTTTTTTTTAAAGCAGCAGCAGCTGCAACTGCTGCCTCTCCACTCCCCATAGGATCTGGGGTTCTTCAGAGGCCCCCCTGGCGGCAGTTGCCCAAGGGAGGGGCCGCTGACGTGAGCTGGGCAGGGGCCAGCCAGAAGACCCTTTCCTTCCCCTCCCCTTGGGGGGGGTAGCTTTTTTTTACCTCATCCCCACCAGCCATATTTCTGTCAGGAGGTCCTCAAGATACTGAACACAGGTTCAGAGATGGCAAAGCACATGCAATGCATTATATTACAATACTTATTTTATTTTCCCCCGGAGTAGAAAGTGAGGTTTGTTAATCTCGGAAAACCTCAAAGCCAAGAGGCCTTGTGCAGCTGCAGATAGCAAAGCCAGTAGGATTGCCACAGGGCCCTCTTTCTTGCAAGCTGAAGAAAAGTATGCAAATCAAAGGGACAAACAAGTTTCCTCACACGGAAATGCTTGTCGGCAGGAAGCAGCAAATTTTGAGCGGCTGCGGGCTCTGGCAGACCAGCAAGGCTCTGCAAAGTACGCAGAACCCATGGGGCCACCTCCCAGAGCCTGTGGCTTTTGAGTCGTCCGGGGACTTGGGCTGGGATTCACCCCTGCGTTTCCTGCTGAAGACTTGACCATGGCGGACCCTGAACCTGCTGGTAGGTGAAGCAATCTTCTGATCTATTTCAGCAAAAAGGATGAAGCTCATTCTTAGTGCACTGTCAGGAGGCAGGTCCTGGGGCTTCTAATCTGGGGCTGCACTGAAGGTGTGGTTGTGCACTTGCTGGAAAATTCTCACTGTTATTTGGGGCCGGATCTCTGAGAGTAAAGCTTGAGTGGATGAGACCAGCAGTTTATTCAGGGCCAGGGGATCATCTATTTTGTTCGGAACCGAAGACAGCACAAAAGAGACCATGTGTATATACACACTCAGCCAGCTGTCCTCTGCAGTTAACAGTTCCCTCCATCCCAAATGTGGGGAGTAACAGCCTGCAAAACCTGTTTGACCAGAGACAACCATGAGGCAAAAGGGACAAAGAGGTACTGCAACGGGCAACACCACCTCTGCTGTGCAAATACAGCCCCTGTGGGTCTCTACCCAAGGTCAGTATGCAGTCCTTGGTTGTGGCTGGTGCAAAAAAGAGGAAACTAAATGAAACTAGGCAGATTGAGTATAGCAGTGTTCATTTCAGAAGTACTTAGAAAGCAGGAGCAGTTATTAATTGCTTTAGAAACCATTATTATATTCTTACTGTATTCACAGTTGGGAAGAGGGCTCAAAAGGTAGTTGGTGTTATATATTTGTATATATTATATATTTGTTACTTGAAAACTTATTTTAAAAGGCTGACCCTTAAGTTATATCTCTGAAACTGAAGGCATGTGCACACAGCACTAGGTACACTAATTGGAACCCTAATCCTGAAACTTAAAAAAGCAACTTTTAAAACTAATGCTTTTAAAGTTTTGTAGCAGAAATGTCAGATTTGAAATTCTATATGTACACACACACGTGAAATTTTAGATAACTTTCCTCCCCAGATTTGTTTCAGCTGTTGCACTAGATGTTTGAGTGGAAATTATTCAGGCCATCTGAGGAGCCCTTGCAGGATGGTCCATCTCCTGCCAGCCACGCTCAGGGCTGTGATCAGCACAGATTTCCATTTCTTGGCTGTTTTTGCCTAACTGCCCTTCTGTACGTACACACCTACACATTGGACACAAAATCACAGAGCATCTTAGAGCTGGGAAGGGTATAGAGGTCAGGTGACCTGACTCCCTGACTTGGTCTCATCTTCCAGCAATCCTCAGATACAGGAACCTTACCCCATAGATCACAGTGTTGTGTTACAAGCAGAGCCCAGGGCTAATAGTTTCTAAGCCCCAGAGTCTGCTACAATAGTCATAAGAAGAGCTGGCTGCATTAGGCCAGTGGCCAGTCAAGGCCCGCCTCCAGTGGCCAACCAGATGCCCGTCAGCAGGAGCTGAGCAGGAGCAGCCCTCTCTCCCTCTTGGCTGTTTCCAGCAACCTGCGCTCAGAGACCTCTTGCCTCCTACAGGGGAGGGAGAACACAGCCACCCAGGTTAGGAGTTACTGAAACACATTATCTCAGTGAATTTCCCTAATCCTTTTTAAAAGCCGCCATTGCCTCTTTTGGAAGGGAATTACAGTACATAGTCTCACAGAGAAAAGCCACAAGGCATTTTCAATACTGGATGGGTGTGGTTCTCCTAAGGACTCTTAGGGGTTCATGTTCCTATGTGCCTCTGATTCACTGTTTCAGCTTGCGCTACAGCCCCCTTGTATGACCTAAGCGAATGGTTCATATCCCATATCAGGCCTCCATTTCATTCTGTCGGACAGTGAGGACAAGGCTCCGTAGGCACTGGCTCTCTTTTTCCATGGTGGATGTTTTTACAGCTCATTTGTGCTCAGCAAGAAGGCAGAAGTTCCACTTCCCTTTGTGCTCCTCTTACCTCATTTCACAGAAAGTGTCAAATAGTAAAACAAAAAACAAAAAAACAACTCAGCATCTTTCCCGGCCTCAATTAGAACATTATTTCCGGTCCTGGGCCTGGCACACACAGAATAGATGTCGACACAGCTTAACAAGCAAGCATTTGGAGGACAGTGGGAGGATCTGTTCCCCGTGTATACAAAATTCACACACTGGACAAGACACGTACATGCAAAGGAATGTGGGAATCCATGCGTTTCTGCATTAATTTCTGGGCAGAAGTTAGAGGCACCATTTAAGAATGAGAGGGGTATGTTTCAGGATCCCGTCCAGCCAGTTCTGCAGTTCTACACACTGATTTACAAAGTTACCAGGTTTCATAAAAAAAAGATATTGAGGAAGGAATTCAGCGTTGCACTAAGGCCATTATTCCATTAGGACAAGCATCTGGGCTTGACAGATGGAACAATTCCCCCCTCTCCTCCTCCAATGCACTTTTTGGGGTTCTCCCAACCCCTTCAGAGCCAATTTCAGGGTTCAAGGGGAGGAGCGGGAAGGCCACTGTACAAGCAAGAGCCAATTCCGTGGATGCACCTCATTAATTAAATCCCACCCTAAGATTAATGGGGCAGAGCCTTAGAAATAAGGGGTGGGCCTTGGTAGCGTAGGGACAGAACCTGGCCACAGACAGAGATTTTGCCTGGGAGCATTGGGAACAGAGCCTGTGTCCAGTAGTTTCTGGGCAAAGCCTCATAGCCACAAGTGGCTCTAATAGCAAAAATACTCAAGCCAAACAGAAAATAGCCTATCCGCTGGTTTCTGTCTTTATGCTATAGGCACTTCCAGATAGTAACTGTTTTCAGGTGAAATTCTGTCACAAATTCAAGTTGTGCAATTAATGTTGGTTTAGAGGTCTCAAACAATTAAGTTGCTTCTGCAAAAGATCAGACTTTTATAATAAGGAAAATGCACGGGAAAGTGGTGGATGACACTTGCTTTGACACAACATCATTTAACTTCCCTGCAAATAATCTGGAATTAATGCTCAGTCAACAGCCATTGTTATCTAAGTTCTCTACAAACAAATCAGGGTGAATGTTCAACACACAGGTTGTCTGGAACCACCACTATTTTCTCCCTCTGAGAGCTAAACTTCATCCCCTGGAGATCTTGAGATGACTTGTTAGACTTTGGCACCTGGAGACTTATGAGTGACTAGAATTATAAGCAATTAAATGAGCCTGCGTAGTAGTCACCAGGTATGCCCAAGGCATTCGTGTTTGCTTTAGGAAAAGGGCAACTTCTTGACTCTTGCTAGTAACACTGCTGTAGTAATTACAGATTGTAAAAAAGTGAAACTCCCCAAGAAAATATGCCAGGCCTACTCCACTATGATATATAGGTGATCATAGGATGTTTTTATTCCACCAGGCATTCAGCGAACTGATTTCACATGAGATGTTGTTGCTATGGTATTGTGTATTTTTACTTTTTGCAGTGCTGTTCTGCAGACAAGTAAGGTATACAAAAATGTATATTCTGGGGTAAAGTGTGCATATAAATGCATTGTTTGTTGTTTAGTCATTTAGTCATGTCCGACTCTTCGTGACCCCATGGACCAGAGCACGCCAGGCACTTCTATCTTCCACTGCCTCCCGCAGTTTGGTCAAACTCATGCTGGTCGCTTTGAGAACACTATCACACCATCTCGTCCTCTGTCGTCCCCTTCTCCTTGTGCCCTCCATCTTTCCCAACATCAGGGTCTTTTCCAGGGAGTCTTCTCTTCTCATGAGGTGGCCAAAGTATTGGAGCCTCAGCTTCACGATCTGTCCTTCCAGTGAGCACTCAGGGCTGATTTTCTGCAGAATGGATAGGTTTGATCTTCTTGCAGACCATGGGACTCTCAAGAGTCTCCTCCAGCACCATAATTCAAAAGCTATGGTATTGAAGAACCTGATTTATTTTGACATATTATTTGATATTACCAGCTGAAGAAGGCGTTTACTCCGAAACAGGGCCCTGTCCTGGTCACCACTACTGAGTCGTACATCTGATTCACACTCCGGATACTCCTTTTCGGCCCTATTTGATTCTTTATTCCTTATTCTGATTCTATATAATATGGACTCCTTTTGACTGCCATTGAGACTTGTACAGAATAATTGTTGTGTACTGGTATTTCATGTGCCTCTATATTATATCACTGCATATTTGAAACTACGTTATTCTTGTACTGAAACGTTTTACCTTAAAACTATCGTACTTACACGTTGTGTTTAAATTTACTTAAAACTATCGTACCTACACGTTGTGTTTAAATTTACTATCAGCTTCAAATTGTTATTCTTAGCAGAATATACACGTTTTTCTTTTCAACTCTCAAGTAGGAATTATTCCTTATATTGAAACTTATGGCCTGAGCTCTTGGTATATCCTTTTTAGTATATTAGTGAAAATAGCATGTAATGCAATATATAAGGAGAAACTATGTTGCAAAAAATGTGTATATTAAGAAATAGCACTAAAATGTAATTAATCTTCATGAGGGACTTGTGTTTTTTATTAAAAAAATTTGCAAATGTGGAATGTGAAGAACTGAACTAAGACTGAAAAAATGAGAAATGAACTAGAATTGACAGATTTGCCCATCCCTAGATATGGGCAAGGCACACTTATTATGTTTATATAATAAGACATTTAGGCTAAATTTTAGGAAGAGTTATTGAGTTATAGAGTTCCTTAATATTAAGATAGATATCAGTGTTATAAAATACATTCATGACTGTGCATATTCTAGGCTTCTGAACACATATTGTACAGATGTAAAAATTGGTATTAAGTACAATATTCTGCATACTGTCTGTTCAGCTTCCATTTTAAAAAACCGAGTGTCTAGTCCTCATGGTTGCAAAAATAGCCTTGAATGGGTGAGCACTACCAGGTGAAATTGGCAGTGTGTGTTTTGGGAAAGATTTCCAGTGCTGAGTGAACAGAGTTTCAGTGCCCTGCAAAGATTTCTGTGGACAAAGCAAAATAAATTAGGCAAATACATGCAATTTTTATAAGAGCTGTTGATTTCAACTTGACACAGATTTTTTAAAATAAACTTGGTATATGCCAACTTAAAGCATAGAATACATATAGCCCTGCATAGCCTGACAGTGCAAAGTTTGGTCTTCCTACAACTTTTATATGATTCAGTGTCTACTGCTCAGAGAGATGGTTATATCAGTCAAATGGCACATGTCAAATATTGATATAAAGCAAATCCAACCATGGGTGTCTTTGGGATCTCTCCTTAGTAGACTTGCTTTGACTTCCAGGAAGGGAGGAACATCAAAATTAAATATGAGGGGGTGGGGGGAGAAGCTGTAGAAGTCTTGTGGAGTGTGGACCCTGTAAGAAGGGCACACATTGGTTTCACTCTTCTAGCAGACAGTGTGGTCCTTGTATGCACTGATGTGGTCGGTTTCACAGCACTTAAATGGCTCGTTGACAGTGCTGGCTATAGTGACTCTCTGGCAGGCAAGCCACACATCTTTTTGTGGCATGGTTCTAAGCACAGGTCTGGGCAGTATTGTTATTGGATTTGGGGTTTTCTGGGATCAGTGTTTTCCCCAGGAAAACCTGCATTTTACCATTGAATCAGAACAAATGGCAATCAGGTTTTCTGCACATTACTGTTTGCTCTGATTTAGCAATAAAATGCAGGTTTTCCCAGGGAAAGCGCTGGGATAACCCCCCCCCCTTCAGACCTGGACCTGGAAAGCCCAGACCTGTGCCTAGAAAGCATGAAGCCAAGGTAAGTGTGAACCAGCCTATAGCTACTTTTGGACGGGAGGTGCTATAAGACATGGACTCTCACTGGACAGTGCTGAAGTCATCACCACCAGGCATGTCCATCACAAATCCCTACTCTACTTTAGCTGTGCCCATGAGCATAGTCAGACGCACAGGGGGCAGCTGCCCCTCCAATCAAGTAAGTAAATAAAAATACTTAACTAACTGACCAATCACGTCTCCGATAGCTTGGATCTGCAGAAATCCTGGCTGCACCCATGACTGTGCCCTTCATTTCAGCCACTGTCTGAAATGTGGCAGGCAATTACTAGGTCCAGGGCCTTCTCCGTAGTGGCATCCTCCCTCTGGAGACTCTACCCAGAGAAAATCACCTGGAGAGCTGGCATTTTATTGCTGTCACTGCACTGTGAGAGGGTTAAAGACTAATTTTAGCATAACTGTTTTTAGTGGAATTGTGCCTATTTTATGTATCCCGGACAGCTGGTTTGCTATATTCTATGGTCTTGTTACATTGCTCCATTTTCTAGGGTTCTCTTCTGATGGGGGTTCTGTATGAATTGTTTTTCTTTTAAATGGATTGCAAGCCACTTGGAGAACCCATTAAGCTAGGAATGTAGGATACACCTATTAGAACAAACAGTCTGCACCTCCCAGTCCATCTAGTCAATCTATTTTGAATGCCCAAAATTTGCACACACAGATATTTGGATGTTGGGAGGAGGTTACACTGTTCTGCTACAAGAGTTCAAGCAGATGTCTCCAGAAATGAAAACCAAGGGTCACTTCCCGGACTATCCCTAGCAACCAATCTTCCCCATTAACCATCACGTCCCCCAGCACTAGCAAGGTGAACCCCACACTCCACTTTGTTACGCAGAGCTAGGATTATTGCGGCAGATGTACAGAGCCGGCTACAGCATTGCATATCATGCCCCAAAGGGCAAAAGCCAACTTCCTAGGCGTGCCTTCACATTGACAACAGTATCAACAGCACAGAGGGGTTTGTGTTGTTTGGAGACACTGAGAATTCTCAGATTGCAGAGATGGTTGGATTCTGCTGCACTTAGCATGCATGCTGTCCACAAAGACAGGCCAGAAAAGCCTCTTCCTCCAACCCGTGCAATTTCCGTGGTCGGCCAAGGTGTGTCAGCCAATACTGTCAGGACGAAACTAAACTCAAGTCTTTGTCTTTTCCCTATTGGCTGCCTTCCCATTAAAATTCAGCCGGGCAATCTGCGTAGTTCAGTAGTAAGGCAAGCAAGAAGGTGCAAGACCCAGCTGAGTTAAAATGATTTGGAGCAACATTGCTGGCTCTTTTCGTTTTCATTTGTGCCTGACAAACAAGCCTTTCCTCCCATCGCTTGCTGCTTAGTGAAGCAACCCCCTGAATTTAAGGCAACCACATCCTGTTTCTGGAGGAGGGGGAAGGAGAGCAGAGAGATTTTGCTCTGTTTATGGTATGAAGAAGCACATGCCTTGTTTTAAAGGTTTGGCAAAGGGTTTTGACCCAGAGTTAGGCCATCTTGACACATGCTGCATCCTGATATCCAGGTTTATTATGAGCATATAGGGTGTTTCTTTTTAAATTGTTGCTTGGTGGTTTCCACGGGGAAGCATTCTAAAATGGCCTCTTCCCCTGGCAGTCTGAAGTGCTCAAGTCTAGATTCCACCACTTCAAGTCCCCCACCTGAGTCTTCTGCACAAGCAGTCAGGCCAAGTCATGTGTTTGTTTCAGGAAACAGAATTGGACGTTAGTGAGACTCTAGGGAGAAGCCTAGAAAGGGGGGGGGCACAGGTTTGTGCCGCCAATGCATGCTCCTCTCTTGCTTGCTGCTTCACCCTTGGCACACCCCATCATTATGATGAGGCGGCTGGTGCACTGTGCCCAAGGGGGCGCAAGGGGGAACAGACGCCCAACAGTGTCCTGAGGAGTTTGGCAGCCCCTTTTCCCTCCTTCCCTGTGTTGCTCAGCACATCCGCTGTGCCCCACAGGCCATGAGGAGGCTGCTGGAGTGCGGTGCTGCAGCCATGGGTGAGGGCTGTGGGGCCAATAAGGGCCCTGAGGGACCCCCAGCGTGCCTGGTCTGCTGCTGCCCCATGACTGGATACACGTGTCTTTCAGTGACTTTGTGGTAAAGCCAGGGCTGGCCCACCCATGAGGCAAGGTGAGGCAACCGGCTCAGGCGGCAGGATCCACGGGGGCAGCAGATCCTGATGTTGATCTTTCTTTCCCCCTGGTTCCTGATCTTCCCTCACCCCTTCTTCCTTGTTGGGGAGGGCATTCGCCCAGGTACCAAAATGTCTTGGGGTGGCCCTGATAAAGCCTCTCACAGGGATTGGCTGGGCAGCACTGATGTCATAATGTGGTTGGGTTGCACCAATGATGGCTGCAACCCTACTGAACTATTTTTGCCCTCTTCTGTCCAATTTTAAATAGCACCTTTGAGCAGGAAAGGAGGCGGCAACAGACCAAAATTAGTAGGAAAGTAAAGCAAGTTTTTCCCTAGAAGAAAAAGGAAAGGTCAGAAGAGAGTTTATAGTACTACAAACCAATATAGACTTTAGGCCAGCTGAACAGTTATGGATAAGAATCTTGGGTATTGTAACCTTGAGTGAAATGCTGAGAATCCTCAGCCGCCCATCAAAGAGTTCTCCCAGAAGTAGGATTGCCATATTTAAAAAAGTAAAAACCATGACACACTGAAAGTTGTTGGGCTTTTTGGTTTTTTTAAGTAAAAGCTACAAGAAAATTTGAGGTTTTGGAGCTTTTAAAGGCAATTTTGGCACAATTTAACCCCCATTGCAAGTGGAGAGCAGCAATGGTCCATCAGTGCAAGTATTTCTCCTTGTGCTACATAATGTCCTGCCCCTCTTCTCACCCCTGTGTGCCTCCCAAAACTGGAATTCTCTCAACCCTTTGAAGCAGAGTTGGTGATGGCATGGGGCATGCGTGGAGAACACATTTAATGTTCTGGCTTAAGCAGGTTTCCATTGTGAATATCCTAGCTGGAATCCAGCTGAAAATAGTGCAGAGTAATGCAATGCACTTTATTCCATGCTACCCTGATACCAACCAATCAGCTACTGGTGCCTGTCATGTCACTTCCCAAGCAACCCCTGAGGTACGACTGCCTCTCTTTGGCATCAGAAGCTCTGGTACCAGCATGGAGCACATCCTTGCTTCCTTCCAGTGGTGGCCAGACCACTTACCAGGAAGGAGAGGAGCAAGGTGTCAGGGAGATTGGCATATTGTGGGCACATGGGAGGGAGTGCCAAGTTGAGCCTGCCCATTTGCCTGCACCAAGCCGGCTTCCCTCCCACCTTGTCCTCTCCCTCTCGGAAAGCAGCAGTGGCACTGCTACCTGAAAGCTGGCAGTGCAGCTTCCCTCCACAGGCAAGTTGCTCCTGCCCCCTGAATTTTGTCAAGTCTAGAAGTGGAGCTCAGTGATTTTTGCTGAGTCCCAGTTGTCTATCAATCTCACTAGGACCGTTATAAAAATAGTGGAGCACTGGCTGGGGAAATATCATCCTTGCCCCCGTTTTTCTGGCAACTGGTGTGAAATAGGTAAATAAAAAATAAGGTCAGTTTTCTTGGGTGGATCCTGTTTAACAGGACTCCTGGAATTAGTCTGGATTCAGGACTACACCAAAGAGACAATTTGTTCCCCACGTCCCATGGAGCTCTCTCCACTGCAATGACTGTTGTGATGTCCTCAGAGAGAACACTGGCCCAAGTTCAATCCCAAACATCTCCAGGAAGGGCAGGGAATGTCTTAAGGGCTTGTCCACACTTCCGCTTCTCCTGTGCCTTGGAAGCACAGGTCTGAGCCGTTTACCCCTTTCCCTTCACCTTTCCCAGGGAAACCCACTCTTTAGCTCTAAATCGGAACAAATGGCAATCCACAAAAACCCCAATTGCTGTTTGCTCCGATTGAGCACTAAAGAGTAGTTTTCCCTGGGGGGAAGTGTGGGGAAGACCTGAAATTCTGTTAGGCCACTGCCAGTCAGGACTTATCCACACTTACCTTGTGCCCCACTCTTTCCAGGCACAGATCTGCACTTTAAAGCTCCATGTCCAAGTGCCCCGTTTTTTGCTCCAGAGCTTTCCCTGAGAAAAGTGGCTCTTTAAAGCTGACTCAGAGCAAACAACAATTTGTAGAGTGCCATTTGCTCTGACTGAGCTTTAAAGCTCCTTGAACACAATGTGCCTTGCTTTTCTGTGAAGATACTTTTCTTTGTCCTCCTGTAAATACCCTTCCAACACAACAGCACTGATTTCTCTTGCCCTTTATCATATTCTCAACTAGCTAGCCCCACCCCCATCAATTGCATGGATTCAGAATATGATATTACTAGCAGTGGGACCCATCCAGTATTGCTTTTGTCATCGGGGGGGGGGAATGACAGACACAATGTTTAAAGAGAAGCCACAGTTGGTTATTGGTCTGTGGTACAAGCCTGGCAACTTTTCAGTTTACATGACAATTGCTGGATCTTATCAGGTCAGATGCTGGGTCGGCCATCAGTTCTGCCACTCTCTCCTATGCTTACAGCCTTTCTTTAAATTTTACTTTTCACAATGCTGTTTGTTTGTTTGTTTGTTTGTTTATACTTTCATCCTCCATGTTCTGTTTTTAAAAATGCAAATATGTTTAAAAGAGTTGCAAAACTGCTCGCAGGACTAATGCCTTGGTGATGTCATGTGTGCTAGCCAATTAGTACTGTCAGTGCTTTCCCCCTTTCTTTCTTTTTAAGGAAAAGGGGTCTTGGCGGACACCATGAAGTTGTTACAGTAAATGCCACACTTTTGGGGGGGGGAGGTGCCCGTACTGCATAGCCTTGAGTACCTCCAGAAGAAAAGTACCGAGTGCTGTGACAAGCCAGATCTTCCTGCAAATTAGCATCACTGTTGTTTTTTCCTAAGGAGCAAATGGCATGTTTGTATTAAGGAGAGTTTCAAGCCAGCTCTGCAAATCTTGTGCCTATCTTTATTTCAGTTTGAGCATTCACTAAGCCCAATAAGATTTCAAACACATCCATATTGTTAATTATTTAAATAGTTTTCAGTAGATTTTAGCTTGAAAGGAAGACAAGACTTCTCTATAATTTTGCCAGAATGCATGGCTAGATTCTATCTTTCATTGTTTGCACAAGGCCTCACGGAGATTTCTCTTTTATCCCTTTTATCCTCCTTTCCAGATCTCAATAGCCAAGTGAAAGGGACTGAAAACAAGAAACGCTTCAGTGAGATTTTCCGGAGTCTGGATGCCATAGAAATTTCAATTGGAAATTCGTATGTATCCAAGATCGGTTTCATAGCAATCCTCCTAACACAGTGCTCACCACCACCGCTAAATTTATCCATACTGTTGTACAAAACTGAAGGGGAAAGATCAACGCAGATGAGGCATGAGCATCTCCATCAACTGTGGCTGCTGAAAAAAGCACAACTGCAACCATGAAAATGGCTTAGAATTGTCAGAACAATATTTCTACTGACCTGTCCAGGTTGTTATGCTTTTCGCCAGAACCAGAGGGTGCAAAGCCAGAAAAAATAACCCAGCTGAATTCTTCTTGCATTTAGCCTGGTTCTTTTATTTATTTAACAAAATTTATATACTGCTTAAATGGAAATAAAACCTCTAAGCACTTTTCAAATAATATAAAACATACATTTAAATTGTCAATAAAAATCAGTGTTAGAAACATGCTATAAAAAGCAAAATGAATAAAATCAACAGTTAAAAGTATACATTCTAAGCTAACATTATGGGTTAAATACCCATCAACTTTACATGTCTGGGTAGGCTTGCCCAAATGGAAAAGTTTTTAGCAGGTACTGGAAAAAATACAGGAAGGAGCCTGCCTAAAGTCAATGGGCAGGGAGTTCTGGGGTTTAGGAGCTGTGACACCAAAATATGGGTTCCTTACAAATGCAGAACAGCTATTCTGGCACACCTGCAACAGTGCGAGTTGGGCAGATCCAGATGGCTGACTGGGGTAAGGGGATCCTTCAAGCAAACTGATCGACCCTAAGGTGTTGGTAGCAGACATGTACTTTATGTTATTTTTGGTTTTTGGTTTTTTAAAGTTTGAGGTGCAGGTGCCTCCGTGGCTAGGAGTGCCTTTTGCCAGCTTGATTGGTAAGACAGCTGTGGCCATTCTTGGACTGGGATAACTTGACCATGTACTGGTAACCTCGTGGTTGCACTACTCTGGTGCACTCCATGGGGTTGCCCTTGGGGTTGGTCCACAGGCTGCAGCCGCTGCAGAATGCGGGAGCAAACCACCGGCAGCATATAACATGCCACTTGGGGGATTTTTTCTGGCTGCCAAGCTGCTGCCAGTCCAAGTTCAAGGTGCAGGTATGAAGATATAAAGCCCTCTATAGCTCAGGACCAGGGAGCTTGAGAGACCACCTTATATCTCACCCAGCAGATCACTGCAGCATGCAGGAGAATTTACCCTTTCAGTGCCAAAGGTTTCCAAAGTTTTCTCTGCGGTAACTCTGGGCAGGGCTTTTTGTGTGGCTGCCCCTGCTCTGTGGAATAGCGTTCATGTTGAGATGCCCAATGTCGACAGGTGCCCAATATCCACACTTTCCAGAAACAAACTGAGGCTTTATAGGCTTTTCCAGTTGGCTAAATGGGTTTTTGCTTTGGTATGGTTTTAGTTTTGTTTTAAACACAACTGCTGGTACCCCCACCACCCCCAGCAACTGTTTATTGATGTTTCCATTGTACATTGTCTTGAGGTAACTCTATAGAAACTAATTGATTAATGAAGATGATGACAATAGATAATTCTGCAGCAGAGAATAATGACATCAGGAGTAATTTACTTTGGGAACAAATCAAAGGAATGCAGTTTCAATGGAAGCAGGATCAACTAAAATTGTTCTGTGGAAATGCAACCAGCCCCACACAGTTGATGCTACTGCTGGGTTTGCTTGACCTGGGGGAGAGAGAAAATCAAGGTTTCTGGAGTTTCATGCAACTTTTGTCTCTATCAAACCAGCTTCTCTGACAAGCTACTTTTGTTTATATGGTCATAACTTTAGGGAATAGTTGCATTTCTTGGTATGCTGCCATTGCAGATTTTAGAAGGAAGGCTTTCAAAGTGATGAACAAGCAGCAATGGAGGACTGCTTCATGTTGCTGGAAGGCAAATACCTGTGTGTCATTGCCATCATTTGTGCATATAAGCAGGGAGCCACAATGGATTATTACTCCCTATTGAGAGCACATATGTTGTACATTTTACCAGAAAAAAAATGAATTTGCCAGTGCACATCTTGCTCAGTCAGGATGACCCCAAATACTCTGGTTTTTTGGGTGGAAAAATCCAAATGCTACCATTCTCCCAGATAAGAATCTAATAATAAATAAAGGAGGATTTGCCACTCAGTAATGGCTCCTAAAATCTACCACTCAAGGCAGCTACACCATTCTGCATAATATTGTGTTGTATGGCCCATTTTGTGTTGTATGGTTCTGGTGGAGAACCTTTACTTCTGCCGTGTGTGTAATATTACTTGTTGGCTCTTTCTAATTTGCAGGGCAGTTGATATGTTCATTGATGATGTTAATGACAACGATAGTGGAATCTCAAACCTGCAGACGGAAAAACTACAGGTACGTTGAAATGTAAGCCTGACACTGGAGTGAAAAACTATTAGTGCATTTGTGGAAAGCTAATTTGTTCCAACAGTTCAAAAGTAACCAAATCCCTTCCTTTGCATGATAAACTCCCCCATAAAGTCTAATACCACAAAACTAGCAAAATGGGTAGCCAACATGGTGCCTATGGGTGCGGTGGCCCCCTTGAGAACTTCCACACACCACTGACTGTCCCTTGCATTAACAGGGGAGAAGGGGGCTGGCTGCTTTTCTTCCCCTCAAAAAGTCCTGTACAGCTGGAGGACAAAGTTGGAAGGCTCTTACCTTCATCTGCTTCTTTTCTGCTGCATGTGCTTTTCAAAGCTCAGACCAGCACTGAAGCTGAAAGCAGGAGAAAGGGAAGATTCTGGGAGCTTGTGGGGAGGGGCTAGGGGAGAAAGTGGTCAAGAAAGAGAAAATGTAATTGGAGAGAGTGGAAGGAAGAGAAGGGGCAGTGTACATGTGCAAAGATCCAGCAAAACAGATCCACTGGAAACGGCATAATTTTTTAAAGAAGTTTTCTCCTCCTTCCCAAATTACCATTAAATCACAAATCATATCTGTCTCATTGACAAGACTGCAAAAATCACAGATCCTGTGCTTTGGTCTAGTGCTGCCATGGTGTAAAATTGTGGATCCAAGGCACAGATCCTTATGGATCCCCAAATAGTGAGAAATTAGCTTAATATCACTTTTTAGCTCAAAGGGTGTGAAAGGTGTCTGAGACGACACTGCAGGATATTTCAGCTATCTTGTGAGGTTTTGGATTTTATCACTTGCCTTCTACCATCTGCATAGCTGTCAATGTTTCCCTTTTTTTAAAGGGAAATTCCCTTATTCCGAATAGGATTCCTCGCAAGAAAAGGGAAAAGTTGACAGCTATGACCAATCTGCTCCTTCCCAAGTTTCTGCATCAGAAGCAGATTATGTGGGTGGGTGGGTCTGAGGTGCACAGTCTGCACCTCGTGCCCTTTGGCAAAATGAAGGGCTCGCCCACACTTCCATTTGCCCCATTCCTAGAAAGCACAAGCGGGTTTCCACTTGCCCTGCTGCTTTCTCCAGGAAAACTTGCTCTTTAAGTGCTAAATGGGAGCCAATATCCACCTGGAGAAAACCTGGTTGACCTTTGTTCTGATTCAGTGTGAAGAATGGGTTTCCTCTCAAGAAAGCAATGGGGCAAACAGAAGCTGGAAGAGCCCTAAAGCACTGTAGTTGTGTTAAACAAAGCAAATGAAGCTTTAAAATGGTGGGCTGTGCATTTGGGGGTTATTCGCCCATTTAGAAACATTCTCAAAAATGTTATCCTCTCTTTGTTTCACAGACAGATGAAGCTTTCTATAAATGTGAAGGAAGTTCGGAAGCAGGAGAACCAGGGAACATGTCAGGTAACAGGACAAGGGAGGTTAAACAAAGGTGGCCAAATTCAGTTTGGATTGCCACTGTCATTTTACATCTGCTGCTAGGCTTGAGGACTCTTGTAAGTTTTTGGCATCATGAATGGCAGGACATCCAGGACAGACAAAAGAAAGTCCTTCTCCACAAAATGCACAATTAATTTATGGAGTTCACCATCACACAATGTGGTGATAACCAGTAGCTTAGATGGCTTTGAAAAGGGGATCTGATGAATTCATGGAGGATGTGTCAATTAAATGATGTTTTTTTTTAAATTACAAAAGCCCACCCTCTGGTTATATTTTCACTTAACAGCATGGCTACCCACAACCTGTTGTGAGGAAACACATTCTTTGGTTGCTTCCCCCATCACTACTTCCATCTGGAAGGGGGAGGAGATTGCTGGCACTCCCTCTCCCCTTTCTCTAGTTTCAGAACTGTTTAGGGGCAGTTTAATGGCTGAATGGTGGCAACATGAGGATGACCATCCTGGGAGGCATGTGATTATGTAGGTCAGGTGTTGGAACAAACCTTGCCTTGGAAGAACTTGATTAGGTTTTGTGATTTTTCCACCCTAAATGACAGATTCCTACTCACTGATTCATGGGATCAAAGTCACGTTTAAGCATTACTGTATTAAAGACATATGTAAAAGGGAGTCAAAGAGGGAAGTGCTCTGGAATTAAGAGCAATCACTATTAAGTATGTACACACTCTTAAAAGCCAGACATTCAGTGTGATGTCTCACACAGGTGGGGTCCTTTGCCCTCCTACAGAAGAAAGGCCTCTCATTGTGAGAACTGGTCTTTTTGGCTAGGTAGCCTGGCTGAAGGACCAAGTTGCCAGGGAGAAAAATGAAACTGTAAGTTGGAGAACTCATTAGTTCCAGAACAGTAGCACAGACAGATGACAAGAAGGGCATGTCCAAAGGATGAGTCATTGGGGGATTGGTGCTCCTTAAGTATGAAAATCCCTCCCAATGTTGCTGGACACTTACAAATAAGATTTTATACCCCTGTCATTCTTTCCAGAGGTTCCTGTGATTTTGTCTGTTGTTTCTTATATTATTGAGGACCTTCTCTGTTTTGGTTGGCATCCAAAATACCAATCCATATTTCACCACCCCATTTAACTTGGGTCAAGAACAACAAACCTGTTGCCAATGACCCCTTTAATGATATCTGAATAACCTATTTACAATATTAGGGCTCCATCTGGAAGTACCCAAAGAGATGAAGGTAGCCGCACTGCTAGTGAACTAGAGAAAGCCTTGTCTGGCTCAGGAGCAAGGCAAGCATCAGGAAGGCGGAAGACATGGAGCAGGTGCTGCAAGAGACACACACACGGGGCACTTTGTTACAATGGCAGTGCATGTTACAAGGAAGGAGAAGCTACAGGGATTGAAAAGGCCAATCACCAATCAGCGGAGGAGGGGGGTAGAGTAAAGCAAGAGGCTGGTAAAGATGTTTGGTCTCCTGGAAGCCAATGGGCTTCCTGTGGCCCAATGAGCAGAGCGGTTAGACACCAAGTCTGGCTTTGACCTGACCAATGGAGACTTGTTTGCCTCCTCACTCTGCTGAGTGCTGGTGGTCAGCCACAGGGACTTCTTCTGCAGCTGGTTCCTGAAACCTGCAAATTAATTTTCTCAGCTGAAGAGGCCGACGAGATGCTGATCAAGTGCACTGGTGGCGTGGAAGCAGCCCTAGGCTATGCCAAGATGTGGTGCAAATACGTCAAGGAACTCTTGACCTGGGTTGACAAACGCCTGAATTACGGTGAGGCTGGTTTTGCATTATCCATGACCTAAACAGGCCATCAGACCCTCCAAACTCTCCTCTAACACAGACTCTTTTAAGTTAAAATCCAGGTGATATATTTCCACATTAGGCAGCCATAAAAAATGTCCCCACAATCAATCCTGGCCAAAACAGCAGCAGAAGATGACATTAGAAAGGGTACACAGTGTTGCGACATACAAGAGCCCCACAAGAAGCATTTGGGAATCCAGCTGGATTTTCAGTAAGGCTTTATTCAGTTGCAGTCTTGCAGCATTGTAAAGCAGTCTTGGTACATTAAGGATACACAAGATACTGGTGGAATTACATTCAGGGAGAAGCCAGAGGAGGGAGAAAGGTTGTTTTCTGCTGCTCCAGAGAAGCGGACACGGAGCAATGGATCCAAACTACAAGAAAGAAGATTCCACCTAAACATTAGGAAGAACTTCCTGACAGTAAGAGCTGTTCGACAGTGGAATTTGCTGCCAAGGAGTGTGGTGGAGTCTCCTTCTTTGGAGGTCTTTAAGCAGAGGCTTGACAACCATATGTCAGGAGTGCTCTGATGGTGTTTCCTGCTTGGCAGGGGGTTGGACTCGATGGCCCTTGTGGTCTCTTCCAACTCTATGATTCTATGATCACCTGAAGACAACCTTGCCTCTTTATGCTAGCTGGCAAGGAATCAATTAGGCTACGCCCCATGATGCTTAGTCATCACATGCTGCTGAGTCAGCATTCCCAATAAGCACAGTGTTTAACTCCTTGATACCCACAACACTCCAACACACAGTTCTTTCCATGAATCTTGCCACAAGGTAGGAGCAGCTTTCCAAAATCCCATGTTTTTGTGGCTACATAGAAAGAAGCTCTCTGCTCCTACTATATGTTTCCTTTAGAAATTCAGTCTATTGTTGTTTTCTGTTCATAGAAACTGAGTTTGCAAAGAACATCCTGAAGATCGCTGATGCTGGCAGGAGTGCCATTTTCCCACAGGTATTGTTTCCTAGTTGCTCCCTTCTGGGACTTCATTTCACAGGCTGTGTGAAATAGTTTCGGTATTGCCCTACGTTGTCTGATCTGTAGGGTCTTTGCTAGTCTCTCCCATGCAGAGCCTAAATCTATAAGGTGTGTGTGTACCCCCCCCCCACGTTTACAGGTACCATTTTTCCAGTACGTATAAAGATGAATTCACCCATGCAAGGGCAAGTGTTCCAGGGTGCCACTTCCAATAATGCAGCACCCAAAGGCAACTGTTATTTTCTGGTATTATGTTCTCATCAGCTAGTTAATGGACATGACACACTTGAAAGCTAGCCTCTCTACTTGACAGAGCAAAATTAACTCTTATGTGCATTACACCATGCTATTAGCATTAATTTCATGTCTGTTTCATTCCTGCAGCTCTGAGAAGCAACCAGCATCCTCTGTATGTCAGGGATGGGCAACCTGGTACCCCTAGGTGTTGCTGGATTGCGACGCCCACCTTCCTTCACCATTGGCCATGCTGGGGGGGGGGGCTGATGAGAGTTGGAGCCCAACAACATCTGGAGCACCACACAGTTCCCTGTCCCTGTTCTATGTTGTACACTCAAACCTCTGTTCTCAAATGGCTCCGTTTTCAAATGTTTTGGCTCCCAAATGCCAAAGACCCGGAAGTAACTGTTCTGGTTTTCAAACAATTTTCAGAAGCTGAACTTCTGATATGGCTTCCGTTTTGAGTTTCCCTATTGTATTGAGGCTTCTGCTTTCAATTTTTGGTTGTCGGACGTTTCGGAAGTCGAATGGTCTTCCAGAGTGGATTACATTTGACAATTGAGGTTTGACTATCGTAGTGCCATGACACTAGCTTCTAATATGGCTGGGCTAAGTTGCAGCTAGAACTCCTAAAGCTTGATTCTCTGCTTTCTCCTTTAAGCAGGCAGAGGGGTTGTTGCTGAAAACCACTTCTGTGTGGTATGCAGCTAGAAATAGAAATAGAAATAGAAATATCTTTATTGTCATTGCCCCCTCTCAGGGACAACGAAATTACTTGACTGCTCCATAAAAACACTAATTAAAACAATACAGTATAATACAGCAAGGAAGATTAGATGACTTTCAAAGTCCAGGCTTCCCATTCAGGGCTGAGATCGCTCTGGAGAAGAAGCTGTTCTTAAGACGGCTCGTTCTTGTCTTCATCGTCCTGTATCTCCATCCCGACGGCAGGAGCTCGAAGAGACAGTGACCAGGATGCGATGGATCTTTTACTATGTCCAGTGCCTTCCTATGGCACCTTGTGGCATAAATCTGCTCTAAGGTGGAGAGTGGGCAGCCAACAATGCTCTCTGCTGCCTTAACAACTCTGCACAACCCCATCCTGTCCTGGGTAGTACAGCTTCCGTACCACACACATAAGCCATAAGTGAGCACGCTCTCAATGGCACAGTGATAGAAGGCAAGCAGCAGTTTCTGCGGAAGATGGTTTTTCCTTAGAATTCTCAAAAAGTACAGTCTCTGCTGTGCCTTCTTCACAAGCCCCCTTGTGTTGACACTCCAGGACAGATCCTCTTGTAATTCAATGCCCAAAAATCTGAACGTTGTTACCCTCTCCACACAGACCCCATCAATCAAAAGTGGCTGGATATTGCTCTTCTGTCTCCTGAAGTCCACCACAAGCTCCTTTGTCTTCCTTGTATTTATGAGCAAGTTGTTAGCTCTGCACCACTCTGTCAGCCGCTCCACCTCATCTCTATAGCTAGTTTTGTGGATTGGCTCTAGTGCTTCAAAAGTCTCGAAAGCCAGTTGCAGTGCTGATGTGGACACTTGCCACGTGACGTGGCTGATCCACGGGGTGAGCTGTTCACATATGCCATGGTTACTGCATTGAGCCAGCAAATGAAACCGGCAGAGCAGTGCCACATACGTGAGATAGGAGGTCTTCTTTCATCGCTGTGCTAATAGGGAGACTGAGCATTCCCTGTAAGCTGGGATTTGAACCGAAACATCCTGGTTCCAGTCCCAACACTCTCAGTCCTAGAACCCATTGGCTCTGTGTTTTTGTCTTTTCAGACTTGTATGCCCTTACAGAATCTGTACACCATGACCATGGAGCATGACATCAGGGCAGGGAACTTGGCCATAGAGACGGCTGGGATTTTGCAAATGAAGGAATACTATCAGGTACAGTGTTTCTCAGCTTAGATGAGACACCATTTTACATATGCAGCAACTAAAATATCTCTTGGGCTTGCAATCCATTCTGCTGATTTGCCCAGGTCCCTTGGTCACTCGTGGTGTCTCCTGGATGCCATAGATTTGTAAATAATGAAACCTACTGCTGGAGATCTCACTTCCTGCACCCCACCTTGCCTTGCAGCCTCTTTGGGCGAAGAGGAATGAAATTGAGAAATGGCGGAAGGAATTCAAAGATCAGTGGCAGAAGGAGCAGAAAAGGATGGTAAGAGCAGATCTAGGAAAGGATCGTGGTGGGGGGGGGAGGGAAAAAGCTGCATGCAGTATTTCTCAGCTGGTTCCTGGGCAATGCATGCTGGGATTGATATGAAAGTGGAAGCTTGGGGAAGTACTAGGACAGGCATAGGCAAACTCGGTCCTCCAGCTGTTTTGGGACTACAACTCCCATCATCCCTGACCACTGGTCCTGTTAGCTAGGGATGATGGGAGTTGTAGTCCCAAACATCAGGAGCGCCGAGTTTGCCTATGCCTGGACTAGGAGCTTGTCCCAGGGCTTCCATGCAAGTTCACATCATCCCTGTAACCCCTGTGCTCAAAGAAAGACAGTCTCACCAACACTTTCAAGTCTTCTTATCTGTCATCCCTTACCCTGCAATATTTCTCCAATAGAAAAGGGGGCCTCACATTGGTCAAAATGTATAAAAGGGTGTTAGAAATGCAAAGAAACAGAGGGGACATGTATACACATGTGGTAGGGATGTAAGAAAGCTAAGGAATATTGGGAGAAGATATACACAGAAATTTTAAAAAATGCTAAAGTTGCCATTTCCAAAAGACCCAGAGATGTTCCTTTTGGGTATAATAGAGGCTGAGAGACCTAGGACTGTATTAAATCTTTTTCTTTATGCAACTGCTGCGGCCAGAATAGCCTATGTACAAATGTGGAAGAGGATTGACAGAATAAGTTAATAGAATATGTGGCGTTAGCAATGTTGACTGCAAAGATAAGAAGCCAGGATGAACATACCATAAGAGACGAGTGGGAAAACTTTGGAGAATATTTAAAGAATTACAGGTGAAACTCGGAAAATTAGAATATCATGGAAAAGTTCATTTATTTCAGTAATTCAACTTAAAAGGTGAAACTAATATAATTGTGGTGATCAACTACTCAAATCTCTTTTCTGATGAGAGCAGCTTTTGCATCTCATTTGGAAACCAAGGACCCAGAGTCTGGAGGAATAATGGGGAGGCACACAATGCCAGATGCTTGAAGTCCAGTGTGAAATTTCCACAGTCTGTGTTGATTTGGGGAGCCATGTCATCAGCTGGTGTTGGTCCACTGTGGTCCAGAGTCAACAGTCAACACAGCCATCTACCAGGAGATTTTGGAGCACTTCATGCTTCCTTCCACAGATGAGCTTTATGGGGATGCTGACTTCATTTTCCAGCAGGACTTTGGCACCTGCCCACACTGCCAAAAGTACCAACACCTGGTTCAATGCCCATGGGATTACTGTGCTTGATTGGCCAGCAAACTTGTCTGACCTGAACCCCATAGAGAATCTATGGGGCATTGCCAAGAGAAAGATGAGAGACATGTGACCGAGCAATGTAGTAGAGCTGAAGGCTGTTATTGAAGCATCCTGGTCTTCCATTACACCTCAGCAGTGCCACAGGCTGATAGCATCCATGCCACGCCGCATTGAGGCAGTAATGGATGCAAAAGGGGCCCAAACAAAGTACTGAGTATATATGCATGCTTCTACTTCTCAGAGGTCCAATATTTGCAATCCTTGTTATGCTGATTTCATTTAATATTCTAATTTTCTGAGATTATTAATTTGGGGTTTTCATCAGCTGTATGCCATGATCATCACAATTATAAAAAATAAAGGCTTGACATATCTTGCTTTGCATGTCATGAGTCTATCTCATATATTAGTTTCACCTTTTAAGTTAAATTACTGAAATAAATGAACTTTTTCATGATATTCTAATTTTCTGAGTTTCACCTGTATAACAGTTACATAAATCTCCAAGTAGGAATAGATATATGAACAGCAGCTAAATCAATTAAAAGGGGTATAAAGATATGTAGCACAACTAAGAGTAAAAAGGAACCCATGGAGGGTGGGGTGTGTGGGGAAGTCGAATAATGTAGAAGAATATTGTGAAAGCATAAATAAAATTTTTAAAAAGAAAATATGGAAGTCCCATTCCATAATGATAATTTGACTATTTATACCCCAAACATCTTACTGGGGTTGCCCCAGCACTCTGGGAAGCTTCCAACAGATATAAAAATATAATAAAACACTAGACATTAAAAAACTTCCCCTCAGAGGCTCGGGGGTTGGATAACTCCATACCCCCCAATAGTTCTCCAATGAAAATAGGGATATTCTAAGGAAAAGCGGGACATTCCAACCAGGATCAAATCAGAAACCGGGATGGCTTCTCTAAATTAGGGATGTCCCTGGAAAATAAAGACACTTGGAGGGTCTGTTATCCTTTTTCGTCCCAAGGACCGTAGCCAGAGGTGCTCTCAGAGGCATTACATGCCTTTCTCTGTCAACTTTAATTAAAAGCCATATATGGCTGACTTCCAGCAAGGCAAGGTGGCGAGTGCCACAGCTGCGCAGGGCTCCTGAGGACCGCCAGCACCAACTGTGCTGCTTGGCTGGTCTCCATGCTGCTGCAGCTGCCATGGGGGGAGGGACTGGCCCGTCCTGTCCCAATGTCCAGATTGGACAGCATTCTGCTCACACAAGGCCTGATCCCCCAGTAGAAACAGCAAACATTGGTAACATTAAAATCACAAACCATGCCCCAGTAGAAGCTACCCTCAAAATAGGAGAAGAAGCACAAACTATCTCATCATGGTCCTTCAGCCCCATCCTAACCACAAACCAACTAGCTAGAGAGAGTCTCTTGAAAACTCTCCAGAACTGCTTTAAGGACAATGATGTGGTTGACATTACAACCCCCTTCCTTTGGGACACAATGAAAGCGGTCAACAGAGGAGCCTTCATAAAGAAGAGGGCATCCATTTTTAAAAAAACCTCCTCAAAAATTGATAAATTCGAACAAGACATTACAACCCTCTCATCACACTACAAACAAACAGAAGCCAAAAAAACTCCTTAAACTCATAGAACAAAAAAGAAGGAAAATAAACTTTCTAGAAATCAATAAAACAATTATTAACATCCTATATTCTAAACAACGCTTTTACGAATATGGGGGGAAGAACTCCAGACTATTATTAAACAGATGAAGGAAAAAATTACTCAAAATAATAATACACTGTGTCACAAAAATACACTGTAAAAATACACATAAGAATACACTGTGTCACATAAAAAAACACATGGTAACTGAAATATACTCAGAGTCGCAAAGTGATTTCATGCTCTTTATTCAGCTCATAGTGGTGAGGAGGAATGAATGAATGTCCCCTCAAAGTATCTGCTTTATATACATTATTTACACAATGGGCTGCACATGATTGGCTAATTCCGGAATTCTACTGTAAGCCAATCAGGTTGTGGATTCACTTCTATCTGGAGCATGATTGGGTGGTTCCTGCCAACCAATCATACCACTGCATTGTTCTAGGACCAATCAGACTGCTGCATTCTGAATCCTATTGTTCTAGGACCAATCAGACTGCTGCAGTTTGGATCCTATTCAGCTCAGTACATAACAGTAACATAACATCCTCCACCAAAGAAATAACCTCAGAATTTTCTGAATACTATCTGACTTTATGTGGGGACGCAGGTGGCGCTGTGGGTAAAACCTCAGTGCCTAGGACTTGCCGATCATATGGTCGGCGGTTCGAATCCCCGCGGCGGGGTGAGCTCCTGTTGTTCGGTCCCAGCTCCTGCCCACCTAGCAGTTCGAAAGCACCCTTAAGTGCAAGTAGATAAATAGGTACCGCTTTATAGCGGGAAGGTAAACGGCGTTTCCGTGTGCTGCGCTGGTGCAGGCTCGCCAGAGCAGCTTCGTCACGCTGGCCACGTGTCTTCGGACAGCGCTGGCCCCCGGCCTCTTAAGCGAGATGGGCGCGCAACCCCAGAGTCGGTCACGTCTGGCCCGTACGGGCAGGGGTACCATTACCTTTACCTTTACCTTTACTATCTGACTTTTAGAAGACATCTGAAGGCAGCCATGTTTAGTGAAGTTTTTAATGTTTGATATTTTATCACTTTTATTATTATTATTAATATTCTGTTGGGAGCCACCCAGAGTGGCTGGGGAAACCCAGCCAGATGGGCGGAGTAAAAATAATAAATTTATTACTACTACTGAATTTTATGCCAATCTATACACCTCCCGCAACCCGCAACAGGAAATCAGAAGATTCCTAACAGGACTGACCATGCCAACCTTAACTGCAGAGAAACAAGAATTCATGCACAGCCCTATTACCCCACAGGAAATAGAGACAGTATTCAAAAACCTGTAACCACCCAAAGTCCCAGGCCCAGATAGCTATACAACAGAATTCTACAACAAATTCAAAGAACCCCTGATGCCTTACATGACCTGCCTATTTAACAACATCACAAAAGGGCTCCCCATCCCTAAAACCTGAACCTCTTCCAAAATAGTTTCTATCCTAAAGCCACTCAAAGATAGCCTCAAAATAGAATCATACTGCCCAATCTCATTGATAAATCAATCAGTCACATCAATCCTGGCTAACCGCCTAAAAATCTTCCTACACAAACTAATCGCCCTGGACCAGGCAAGCTTTGTCCCTGGTTGCAGCATAACAGACCCCATTAGGAGACTACAGTGGTACCTCGGGTTAAGTACTTAATTCGTTTTCTTAACCTGAAACTGTTCTTAACCTGAAGCACCACTTTAGCTAATGGGGCCTCCCGCTGATACCACGCCACCAGAGCACGATTTCTGTTCTCATCCTGAAGCAAAGTTCTTAACCCGAGGTACTATTTCTGGGTTAGCAGAGTCTGTAACCTGAAGCGTATGTAACCTGAAGCATATGTAACCCGAGGTACCACTGTACTGAATCTGGTAGAACATAGCAAATCAACCAAACTCCCATTGACAGTCATGTCATCTACATGTACATATTCATGAAAATTCAATGCAGTACTGCTGGATTTTGCCTTCCTGTGCTCTGGCCAGTGAGTGTTTAGGCACCAGGGCAATTGAAAAACACATGATACAGGCTGTTCAGTGCTGTTAAGTTTTGAAAGGAATTATAGCATGCACTTAATATAGTGAATAATTTCAAATATGCTGGTCTATTGGTATTTAGATTGTACTGACTTCCCCTGCTTCTCCCGCTGCTGTTCTACCTCCATGTCTATTAAATGTGATTAGAAGTGTAATGTGAGCAACTCCTGTGAGGTGCTGTTTGTGCAGCTGCTGTTTCCTATGGTGTGGACGGGAGGAACCAAGCCTGATAAGCCGATGACAAATATAGAATGAATCTGCAAGTAGTGCTGGATGGCCACCCCTGTTGAGCTACTTCCAATGTAGCCTTTTGTTTTTACTAATTAGTTACTAGCTCACAAAAGGTTTTGCTTGCCCAGTTCCCAGAGATACCTCCTTCAGGGCTCATCCAGACTTGTGCTTCTTAAAAGACACTTTAAAAAGCATAGGTCCGAGGGTTTCTTTGCTTGTCCCCTGCTTACTAGTCATAGGTCTGAGTGGTTTTGCTCTTCACCCACCCCTTTCCCCCAGAAAATCCACTCTCTAGCCATAAATCAAAGCAAGCATTAATCTGGAGAAAACTTCATTGACATTTGCTTTGATTCAGCGGTTTTCTTTGGGGTGGGAAGCAGTGGGGCAAGGAGCCCATCGTCATTTATGACACTCTGGGGGGCTTCCAGTTGTAGGATACTTCTCCTGCTCCATCAACTGGAAGCAAATTTTACTTGCCAAGGCCACTAAGCCTATAGCTATTTTCAAGCCTGATTTAGAAGGGTTACAGCCGGGAACCACACTTTAAATCCACAAAAATGTGCTTTTCCCCCCAAAGTTTATTGCAATTTGGTTTTAGCACTTTGATCAGGAAGGAAAGAAAAGCTCCCTAGATGCCTCCTAATTCAGGTCTGAGCTTCTAAATGAAAAAATGACCCAGAGCCACAGCTGGTCAGACATGCCCTTGTAACTCCTCCTTCAATTGCAGAATGATTCCAGGTCCTCGATGCAGAAGGCACGGCTCCACTACCTCCAGCGCTGCGAGGATCTGGAGAAAGCTAAAGTGCTAAGTGCCAGAGCAGAAGAAGAATGGCAGACCACTGCAGGCAGCGGCAACAAGCAACTGGAGAAGCGGCGTCGATGTCGTGATGAGCTGCAGTCAAAGGTATCAGTCTGAGATCATAAAGCCTATGCAGTTTGTCCCTTTGTCATTTGCAATCTGGGGTCTAGTTCAGACCTCGGATTTTGGAATTCAGGTCCTCCTAACGAAGAGCCTGTAAATGTGTGGCAAAGACTCAGATGCCAAAGGTGAGTTGGGAAACAGGGCCAATGACAAGTTTTTGTGGGCTACAAAACTGGGTGTGGAGGATCTCTGCATGGGAGACCAAATGACAGCAAAGCAACTCACACAGAAAGGATGATGGCCTATTGGTCTGGTCACCCCTGGTAAGACAGGGTGTATTAGCTGGTTAAAATCTCTATTATCTTTGGTCTGTTTGTAGTCATAGCCTTTTATATACTAAACTTTTATGCTTTCCCTTATCCATTTAATGCTCCTAACCCTTCTTTTAGCTTCTTTTATATTTTTATAGTCTTTTATATATACCTTCTCTTTAGATCTCCAAAATGTTTTATAGATTTTAAATGATTGTACTCCACCCTACATCTGTGACTGTAATAAACAGTATTGTTTGCAAAGCCTAGAAGGCCCTTTAGAATACGCCAGTATTTTATTGTATTCTTTTATTAAGTGCTGTCCATGGAGGCCCAGGTCAATTATATGTCCAGGGCAGCTGTCTACCAGCTCCATCTGGTATGCAGGCTGAGACCCTCCCTGTCCGCAGACTGTCTCACCAGAGTGGTGCATGTTCTAGTTATCTCTCGCTTGGACTACTGCAATCACCTTTGAAGGTGATTTGAAAACTACAAATAATCCAGAATGTGGCAGCTAGAATGGTGACTGGGAGTAGCCACCGGGACCATATAACACAGGTCCTAAAGGATCTAGATGGGCTCCCAGTACAACAACAACAACAACAACAACAACAACAACAACAACAACAAATTATTTATACCCAGATATAATTTATAGATGACTGGGTTTCCCCAGCTACTCTGGGTGGCTATTTACATGTGCAGACTTTATATAATTCACTAGGTAAAACATTTCAATGGAAAAGTCAACTCAGAAGATATACAGGTCACTCTAACAATAAGAAATGCAGTTTCAGTCCAGAAGAATTTTGTTTCTCCTTTCCTCTGAAGAGGAGTTTCCAAGCACAATTCAAAGTGTTAAAGCCCTAAACAGCCTTGGCCCAGTATATCTGGAGGTGCATCTCCACCCCCATTGTTCAGCCCAGACACTGAAGTCTTCCTCCCAGGGTCTTCTGCTGGTTCCTCACTGCGAGAAGTGAGGTTGCAGGGAACCAGGCAGAGGGCCTTCTCAGTAGTGGCACCCACCCTGTGGAACACCCTCCCATCAGATGTCAAAGAAATAAACAACTATCTGACTTTTAGAAGACACCTGAAGGCAGAGCTGTTTAGGGAAGTTTTTTATGTTTGGTTTTTTATGTTTGGTGTTTTATTATGCTTTTATATTGGTTGAAAGCTGCCTAGAGTGACTGGGGCAACCCAGTCAGATGGGCAGGGTACAAATAACAATATAATAATAATAATAATAATAATAATAATAATAATAATAATAATAATAATAATAATAAAAATAAATTTTGTTTGAAGATTTCAGCTTGTGTGTAACCAAAAGGTTATTGCATGTCTTTCTGGCTGCTCTCGTCAGACTTTTATCAACTACCTCCCTGAGTAACCTCTCTCAAGAAGCCGATTGCCTAATGTGGATATTGAAGGAAATTTGGGGTTTGCCCAGTGACTTTGAAACTCCAAAGGAAATTAACAAAGGGATCAGAGGAAGGCTGCAACAAACGGCATCGTTTTTCTATGTGACAATGAACCTCAAACTAAAACTGCATGTATGATTTCAGCTTAGTTTTAAAGTAAATTTTACAAAATTTATTTTGGGTGCATAATTTGGCTTTTGTGGTAGAGGTATCCACATAGGGCACTTCCTCAGGTACCCTCAGAAATGTGTAAGTACCCCCTTCTTGCATCTCCAAGTCAGCACTTTCCATTCCTTCCCTCAGTTTTTATTTCACTGCCCACAGGTTCAGGAACTGGAAGTTGTCTATCGAAGCTGCGTCTATGATGCTAACATCCACCGGCAGGAACTGGAGAAAGTCAGGGAGAGAATCATCTCCCACATTCGCAAACTTGTGTACCAAGGAGATGAGGTGCTGAGGCGGGTAAGTCGTGATCTGTGCTGAGGGAATATCCCTGGCCCTTTCCTACTCTTCTCCAGGTGCAAAGACAGAAGTGACTCAAGGAGGCCTCACCCCAATTAATTACCTACCAATTAAGGGAGGCAGGAAACTTGAGTGCAGAAAGGTCTAGGGATGTAAGAAGGCAGCAATTTCCATTTGTCATAACTGTTTCCATTCTGCTGCAGTTCAGTTTCCGGTAAATACTATGCTTCTTGTCTGGCTGTCCACTATTTAACGTGGTTTTACAAATCCATGGTGCAACCGCATTTGGAATACTGTGTACAGTTCTGCTCTGTTGGAAGAATCTCAGAAAAGGGCAATAAAATGATCAAGGGGAGAGGGCAACTCCCCTTGAGAAAAGGTTGTGGCAGTTGGGCCTTTTTGACTTAGAGAAAAGGCAAGTAAGAGGTGACATGACAGAAGTTTATAAAATTATGCATGGCATAGAGAAAGTGGAGAGAGAAAGTTTTTCTCTCTCTCTCATAACACGAGAACTCATCAACATCCAATGAAGCTGAATATTGGAAGACAAAAGAAAGTCCTTGTTCACGCAGCACAGAGTTAAACTATGGAACTCCCTCCCACAGGAGGGAGTGTTGGCCACCAACCCGGATGCCTTTGAAAGAGGATTAGACAAATTCATGGATGACAAGGCTTCTACGGCTACCAGCCCACTGGCAATGTTCCCCCTCCCTTGTCAGAGGTCATCTGCCTCAGAACGCCTGTTGCTGGGAATCAGACAGGGCAGAGTGTTGTTGTGCCCACATCCAGCTTGCCACAGATTTCCCACAGGCCCCTGGTTGGCCCCTGGGATGCTCTAAACAGGACGCCGAATAAGATGGACCATTGGTCTGATGCAGCAAGCTGATCTTACATTATTCTACTTATTATTATTACCCTATCCTTCGGCCTAAGGTCCCAGGGCGGGTCACAGCAGTTAAAACACAATATTAAGAAGCAGTTTAAAGTAACTTAACCCCACAAAAATAAGGTGAGTCCTATGTATCCCTTTTGTTTGGCCCCCATGAAGCTGGATTCTCAGTCCTCACCTGGAACTGTCTGGAGAAGGATGGGACACAGCTCTCCAATGAGAGGCCAAGGCAGACAGGGGACGGAACAGAACTTTGGGGCTTTGTTTGGAAGGGAAAAAGGGAAGTGGAAAAGGGCAGTTGAAGAAGTGAAAGGGAGAGAAAAAGCAGGAAGGAGGAGGAACAGCAACATAAGTAACGGAACGAAAGAGCCAGGCAGGTCAAACACAGAGACACAAAGGAAAATACTTTTGAGAGACTTGCACAGCTGCTGCAGTTGGAGAAATGCACAGGCTTGAGAGAAATGATCGGGGAAAGTAATGCTGATTATCTGTATTGCAGCAAAGGGCATTTAGGTGAAGTCCTCAGAACACTCATAGACAGCATCCCATCAATGTATACATACAGTCATACCTTGGGTTAAAGTTGCTTCAGGTTGCGCTCCGCGGTGACCCGGAAGTAACGGAACACGTTACTTCCAGGTTTCGCTGCTTGCGCATGTGCAGACGCTCAAAATGATGTCACGCGCTTGGGCAGAAGCTGCGTATCGTGACACGCAGACACACAGACACGGGTTGCGTTCGCTTCAGGATGTGAACGGGGCTCTGGAACGGATCCCATTTGCATCCAGAGGTACCACTGTACCATGGTTTTGGCGTGTTTAGATAAATTTGCAAGTATTGCCCTGTGACACTGATGATCAACACTGCTTTGCCCCTGTTGTGTATTTGAGGGCGGCGGGGGGAGAGTCTGAGAGACAACAGCTTGCCTATGGACACCTGTGAGCTTTGGAATTTTAATTACAGCTCCCATCATTAACCAACAGGTAAAACCTGTGTTGGATTTTGCAGTTTTCAAAAACAACAGGCACCTCCAACTGTCCGATTTCAGAATCAGTCTGAATTGCATTCTATTACTACACAGTCGGTGGAGGAACAAGAATCATTACCATTGCTTGCTATGGTTTTCAAGAACATTTAGTTTAAAGTGAGCCTAGCAACAGAAGAGATTGAAAACACCTCCTGTTGGCTGACATGATTTTCACTGTTCCCTTTCTCCAGCAATTCTCGATACATTTTGCAGCTTGTTCTATTTGGGTTTCAGTCTCCTTTAGTCTCCTTTTGCTAGTTGCCGCAGCCAAGCCCCAAGATGAGGAAGACTTTAGAGGGGAGGACTTCGGGGGCTCGCTTGGGGGGGGGTGGAGAACAGAAGACAGAAAGCAGCATCCAGGGAAAGAACTAGACTGAAGTGGAAAGAGAGACCATGGAAGCTGTGCTATATGGTGTCTGGACCATCTCCGAAGTTGCAAGGGGAAAACCTCCTTGGCTGGGCATTCAAAAGAGATGTGGACAGAAGTTGGGCTGCCTAGGAGTTGTGGGGATATGGAGATGGTGGATGGATTCAACCTCCTTCCACTTATTCATGATGTGTGTGTGACAACCGTCATCATAGATGGGGCCAGCCTCAAGGATTGGTGTCATGGGGCACTTCCTGAGGGTGCATGTCTTCAGGAGGCCTCACTGCCCTTGGCTGGTCCTGGCCTGCCTGTGGCTGTTGGAGAGCATCTGTAGGCACAAGGAAACAGCAACACCTTCCCAGCAACACCAATGACTCAGAAGAAGCTTGCTGGTGGGGAGGAGGAACAGCTATGGCAGCCTGGCAGCTTCAAAACACCACTGAGTAGCTGAAGTGAGGTGAGAGAAAGGGAGGAATGTAAATGACATGTGCGGACACCTTGTGCAAGCTTCCACCAGATGAAAAACAAAGTAAAAGCAGGTGAACAAGAAAAGCAGGAGACAAACACACAGCAGCTAAGGAACAGAGCCCACATCTTCCTTCCCTCTAATATCATTCATCTTGCTTGTTGTAGGAATCTGATTTTGAGCCCTAACAGCTGACAGCAGAGCTCTCAAGCAAAAAAAAAAAAGAGTGAAACCAGCACGGAATAGCTATAAACTTCAACAGCAGTAGGTGTGGAACAAGAGAAGTGATGCCATAATTGTGGCAGCCAATAGAAAGGTGTCTTTGGTCCTTCTCCAGGACTGCAGTTTTCGGCTAACTTTACATTACATTTAAATTTCATTTTTATGAAAACTATAGTATCTAGATTTAGGGTTCTTTTTAAAATAGTTATTAATCAATTAACTGTTTGGGAGAAATCCCAGTTCTGAACTTCCAAATGACGAAAAGTCATTTATGGTCATATTGTCATATTTTGTTTCCCTAAGGTCACCTTGAGGATGTTCATGTTCCAGAAAGCCCAGGCAGAGCGAATCCCTGCAGGATACCAGAACCTGACTGAGATCTGCAAGCCCTACAAGGTTGGGGCAAAGTACCTGGAGTTCATTCAGAACCTGCAGAAAAACGAGCTTCCGATGGAGGTGTACAAATTTGAGGAATTTATATCCTCAGGGCAGAGGTAAGGAAGAACATTTCTTACTCCTCCTCCACACCTCAAGCAATGTAATGCCGCAGACTTTGGATGTCACACCTACACATGTGTACAAAACAGAATTCCTTTGGGGCTAAAAAACAACAACTATCCATGGGAGCACAAGATGCAGAAAGATGCCTACAGGTTCAGGATATGCCAAAGATGCAGGAGAAAGACTGCCAAATCTTTACTAGTGGCGCAAGGTCAATACTATGTCATATAGTTAGTACTATGGGGAAAATCTTACTACAATACATCCTATTTTATCTATTGCATTATTTTTATTTTCCAGCCATCTCTGAATTTGCTGGGTGTTGGAGAGGGGATAAATAAATTTAAATTAAGATAAAATGTCCAAGCAAAGAAATTAAGTTGCTTCAACATAGATTTGCTATTGACCTTTCACAGAGCCTGAAAGCAAAACTACATGTTATGAGGAAAACAGATCCAGCAGATTCTCCTTTGCAAAGGCCACCCCTGGCCATTTTTAAAATCATTTTGTCCCTAGCCAGAGCCCAGAACCCTGAGGCAAGTCAGGCCAGCAGAGTGAATTGAAACATGTCAAGCAAGAGTTTTGAAACTTTCTGCCCCAGAGGCCTACTTGGCAGGGCTGAAAGCGATGGCTGTCCCTCATCATAAATTGGTGGGGGGGGGGGGTAGGTGGGCGTGGCGTCCTAAAGTGGTGGCAGATGGAGGCAGAGTTCAGCATAATCAGCTGACAATTGCTGACAGCATTTTCTGCTGATAGCACTTTTTAGAAATTGCTAGATTCTTGGCCAGAGCAATTTTATCATGGCAAGGAGTTTCATTCTTCAGTTTTCCTCAAGCTAAGTACAGATATTAGCCCTGGAGGCAAGGTGACTCAGTCACAGGGGTTTTAAGTGGAGAAGTTTTGTTTTTTAATGTTTTCCCTACCCCCTCTGTGATTTCTTCTCCTTTCACACTTCTTATCTCTGATGAACTACTAGTGTTTTTCATCCCTTCTCCCTGCTTCTATTATGTTCACTTATTCTTCCTATAAATGTCATTTTTATTCCCAAGTTATTGTTGCTGTTGTTATTTTTAAAATTAACTTTTTATCTCTTATTCTAATTTCCTTCAGCCCTCCTTCCTCTGGCCTTTTCCTCTCACAGGAAGGAAAGCTTCCTTCTCTCCTCTCCCTCCCAGCCACCTTTGCTCAGTATGGGGGGAGTCACAGGTGCTGGCACCCATCCAACCCCAAGGGGACATCAAGAGAAGAGGCGCTGAGCTGAAAGGGAGACCTACCTGAAAGTGGACTGAGGCCCATAGTGGTCCACTGTCTGGGAAATGGTGATGTCAAGGACTGCTTGATAAAGTAGGCACAGGTTGTAGGAGAATCCATTTCATTTGTTGAAGGTGATGCATGATCCAGAGCCAGCTTTTGTAATGGTTAGTGATTGTGTAGGTACCTTTCTTCATTTAGGGTGGTCATAGCCCAGGGCAGTGGCAGAGGAAGGGGTGTGTGAACCGCCCCGGGTGTCATCAGTGGGGGGTGTGTGTGACAAAATGACAAAAATATTAGTTAAAACTTTTTTTAAAAAAAATTGGGCTCACGAAACTTTTTAGTTCAGTCAACAAACATAATGAAACGCGACTGGCACTGGGTGCCACACCACGGGGGCTGGCACTTACCGCAGGGCCTGCAGTGTGTTTGAGCCACGCGTCTCTCCTGGGAATGACGTGGTGGCTTGAGCGCCTGCAGGCTCAGCACTGCCTGAAATGGCAGCGTGGGGCTTGCGTCTGCCCACCGCCTCTTCCTACAGCTGAGGGGGAGACAGCGGAGAGGGTCCATGCAGCGTGCCCCACCCCCAGGACGCGCACGCTGCACCGGGCACCCTAGCAGCTAGCTACGCCCTGGCCCAGGACAATAACTTATGAGACAAGAGCTGCTTCTACACCAGGCACTGAGTATGGAACAAGGGTTCACGGATATCTTAGAAGGGTCCACACAAAGCTGTCCTCCATTTGCAATCTGCCTATGGTTTGCCAGTACATCTTCCATCTTTTTTCTTACTGCACATAGTCTGGCTTGTTGGAGAATGGTGGAAGTGCAGCACCATCTCCACAGGTAGAGATGCTCTTCTGTCCTTTTAAAACAAGAAATATCTTCTTCCAGCTAGCTGCTTGATGAAGGCTAGTGTGCCTACACATGATGGGAGCAGCAAATGCACCAGCCTGCCACCTGCAGTGGCAAAACCATTGAACCATCGCACCAACTCATGAACAAGTTCTTTACTGACCATTAAATGTTTGCATCCTTTGAGAAAACTGAAGTGCTTGACAGATGCATTGCTTTCTCAGGTCACCCCCCACCAATGCCAGAAGAAAGAATGCTTCACACAATACTCGTATCTCATCATCTGCAGCTGACCTCAGCAGCTCCTCAGAAGATGCCTCTGGAAAGCCATCGTCCTCAAGCAGTGAGCAAAGTAAGTTATGTTTACATTAAAGTCAATTTTCTGTTTTATTGTCCTTCAGTTTTGTTCCATAATTCTTGCCATGGCCCAGCTAGATCAGTGAATGGTTCTCACAGGGCTGGAGTGGAGAGAAGGGCCGAGGAAAGACAATTACGCATTTCAAGGACCACCCCGTCCAGAACCCAGCACCAGCCTGTGTGGTGGGGCCAGCCTGGCATAACAACAGGTTTCCTGGAAGGGGTGGGGCTGAGGTTGGGCCTGCTTTCATGCAGAGCCAGTCCAGGGCTCCTGTCCGTGCACCTGCGTGCCCTGGCCTCACTGTGGCCTTGCCCTGTCCAGGGATCCGCAGCACCGCAAGTGCTCAGAGGGTGGCACCACCACTGCGCCCCGACGCACAGACCAGGGCTGCCCAAACCCCATGCTCTCCCTTCAGTGACTGGGGTCAAGGTGGTCACTCTACCTTGGGATTGCTAGTTTGAGGTGGGGGGCAACTTTGTAGTATCAGGGAAAACCCTCTTCTCCATGCATTGGTAGACTTCATTTAAAACTCTGGCGTCTTCTAACAGTAACAGCTTGGATATTAAGGAGGACATAAAAGTTCAGATTTAGCAGAACTTATAGATATGATTTCACACATAAAAAGATAATAAATGAGAGAGGGGGTGTATTCTTAAAGTGAAGGATATCTCTATTTGTTACCATTTGAAAATCTTATTTTCCTAGCACGTCAAACTGAGAGATCAGTGTCTTAAACATACTTTGACTGAGAGTCGGTAGGGCCACAAAAATGCTTCTTGAGTCCAGCTTGTGGGCCACCAGCTGCCTGTCCCAGGTCCTAACTAGTCATTTCGGGAGCCCCCTGACTTCCTTTTCAGTCTCCTGGATCCTCACTTCTTAGCCCTGTTTCTTGGATGCTCCTTTCAGACCTTAGTGGAAATAAGGTGGAGACAGAACAAGGATCAGCAGCTGAAAATTTCTAATGTCTACCTCAGACACCCTCACCCAACATTTTACAATTCTATTTTTTGTTTTCTTTTGTTTCCTATCTTCATAAAAGATTTGAAAGCTATCCATATCACCTCTCCCCCCACCCAAACTATTGTTATATTATTATATTATTTGGCTGAAAAAGTAACTTCATACTGCCCTGGAAAGCTGTGTGTTTGTGGAATCCCTGTCCAGATTGCCTGAAAGACAGAAGGTGATTAACTCTGGAGAAGCTGCCTAGAGGGTAGATTCGCCACTGAATCACAACAGGGTATCTCCTCTATAAGATTGCTGCAGCTTGCTGCAATGAAATTACCTCAATCTAGTAGAAGTCAGACTGAATTCCCCCGAGTAGTGTAGGCACTGGCCAAAGTGAACAGTTTTCGCCATGCCTTCTGACCTGTGAACTGTCCAGCAGCTGTTCTCTGCTTCCTTTAAGTCAGACGAGTCTTCCTGGCTGCTGCTCCCCATTTCTTTGACTATGTAAAGACATCACATTTCCCCAGTGATTTACCCCTGTCTGTTACAGTGGTGCCGGCCCCAATCCTCCTTCATTAGCAAAGGGAATTGGATGTTTACAGGTTCAGTTTGACTGGGTTATGAAACCTTAAAACACATTTGAGCTGCATGCATGAATTGAAGCTGTGGGCGATGACAGTGCTCTCGTATTGCCTACCTCACAGTGAAAATATGAGTTCCACACAGCTTTTGTTTCAATCTGTTATCCAGGTGGCAGCAAATCCTCCCACAGTGACACGGAGAGTCTGGGAGGGAGTACTGAGGGCCAGTCCTTAGAGTCACCTGCCTCCAGCCCAGGTGAGAGGAAAGTATGAAATGTTGCAAAATAATAAACATCCATTAACATGAGGCCTTCAGGTTTTTCCACATAACTTTGTTTTTCAGCACATATAAATCTGCATGCTTGGTTATTTTTTTGCAATGTGCCTCTTCTATTAAGGGCAAACAAATCACTTTAAAATACCAGGTTTTAATTTGTTTTTCAAAAGTGGGCTTTGAATTTCAAATATGCCTTTTAAAAAAACTGAATGGCAATTTAATTTGTGCTTCCTTTGCAATCCCTAAATTATCTTTTAAAAATTGAATTAATGCATTAATACATTCTGAATTGGAGGCCCCCTGAATGGTCTGGGAGGAAGTGATGCTGCAGATTCACTGCAGCTATGTAACTGTGGACCTGAATGGAAAACCACCAGGAGTCTGCAGGAAGAGTGTGCTGTAAATAAAATACCCATAATATTAAAACAAAATTCTGAACTGATACTCTAATTTCATGTCAGCAGTATCCATATCTAAAGGAAAAGATATTAAAGAGAGCACAGATCTGCAAATGTTGCCTGCAGAGACTGACGTACAAGCCTGCAGTACGCAGGTACTGGGAACCCATTCTTAGTGTGGCCCCATGTCCTGCTTTACAGAGGGCAATTTGAAGGTCTATGCAGCCCAAGTCCAATTGACAAATAAAGATCCCTAAGAAGGGAAAGCAGAGGCACTGAGTCTATTTATATTATAGCAATTATTTCTAAATTTGCGTCTATACATATAAATTAGCATCTGCAAATTTTATGCATTTCCTTTGTCCTTTTTTTGGGGGGTGATGCATTTTCTGTTTTGGGGGTGGGCAATGCTTTAAGCACCCACACTGTCCATCCTTGAAACGTAAGCTATAAAAATATATGTAAAAATAGCAGGCAGGAAAACATGAGTGGTATTTAGCTTCATTTTACTCAGAGTAATTAATGGCCTCAGATTAGTCATGTTCATTAGTTTCAGTGAATCTACTATGATTAAAGCTTAGCTGAATACCACCCCACGTCACAATTGATGTCTATACAGAATTGCATATCTTCTGTGTTCTGAACTTAGACAGTGCCAGAAACTTGGGGTGGAGTTCAGTGTCATCTCTGGCAAACAATGCCTCCCTGCAAGCTTGCCAGATAAAGCTATCTCTGCTCCTCCATGCACTGTTCTGGGGGTTTTCCTGACATCCCAGCTGGGACCCAACTTTGGGGGTGGGGTGGGGGGAGGAAGCGGAAAGCCCCTCTGCGGAGACCCTGACTCAGGGCTTCCTCTTACAGGGCTCCTTAGGCAAATCTCACCCATGGAATTCCCACTTGTCTATTTCATCATCATCTTACATAAGTTCTACAGTGTGATTTTCTGTTTAAAACATTCCTTATGTTGCAAACAATAAAAGATTAAATACTAGGTTATTTGTGTAAATTTGCTTTAATTGATCTTAGTGGCTTTGCACTTCTTTAGTATGGAGAGGGAAATCCAGGTATAAACTTTAATGTAAATAAACAAATCTGGACCAATAAAAGTTTCCGAACTTTCTTCAAGGGTAGCCATACAGTGCATTGCAGTGGTCCCGTTGAGAATTTGCCAGGGTATGCTTGGTAGTGTCAACATCACTCTTTCTCTCTAAGAAATGTGGTCATGCCTCAGGTTACAGAGGCTTCAGGTTGCGTTTTTTTGGGTTATGGACCAGCCAAAACCCGGAAGTACCAGAATGGGTTACTTCTGGGTTTTGGCGGCCGCACATGCGCAGAAGCGCCAAATCACAACCTGCACATGCGCAGACGCGCCGCTGCGGGTTGCGAACGCTGCAGGTTGTGAGCGTGCATCCCGCACGGATCACATTCACAACCCGAGCGCCCACTGTATGTTGAAGCTGATAAGAAAGCTCTCCTGGTTGTATCCAGGAGAAAGCCTATACCCAGGAACTGTAATGGATGGGCATTTTCGTTGGGCGGGATGTACAAGGGCTTTTGCTTGTCCAACTGGCTTTCCCTCCACTCTCCTCACTCCATGTGCCCCCCCTGCAATTCACTCTGGGAGAGCAGGAGAACCCCAGAACAGAAGAGGGATGTTTGTACAGATGGAACATCTGTAGTGACTCAATGCTGAATTCCACCAATTAACTTTTCCAGTTCTAGAGCCAGTTACCATGAGCATCTCTATATTTACCTTGAGATAAGTAGCTGGAGAATTAGGGGAAAAACCACTTCAAATTGTTAATATTGCAGTGAAACAAAGATGGTCTAAATTTTCAACAAGGCTGTCTATAGGTTAAACTGAACCCAGTTCCTAAAACTGTAGAGCACTCTTTCCTTTTCAAGGAAGTAATTTCTTTTTTCACAGAAGAAGCATCCTAAGCAGAATCCTGTGTGACTTTGAATTTAACTGGTTTCTGGCTCTTAAGTGGCTTCCTTTTCTGTTTTTAATCTGTTCTTCATGTCTAGGCCACAAGAAGTTGTTGAAGGCTCCATCCACAGGCACTGTGTCCTCCTCTGAGGACTGTGAAGGCAAAGATTTAATGCAAGCCTATGACCATGGTGAGAAACAAGCCACAGACTGGGGAAATGAATGAGGGAGGGAAGAGTCCTATAACTGCAAATGCTAGACAAATGGCAGATCATGAGGTTAATCAGTTCTGGGCATGTACAGCTTTAGACTGCAGGTGAAGACTGCATGTTGAATGTTCCCACATAAAAGCAAAAACGCCTCCCAGGAGAAAACCTACATTTTGGGGGAAATGAAGGGCTCGTGTCCTTTTTCTGATGTATATTTTTCTACGGAAAGGTAATATGTTTCATACAGGGGAGGGGGAAAATTTGATCATGTAATGGTACTGTTCAGGAATGATTTTACCACGTGATCTCCTCTGCCATGCCAGAATTAAAGGGGCTTTATGGATGCTGGGATTTCTGTGTGGACTCAATATCTGAAGAGGATTGGAGGACAAATTGCAAGGTAGTAATGTCTCTTGGCCTAATCACAATGAAATCAACAGCAAAAAAGCAGAATGGAAAGTCAACCCACAAGAAATTTAACCACATTTGAATCACTTTCTTGACACGAGGCAAGTGGAAATGTGAGTGAACCTGCCATGTGAGGGCCAGCCCAGGGTGCTGCTGCACTTCCATGTATCTGGTTAAGAAGGGGCGAGGTTCCTGCTTTACCTTCTCCAGCTTTCCCAGCCCCCTGGCACTTGAGAGCCTTTTGAGCCTGAGTTTGAAGAAACCTTCCTTTGTGCATTCTAGTCCTTCCCACCCTCTGCTATCTGTTCTTTGTGTAGAAGGTGCATGTTTAACTATTAATCTAGAAGCCATGTCTGCAGTCTAACAGAGGACAATAGTCACATGCCTGACCCTCTTTTCAGATCTCACTGATGCTGCCTCTGAAAATGGCTTGTCCCATTACCACTTTAAGAACATCAACCTGTCCAGTGCTGCTCAGACCCACCATCTGCGGAAGCTGAGGGGCCCTTCAAAATGCAGAGAATGTGAGAACGTAGTGGTCAAAGGCGTAGAATGTGAAGAGGTCAGTGAGCATTAAAGGGAACTGCTTTGCTGCAACAAGAGGTTCAGATCTCAGGCAGGCTGGCACTTGGGCACTGGAAAGGGAGAGGCATACAAATTGGCCCCAGCTTACAGCATAAAGCCCTGAGGCAGATGCTTAGACTTTTAAGTCTGGAAATAATTAGGATTTTGGTTGCAATCGTATGTATACAAGGGGAGAGGAAGTGGGGTGCGGGGGGTGTGGTGCACCCCGGGTGTCACCACTGAGGTGGGTGACAAAATGCCAGGCAGCACTCACTGCGGGGCCTGTAGGGCGCCCGAGCCATGTGTTTTCCTGAGAGAGACGCGGTGGCTTGAGCGCCCGCAGGCTCCGCACTGCCCAAAAGGTCCACCTGCTGCCTCCCTCCCCCCCCAGCTGCAGGGCGGCTGAGTGGGAGGAGGCAGGCAGACTCTAGAGGCCCCTTGCCTCGCCCCTGGGCACGCCGCCCCAGGCGCCCAAGCAGCTTCCTCCGCCACTTAGCACTACTTCTGTGTGAACATAAATAGGATGCTGCTGTAAATCTACTAATCTAGTTCCGTGTTTTGCCCTGAGACAGGCTGTTCTGAACATTTGCCATATCCTCACACACTCCACTTGTGTGAAGTTAACTCCACTTGATGAATGTTTTCCAATGAGATTTGATTGCCAATGTGAATGAGACATGTAAAAGAAGATGGAGTTTGTGCTCTGACTCCCCCTGTGTCTGGATGTGGAACCTGGAAAAGAGAATGAAGCACAAATGGAAATGCTTTTCCTCTGCTGTTGGTGCATTACACCTGCCTCAGAGTACTGAGATGTGAGAAATTAGCAAGGGGCCCCTTTGGGGCTGGGAAAGAGTTCAGCCAGAGTAACACGGGATCTTTGGGCCATTTGCAGTGCTGCCTGACCTGTCACAAGAAATGCCTGGAGAACCTCCTCATCAGCTGTGGTCACCAGAAACTGCCGGCACGGGCATCGCTCTTTGGGATCGACTTCCTTCAAGTGTCACGGGATTTCCCAGAAGAAGTGCCATTCATTGTGGCAAAGTGTACCTCGGAAATAGAAAGGCGTGCCCTGGGAGTGCAGGTAACGTGTCCCTGCATGCAGAAATCCATCAGTGCCCAAAAGGTCCACCTGCTGCCTCCCTCCCCCCCCAGCTGCAGGGCGGCTGAGTGGGAGGAGGCAGGCAGACTCTAGAGGCCCCACAGTGCGCCCCGCCCTTGCCTCGCCCCTGGGCACGCCGCCCCAGGCGCCCAAGCAGCTTCCTCCGCCACTTAGCACTACTTCTGTGTGAACATAAATAGGATGCTATTCAAACTCCATACCTCTCAGAACCCAGAGTGAGCAGCAAAACATAAAGACATTAACATATGTCTGCTGCCCAAACATAAAGGCTGAATTAATTGAGTAACTATTAGACTATGATTGGCTCATTAGTATTCCTCAGTTCTGTGCAAGTGCAGCAAACCAGAGCAAAAAAATTTCTAGACATTAATCCTAAAGAAATGCGTGAGTCATGCCTGGTGAAATCCCACAAATAAGCAGGGACCAGAACAGGATTTCTGGTGAAGAATTGAGCTTTTCTGCTGGTGCAGAATTTTATATCCGCCATTCTCCTATCACAGTAAGAAGGAGACAGTGGTGGGAGTTCCCAGTTATTGGGAATTTTTAAGGTGATGAACAGCCTCACCTCTAATGAGGAGCAGACTAGGTGCTTACCTATGAAGAAAAGACAGGTTGTCTGCTTCTTTGCGTGTCTGTATTGCAGCAGTTCAGGGAAGGTGCAGAAAGTGGGGGGGTGGAAACAGCGGGGGGGGGGTCAGAGAGTTGTGAGGCATCCCTAGACTCTTTCTTTCACTCTGCGCGGTAGCCCTAACTTCCTGGTGAGCTAAGGTGCCTGCTTATGGCCTTCAAGAGCTGCCTCAGAGTTTCAGTCCATGTGGATTTCCCAGTTTCATGTGCTAGCAGTCCAGTCTCGTGCACACACACCTCCGGGAGGCCCCTGCTGAGTCAGAGAGAAATCCCAGGTCCCTTTCCGACACATACATCATGTGCGGTGGCCTCAGGCCCAGTCTCTTTTTTGTCCTTGACGCAGGGTATTTACCGCATCAGTGGAGCCAAATCACGGGTGGAGAGGCTGTGTCAGGCCTTTGAGAGTGGCTGGAGGCTGGTGGAGCTCTCGGATCATTCACCCCATGACATCACTGGAGTCCTTAAACATTTCCTTAAGGAGGTAAGAAATGGAGGGGGAGACATCCTTAGAATTTCATTTCTCTAAACCTGAGAGTGGTTTCCCAAAGTTTATGTCTTTAGCAGACTCTGGGAACTCATCAAGCTACACATCCCCAACCCTTTTCGGGTGTGTGTGCTATTTTATCTAAAGGTGGAAACAAATGTAATATAAAAAAATAAACATGCAACTGGGTTCAATCTGTTGGGAAATAACTGGTGAATACCAATTAATCCTGAAGTCCCAGATGTGTGGGGAACTACAAAGAAAAACAGCTGACTGCATGAATTCAGAAATAGGGTGTGGGGCTTGACTTCAGCCAAAGCAGCCCCCAGCAGAGTTTAAAACACAGATCTAGACTGTGTTTACAAAGCATGGGAAATATAGGTCATTAGACTTTTAAATGTCCCAATATGAGTGCTTACAGTTCTCCCCTGCCTCTGCCCCTCTTGAGCTTAATAGACCACAACTTTTAGTAAGTTTAAATGCTTTATTTCAGTAATCACAGGTCTCACTCATGCGTTGTTCAATGCTACAGCAGAAACAACACAAGTAAGGTATTCTTGCTTACAAAATACAGAAGTGATTCTCAAACATGTGGACTGAGTCTGAAGTCCCAGGCTCAGACATCTGCTCAACTTACGTGGTTCAAAGGGAGAGGGGAAGGAATATGAAACCTTTAGTTCCTCCCTCCTTGGAGGAAAGGGGATGTGACATCACAGAGTCTACTCTAGTAATTTTGAACTCTGTAGTCCTTAACCCCTTCACATACTAACTAGCACAGGTATGCATTGTTAGGTTTGACTACAAAACTCCCACACACTCTACATTAAAGGTAAAGGGACCCCTGACCATTAGGTCCAGTCGTGGCTGACTCTGGGGTTGCGGCGCTCATCTCGCTTTATTGGCCGAGGGAGCCGGCGTACAGCTTCTGGATCATGTGGCCAGCATGATTAAGCCGCTTCTGGCAAACCAGAGGAGCACACGGAAACGCCGTTTACCTTCCCGCCGGAGCAGTACCTATTTATATACTTGCACTTTGACGTGCTTTCAAACTGCTAGGTTGGCAGGACCAGGGACCGAGCAACGGGAGCTCACCCCGTCACAGGGATTCGAACCGCTGACCTTCTGATCGGCAAGTCCTAGACACTCTACATTAGTCTTGTTTATTGTGGCATTGCTGCTCCTTCTTGCTTGCTCATGAGTTGCAACAGCACGTGCCCCAATCTGTAGTTATTCTGCTCCTTCTGTTCCTTTATTCCCTGATATTTCTAACTAGTTTTATTATGTATTTTTATTTATTGCGTATGTGCACAGTAACCCTTAATTCAGGGGTCACCAGGATCCTCAGCTTTCACTGAAATTAGGCTCGAAAGAAGCATTCTCTTGTAGCCAGTAGAATAGGTTGTGGTGTGTGCTTAGTAGAAATGGGCAAAATGGGCAATTTCGGTTTCACATTTTTCCAACATTCAGTTCTCCACAATTCCACATTTCTTTGCAATTTTTTAAAAAAATTTAAAGTCCTCATAAAAATCATAAGTGTTTTAGGGCAAACTTCTCCTCATATGCATGTGCTTGTATACCATCTTACTTCTACTATGCACATTTCCCCCTGAGCTGTGCTGTTTCCTCTAATATAATGCATTTTTGCATGTGATTTTCTCTAATATGGGCAGTTTTGTGCACATTTTTCTCAACTATATGTATTTTTGTGCACATTGCTGGGCTGGAGACTGTGCTGCTAATTACAGAAAAGTGTGAATTTTAAAGCATGGCTCTGTTCCAGTACCTGCATTTTTTCACAGTGTGTGAATTAGGTATCTTCTTCTTTAAATGCAAACTGAATCAATTTCCCTTCCCATCTCTAGGGTTTGGTTGAAGTGTTTGTGCATGTGGGTGTGGGTTTATGGTGACCAAAACAATTTTCAAATGGCCCCCCAAAATAGAAAATCCTTAATAAAAAATATTTTTTAAAAAAATGGGCCCCCAAAATGTCGGTGACCCCTGCCTGGAGTAGTTCGGGCATCCCATGACTGCCCATGGTTCTGTTGCTTCTGCTCTGCTCTCTATTTTCCATTGTTCTTTGTACTGTCGAAAGCAGTTGTTGGCTCTCCAGATGCTATGGTAGATCTGTGGCTGAGGGAGGAAGGCTCTTCTCCTGGGAGACCAGCATTTTTTACAAGACTGTGATGATCAATTAATTATTTTCTATCTCGCTCTTCCAAAGGAGTCCAGGACAGCAAACGATGACACAATAAAACAATACAATTAAAATAAAAGGAAGGTATATTTGAAAACAAGAGCTTTTACCTTTACCTTCTACTGGAAGTGGTTCTCTCATTTCTCTGAAAACGTTTGCAGTCGCATGTAAAGGGTTTTTTTTCTAAATCTTCTCCTCCCTTCTTCTTACAGCTTTCCAGTCCTGTGCTCCCGTACGAGCTGTATGATGATTTCATGGCTCTCTCCAGGAGCGTGCAGAGAATGGAATACAGAACAGGGGCTGATGCCAAGAGCTTGGCAGATCCCATCAAGAGTACAAAGGATTTACTGCGCAAACTGCTACCAACAAATTATAACACATTACGGCACCTCATTGCTCACCTCTACAGGTAACAGGGAGACCAGCAGTGACTCCTGAGCTCTTTTCTTGTAGGAATAAGGGCCGCTTTGGATGCTCTTTGCAAAGCTCTAAAGTGGGGTATAAATATCCTTAAGAGTTAAGTATCCAGTTTCAATACAGATCCATTGGTCCACACCTCTGTTTGCCCTGCCACTTTCCCCTGGGAAAACCTGCTGTTTCCTTCTGAAATGGGCCAAATGGCAACTGGGTTTTCTGCAGATTGCCATTTGTTCCAATTTGTTCCTCTTCCCTCAAGGTAGCACTCCTGAAGGGGTATTGTATTTTTCCAGTACTCAAGCAGCAGTATAATAATACTGCTGGGAAAATGTGATCCCTTCTCTGACATTATCATCATTGCTGTACCATGTGGAATGCAGTTGCCTAAGTGTCACAGCCCCTATTGAATGGAACCAGTGATGAAGGACCCATCCCATGCATGCCAACCATGGAAATGCTTTTCAGAATGAAGTGGAGAAGCCCTGAATCCACAAAGTCACAAAATGAAAATGACTACCAACCTTACTGAAAATGTAGCCTAAGCACCTCAGTGTCTCCCATTTCTGGAAAATGTTTAGGTTCAGACCTTTGATGATTCATTCTCTCTCCTCCCCCCTCAAGAGTGGCTGAGAGATATGAGGATAACAAGATGTCTCCCAACAACCTGGGGATCATATTTGGGCCCACACTAATCCACCCTCCCTTGAGCAATGAAGTTTCCATGTCGTGCCTCGTGGACTCAGGGTACCAGTCCCAGCTGATTGAGTTTCTCATCCTCAACTACGAAAGGATTTTTGGGATGGATGACCTGCCTCCATCTGTGCTTTGTGAACGTGAAAACTCTTTGAAAGAAGCAATTGCCAATGAAGCTCTTTCAAGCAGCAAAAGAGATGTTGATGCACCTTCTGAGGTAGGAGTGGGGGCGGTATTCCCAAGCACATGCTTCCCTTCATTTCCCTACTCCTTCCCACATTGCCTCTACAGATATACTTCCATGGGCACCCCTCAAAATGGTGGTGCTAAGAATAGGGGAAGTACCGTATTTTTCTGTGTATAAGATGCTCCCATGTAGAAGACGACCCCTATTTTTTTGAACCCAAAATTAAGAAATCGATATTTTAGGGTTGCCATATCTCTAGAAGTGAAAATCTGGATGATTGGTGGCAGCAGAAGGTTGTTGAGCTTTTTTTGGCCAAGTGGGCAAAGTGTAACCCCCAGTCCCCCCGCCAAACACACAATCCAACCCAGACATTTGCTAGAAAATTTAAAGATCCTCCCGGCAATCAGCCTGTGATGGCTGGCAGAACTGGTTCTGGCAGCTTTTTCATGGCAGCCACAGGAAGGTAAGTAGTGTTTCTTAAAACTCCTGTGCATTCACCATCTCTGTATAAGGTAAAGGTACCCCTGCCCGTACGGGCCAGCGTGTCCGACTCTAGGGTTGTGCGCCCATCTCGCTTAAGAGGCCGGGAGCCAGCGCTGTCCGAAGACACTTCCGGGTCACGTGGCCAGCATGACGAAGCTGCTCTGGCGAGCCAGCACCAGCGCAGCACACAGAAACGCCGTTTACCTTCCCGCTATAAAGCGGTACCTATTTATCTACTTGCACTTAGGGGTGCTTTCGAACTGCTAGGTGGGCAGGAGCTGGGACCGAAAGACGGGAGCTCACCCCGCCGTGGGGATTCGAACCGCCGACCATGCGATCGGCAAGTCCTAGGCACTGAGGTTTTACCCACAGCGCCACCCGCATCCCCCATCTCTGTATAAACCAAACCCCAATTTATGACTTTAAAAATTAGCCAAAAACATTGTCTTATACATGGAAAAATACGGTAATTGCAAAAACACAGGATGCCAGATTCAATATAGAAATCATCATGTATAAAAGGAGTATTTGACATTGGTGGGACAACATGACTGTATCCAGGTCAGGAGAAAAATGATCATACCATGTTCTTGTCCTGTAGCTACTAAGGTCAGGACAGGGGTGAAAATAGCCAGGTTATAGTACAAATGCCTTCCCTACATGTGGCCACATATTCCGTCCTTGGTATCCAGTCACTGTTGGTGGGCTGAGATGCTGCTGCTCTCCCAGCTTCCTGGAGGGAGGCAGCTGAGGCCCAGGGAGCTCAGCACTGTGTAGGCACAGAAGGGCAAGAGCAATGGACTGGCTCCACTGTATTGCCCAGGGCCAAGCTTCTTCCATAAGTGCCTGCGGCATACGGTGCTTGGAAGCTGGGAGAGCCAGGGCACCTCACTGACAGCTACCATTGGTTTCTATAGCTAAAGGATCTCAGGTGATTTTTATTTTATTTTTTATTTTTTGAGATGTATCAAGCTGTTACTAGTCAAGGTTGATGGTACTAGGTAATGTGGACCATTTCTGAATTTACTATAAGAGCTGAGCTGTGGAAGAATCACATGATGGTTTTGTTTTGGACTGAACCCCTTTTTGCTACAGGTAAAGGAATTGCATGTTTGAGTCACATATGCATGACCTTTTGCACATGAAAACCTAACATGTCAAGGGAAAAATTAGCCTAGAACTCTTCTCCTAAGCTTTATATATGCAAGCAGTGTTTTATGGGAGAAAATTCAAAATGCAGTCCCTGATCTGTAGTTTGACGCAGTACAATCCATGTGCTTCTGCTCAGCACATACCTTGGTTCTAAGACTACTGCCAATATGAGTAACAGGCCTTATGATTACTGGGCATACAAGGATCCCTCATTTCTCATATTCTGTTGCCTCCATCTTTTCTTCTGAGCTTGTCAGTCTGTATGTGGTTGACCTCTGTGGTGCAAACTGCGATGGAGACACCAATGTTCTACATTTTACAAGGATCTCAATTTTAAAAAATAAATTGCCAAGCAGTGTATGGGGGTGGGGGGAGCGAAATTTTGCCAACATTTCAACTTTATCAGAATAGATCCATTTTTTGACATTTCAAAAGCACATAATATGACAAATGGCAGTGACCAGTTTCAAATTCTGAAAACAAAATGTGAGCAAAATGGATGTTTCAACAGGGAACATTCTGAAACAAAAATATTTATTAAATAATGAAAATACCCCCCCACACACATTTTTTTAAAAAATGTGGCACTTGAATTTAAAACTTTTAAATGAAATTCTGTAATTAAATGATTATATACACACACAGTAATGGGATTCTTTCCCTCTGACTCTGATTCTAACTTTTTGAAAGTCCTTTTGCAAGTTTGCTTTTCTTGCAGCAGCCACACCTTCATACAGGTGTGGCTATATGGGGAGCGCAATACACAGATTCACAAACATGGCTTTTCCTCCCAACAGAAGTCCTCCTCTAAGCCGTATCTGGATGAAGACAATAGCACTGCTGTGGATTCTGCCAGGCAGAAGCAATGTATGGAGCAAACCCACTTTCCTGAAAGTGGGGAAACCATAGGTAAAGTTCTTTCCTAGATCCTGATCAGGCATTTAAAGAATATTGGTTCCTATTTTGGGGAGAGAATATTGTATTCTTCAGGTTCAACAGTGCCCCACTCTTCCTCCAAACCATTAAGATCCACAATTTCTCCCTCATAACTTCCAGACACCCTGTCTCTCTAGATAATGTTTCTATATCAACATTTCGAGAAGCCACTGCATTCTAAATTTTGTCTGCTCTAGTATTAGAATGGCCAAACTCAAATGATATATCTCGATATAATAAGAAAGGTATGACCCCCCCATAGGAGGATTTGTACTGCCACATCACTCCTGGTTTGGCGTGAAGTCATGGTGCTGTGGGGGTGCAAAAGTGAAGGCAGGTTGCGCAACAGCAGAGGTCATGGCATAGGAGTAGGCCAGGAGAGACAGTGAGGGGGGGAAGTGGTTAAAGAAATGGCAGACATTTGAGTAAAGCAGAGATAGAGAGAACTGAAAGAAAAATTGTGATTTTAAACCACAGCAGAGGTTTGACTAAAGGACCTTCATTGTCAAAACATTGTATGAAAGTACTATGGAGTATTTTAGAGCATTGCATATTTTATATCTCTCACATGAGGCAGCTAAGGAATTGGAAAGGGAGAAGTTTGAGTACTGGAGATACAGGGAGATACACCGGAAGCAGGGGAAAGGGACTGTTCTAAACAATGACAGAAGTTTTGAGTAAAGGGAGATAAAGAGACACTGAGAGGAAAATTGCAGTTTTAAACAATGGCAGAGAAATGAGTGAAACAGGGCTGTAAAGTCACACAGAGAGGGGAAAAGTGGTTGTTTTAAACAATGGCAGAGGTTTCAATAAAGCAGGGATGGAGGAACACTGGTGATTTAAAATAATGGCAGAGGTTTGAATAGAGCAGGCAGAAGTGACACTGCGGCGGGGGGGGGATGGCAATTTAAAACAAGGTTTGAGTACAGCAAGAAGGAAGTTTAGAAAGGCTCTGTTGTGTTAGCTTCTGTGTTGCATCCATCTCTGCTATTTTTCCATCATAAAACTAGGTTTTATTTTGTTTTTTTAAAAAAAACAACAACAACTCCTTGTCCCATCATTCCTGCTTTATTTAAATCTCTGCCATGGATTAAAACCACCATTTTCCTCCCAGTGCCTCTCCACCTCAACTCCAGTGCTTGGGGAAGCCCAACAAAGGAAGTGATCAAAGAGGAGCTTTCCTCGTCATTAACTTTTAATAAGCATTGCTTTGGGACATCTTTCTTTTCTTTTTTTAATTTCTTTTTATTGAATTTCACTTAAATAACCAAAAGAAAAAACAAATCAACAATTTCAAAAGAAATATCCATACATAACACAAAAATAGCATCAGTTTCCATTACAATTCTTTGTCTTCTTCCTTAAATCTTTATATCTTTAAATCTTTAAATCTTTCCTCTACATAGCTATTGACCTCCTTCCCTCCCGATTTCGGGCTTCTTAATAAAACTTCTTTCTTTTTTCTGCAGCTTTAATTGTTAATGGTTTGCGCATCGTAAGATTTATATCAAACCTGCTGTAGTTTTTAAGTTTCTATAGTTTCCTTCAATGTATACCATAAATTTATTCCAGTCACTAATAAACTTTGTATTTTTTTTGTTTCTATTTTTTTGCATCATTTTTGCTAGTTCAACATATTCAAATAATTTTGTTTGCCAATCTCTGATAGTTGGGGTGTTTGGGCTTTTCCAATTTTGTGCTATTAATATTCTAGCCGCTACTGTTGCGTATTGGAATAGTGTCTTATCTTCTTTTTTAATTTCATCCCCAATTATTCCTAGTAAGAAGGCTTCTGGTCTTTTAGGGAAAGTGTATTTAAATATTTTTTTTAACTCATTATAAACAAGTTCCCAGAACTTCTTCATTTCTTCGCAGGTCCACCACATATGATAGAAATTGCCTTCTTTGATTTTACACTTCCAGCAAGCCTTATTTCCTGTTTTGTACATTTTCCCTAGTTTTGCCAGTGTGATGTACCACCTATACATCATTTTTTCCAAATCTTCTCTAAGCGTAATGCATGCCGTGAATTTCATTCCACTGCTCCATAATTTCAACCACTTATCATATTCTATATTGTATCCCAAGTCCATTGCCCATTTTGTCATTTATTTCTTCATCTTTAGTGTCCCATTCTAATAATATGTTATACATTTTAGATAATAACTTGGTTTTACCTTCAATTATTTCTATCTTTTTTTATTAAGGATTTTCTTGTTTTACAGAAGTGTAGTGCCTCGTATTTTTTTCTTTTCTTCTTCCATGTAACATTTTTACAAATCTGTTTCATTTGTTGAGGCATTAGGGGGAGAAGAAAAAAGAAAGAAAAAAGAAAGGGGGGGTGGAGAGAGGGAAGATGGATGGGGGTGGGGTCGGGTGGCGGTGTTTCTATTATGTTTAATGTAAGTAGAGTTTGGTGTCAGCGTTGCTTGTGTTGTTCACTTGTGTTCCTTTGGTGGTGAGAGAGGTTGGGGCTGGCCTAGGGTGTGATTGTTTGCTTGTGATTGGCTGTGGTGATCTTTGTTTTTGTGTGTGAGTGAGGTGGGTGGGTGTTTTGGATCAGGTTAGCCATATTGATTTGTATGCTGTTGGTGGATTATTGTCATTGTCCTGTTGGGTTGTGTATGTGATAAAGGGGAGCCATACCGGAGTGAAGGCGTCTTCTTCTGTTTGTCCCCGTGTCAGTTTCAGTTTATTAGTTAATTTTTCTAGTAGGGCTGTTTCCCATACTATTTGGTACCATTGGTCCATGCTTACTCCTGACAGGTCTCTCCAGTGTCTGGTTATGGTGTTTCTGGCTGCTGAGAGCAGGTGGGTTATGAGTTCTTTGTGGTGTAAATGGGCATTGTTGTCTTGGAAGATGTTTAGTAGGGCCAATTCTGGGGTGATGTCTATTACTTGCTTAGTTATTTTACATATTTCTTGTATGCCTGTTGTCCAGAATAGTTGAATTTTGGGACACCCCACCACATGTGGAGGTATGTGCCTGTGGAGGTGCACCCTCTCCAGCATTTTGGTGAGGTTCCTGGGTGTATTAGCGCTAGTTTCCTTGGTGTTAGGTACCACCTGTAGGTGAGTTTCAGTGTGAGTTCTTTTCTTTTTCAATTATTTCTATCTGAAATTTAGATTTTTTCTCATTTATCCCTACTTTTTTATCTTCCTTCCATACTGCATTTATTTGATGAAATTGCAGCCAGCCTGTTAATTTATCTTTCAACTCCTCATATGTTCTCAATTTCCAGCCGCCTTCTGATCTTATCAGAAGGTCTTCATAAGTCAGTCTTTCTCCTTCCATGTTTGCTTTTTTGGTTGTTAGGATGTAAATTGGTGATAGCCACCAGGGTGTTTTCCATTCCAAAAGTTTTTTATTTTTCTCCCAAACTTCATATAGTGGCCCTCTGATAATATGGTTTGAAAAACCTTTATGTACCTTTTCTTTATTTAGCCACAAAAAAGGCATGCCAACCGAATCTGTTGTTGAAGCCTTCTAGGTCTAGCAGGTCAGTGTTTTCCAAATTAATCCAATCTTTCATCCAGCAAAGGCAGGAGGCTTCGAAATATAATTTCAGGTTTGGCACCGAGAATCCCCCTCTTTCTTTCCGATCTGTGAGTAATTTGAATCTAATTCTCAGTCTTTTCCCTTGCCATATAAATTTCGAAAGAGTTTTTTGCCAATCTTTAAACATTGTGGAACCTCTAATCACTGGAATGTTTTGGAATAAAAATAACATTTTTGGGAGTATGTTCATTTTTATTGCCGCCATCCTTCCCGACCACGAAAGTTTTACTCTGTTCCACGTATCTAGATCTTTTTTAATTTCCTTCCATGTTGTAAAATAATTGTCCTGAATTAAGTTTATGTTTTTTGTAGTTAGCCAAATTCCCAAATATTTTATTTTTTTAACCACCTTGATTCCATTCTGTATCTCTAATTTTTCTCTTTCATCTTTTCCCAAATTTTTGGTCAACATTTTTGTCTTTAATTTATTTAACTTAAAACCAGATAGTTTACCATACTCTTCTAGTATTTCCAAAGCCTTACTAACACTTTTTTGCAGCTCTTCTAAGGATAACATCAAATCATCTGCGTACGCTTTTAGTTTGTATTCTTTCGTTCCTACTTTGATCCCTCGAATCTCTGGTGTTACTCTTATTTTGTTCGTGATTACCTCCAATACCATAATGAATAAAAGCGGGGATAGAGGGCATCCCTGTCTTGTTCCTTTTTCAATTTTGAATGAATTTGTTAAATTGTTGTTTATAATCAATTTAGCAGATTGGTTCAAATAGATCGCTTTTATTCCTTCCATGAATTCGCCCTCTAGCCCTGCTTTCTTCATGCTTTTTAGTAGGATCTGCCATGAAACATTATCGAATGCCTTCTCAGCATCGATTAAAATCAGCGCTGCAGATATTTCATTCTTACACTCCAGATATTCAATGATGTTTATGATATGCCTTACATTATCTTTGAGTAACCTATTTGGGAGGAATCCTGCTTGATCTTTATGTATTAAATTTACTAGACATTTTTTAAGTCTGCTTGCCATCACCTCTGCAAAGATTTTGTAATCGTTATTTAATAATGATATAGGCCTATAATTTTTTATATTTAGTTTATCCGTGTCAGGTTTAGGAATCATCGTAATATGAGCCTCTTTCCATGTCTCTGGTATCTTTCCTCCTCTTAAGATGTTATTCATGATGTCACATAGCACTGGCGTTAGTTGGTTTTCTAATACTTTGTAATATTTAGCTGACAATCCATTCGGTCCTGGGGCTTTCCCTGGTTTCATCTTCTTTATCGCATCCTGGATCTCTTCTGCTTTTATGGGTTTATTTAATTGAGTTCTTTCTTCCTCTGTTATAGTTTTCCCACTGTAGTCTTCTAAATATTTTTCTATTCGGGTTATCTCTTCATCTTACTTTTTATACAATTTCTCATAAAATTTGAGGAAGTTTTCCTTTATTTCTTTTGGGTCTTCTATCAATTACTCCTCTATTTTTATCTTATTTATCACATTTTGTTTTTGCCTTCTTCGCAATTGCCAAGCTAATAATTTACCTGTTTTGTTAGCTGATTCGAAGTATTTTTGTTTCATTGACTTAATTTTCCATTCAACTTCTTGACTTGTTAGCATTGAATACTGTGTTTGTAATATTTTTATTATTTGTATGTTTTGTTCGTCTTTCGGATTTGTTGTTAATTTTTTCTCACATTCTCTTAACTGACTGAGGATTTCCTCTTTCTTTTGTTCTCTTACTTTCCTCTTATAACTGTTTTGCTGGATGAGAAAACCTCTTAGGACCACCTTGCTGGCATCCCAGACTACATCTATGCTTGTTTCTTTATTAAGATTCAAACTGAAATAGTCTTTTAAGGTGACTTTGGCCTTTTCAATAACTTCTTCACTCTCCAGTAGATATTCATTCATTCTCCACCTGAACCCGCCCTGTGATACACCTTTTATTTCAAAAACTATCGAATTATGATCAGAGAGAGTTCTAGGTTGGATTTCACATTTCAGAGTTCTTAATGTTAGTTCTCTTGAGACCCAGATTTGATCAATTCTGCCCCAACTCTTATGTGGTTCTGAAAAGAAGGTGAATTGCTTCTCTATTGGGTGTTTGTATCTCCAGATGTCTATTAAATCAAAATTTTCCTCCAGGTTATTAAAGGATCTTGGCAGTTTCCCTTGGTTACGTTTTTTCTTTTCTGATTGTCTATCTATTTCTGGTGCCGGCACTCCATTAAAATCTCCCAATAATATCGTCTTGTTACACTCTAACTCTAGCAATATTTGTTCCAGTTTCTTAAAAAATTCCAATTTGTTCAGATTCGGGGCATATATGTTTATCACGTTAAATTTTTCACCCTGGAAATTAATTTGTACCCCCAAAATCCTTCCCTCATCGTCTTTACAGATTAATTTGGGTTCCCGTTTTTCTTTGACATATATCGCTACCCCTCTTTTTTTCCCCCGCAATAGAATTTATAAACTCAACCCCCAGTTTTTTGTTTATCAAAATATGTTTATGCTTTTTGGTCACGTGTGTCTCCTGTATACAGATTAAATCAAGATTCTTTCTTTTCAGGGCATTCACAATTTTATTCCTTTTGGTTTTTTCATTCAAACCATTCACATTCCATGACAAAATTTTCAGATTCATTATTATGCTTACTTTCCAATCTACAAACAACTAATAATTTAAATTCGAGTGGTTTTGTTTTCTGTATCCTCTTCCTCTTCTTCCTCTTCTTCTTCCACTACTCCCTCTTCTTCTTCCTCTTCTTCTACTTCTTCTTCCCTTCCTTTATCTTTTTGTTCTTTTCCTTTCTCTCTTTTTCTTCTTCTCTCCTCTACATCTCCATTTCTTCCTCCATATCTCTCCTCTACTTTTCCAAGATCTTTCTCATATCTCCACAGAAATTTCTTCACTTCTTGGGTCTCGGTAATCCCGAATCTTTTATCTTTATAGAAGAAGGAGATCCCTTCTGGGAACTCCCATCTATGTTGTATGCCTTTTTTTTAGAACACTTACTAGCTGTTTGTAACCTTCTCTTTTGCGTAGGAGTCTGGTTGGTATTTCTTTAAAAATGATAATTGCTCTGCCTTCAATTATTAATTTCTTTTGATAGCTTGTTCTTAATATTGTATTTTTCATCTCTATCGAATTGAATATGACTAAACAGTCTCCTGGAACTTTTTTTGATTTTACTTGTTTAGACCTCATTTTTATTCTAAAAGCATTTTCCATCTTATATGAGACCTCTTCTTCTTTCAATTCCAACCATTTCACTAGTTCTTTAGTCATTTTTTCTTTAATGTTCTCATTTGCTTCTTCTCCTACTCCTCTAAACTTTAGGTTTAGCTGTTTCTGTTTCATTTCAATCATCGCTAAATTATCTACAACTTGATCTTGATTTCTATTCAGTTCTCCTATTTCATCTTTTATCCTATCTGTCTCCTTCCTTTGTTCTTTCATTTCTTTTTGTATTTTTTTGTTTGTTTCTTCCATAGTCTTTGATCAAATTGTTAAGTCTTTAATTTTACTAGACAGTTCTCCTACTACTCCCTCTATTTTCTTGTCTATCATGCATCTCTCCTAGCTTTTTCTCCATATGTATTTCACTCTGTTTGAATTCCTCCTTTGTTTTTAGCCATAAGATATCTAAATCCTTAGATTTGGGACATCTTTCAAGTTAAGATTTGTTGCTTCCTGGGATGATACATTCAATAGGTTGTCTGCTTCCCTAATTCTCCATAATGTCTCTTCTCCTCACTCAGAGTTGAACAGCAGTGATGGCACCAAACAGAATGACGCTATACTTGACCCTGAAGCTGCCAATGTCAGCCCACAGACCAGGGGGCGCTTCAGCCGGATGCCTGTGAAGCACCCTCGCACTGTCACCCCCATAGTGTCCAGTCTGCCCCTGCTGGCTGCTACCATGGCTGGCTCAGAGGCAGGAAGCCGTCTCCTGGAGCAAGGTACAGACAGCCGCAGCAACTCGCCAGACACTCGAGGGCAGCACAAGCACTTTGAGATCACTCCGGAGACTGCCAGGATTGTCTCCAAGTTCCAGACTCAGAATGGGAGCCAAGACTGCTGTCCTGCAGGGCTGGAAAACCCACTGGAGGGAGAGCCTGTGGATGCATTGGGAGGAAGCAGGACTGAATCTTGAGCCTTAAATGTTTTTGTCTTAATTTTTTAGGAAGCAAACCAGACAAAGGGCTTGAATTCCAGTTCCAGGAACAATTTGGAATAACTAGACCCTAACTTTGCAAAAGCAGGAAAAACTGCTGTTCACCTAAGAGTACACTTGAGAACTGGGGAAGAAACAGCCCTGGGTGTATCTCACAGAAACCTAGGAGGGATGATGCCCCCTCCAGATTTAACTGTTGCATTTCTTGCTTTGCAATGCCTTTGCAATGGAGGCGAGGAGCCAGTGCGGAGCTGCTGGGTTGCTGTAAGCTACAAAGCCATTGGTGCAGTCTCTCGAAATGGGGCTGATGCTGAAGGGTGACTTCCAGGGGGCAGCCAGGAGCATTTGGTGGGAAGAAGAGTCAAGGGCAGAGCCTAAGGCATAGCAGGATGTTGCTTGAGGTCCCAGGGGAGTCGTTTGTCAGCATGGGGTGGCTGTTTTTCCAGGGGTCGTGTTGGGGATAAAACACATTTGGGGTGTTTGGGGGCAGGGCATGACTGTTCAAGTAAAATCCAGGGTAGTTCAGGGGTGGTTTTTTCCACCTGGGCTGGGTATGGTTTGAAAAGGTGATGACATTACGCTGAGACTACATTACGCTCAACCAGACCAGACTGCCACATGCAGGGCTATATTCGGCAGGTTTAAAGATACCAGAATATTGAGAAAGGTGAGTTCCATGACCTATATAAATTTTGCAAATTAAGCAAAGTTTCATAACTTCTCTTACTTTGCATACTTCTTTTTATTTCTTACTTTTGTGCATTATTTATTCTACTGCTGCTGTTCATACCGAGGGGGCAATGGAGCCCCACTGCCTGAGCTTTGGAAATCTTGTAACAGCTACCTCTCTTGCTTCTGAGCTTTCAGGGGGTATTGCCCAAAAAATTCAAACACATCTTTGCAGTCTTCAGAGCTACAAACCGTTTTTGTTCTGTTTTTGTTCTGTTTTTTTTTTTTTTTTACAAAAGAGAACAGATTCTCAGGAAGCAAAGCTTTGCAGTGTCATTTTCTGTGCCTTTTCTTCTTCTGTGCCTGCCTAGAATTGCAGTGTTTGGGGCAAAGGTAAGTTGTAATGCTATAAGTGAGGAGGGAAGCGTGACTGGCAGAGGACACATGGAGGCAGGACAGCTACTGTCCTTGGGAGGCTGCCTGCTGCAGAGGTGGGTGGAGGAGGTGCTGCTAGGATGTTTCAACATCAGCCTGATGGCGATCATCAATATTTAGGTTCTCTGTGCAGCTTTGGCTGCTTCATAGATGATGGAATTCCTTTGTTCAGTTCCTTGCAGGAAGTTGCATGTACTGCATGTTTCCGCCATCCATGGAGTAGGAGACAACAAGGCGACTGTGACTCCTCCCACCATTTCTTCCCCAGTTCTGTCCTCCATGCTTAGGGCTCAGACACACTTACCTTTAGCTCCTCTCTTTCCAGGCACAAGTCCATGCTTAAAAGCTCCATGTCCCAGCATGGTGGTTCTCTCTCTCTCCCCTCCCAGCTTTGCCTGCAAAAACCCGCTCTTTCACGCTCAGTTGAAGCAAACATCAAGTCAGGTTTTCTGTGGATTTCCATTTGCTCTGATTGAACTTTAAAGAGTGGGTTTTGGTGGGCAGAGCTCCAGACCAAAAAGAAAAAAGACTACTCGGACATAGAGCTTTAAAGTGTGGGCAGTGCCTGGAAAGAGCAAAGGAAAGGGGAGTGTAGTAAGCCCCCCTCCTTGCCTGCTTTGAGTCCTCTCACCACAGCAGGTGAAGAAGAAGAAGAGGAAGAGTTTGGATTTGATATCCCGCCTTTCACTCCCTTTAAGGAGTCTCAAAGTGGCTAACATTCTCCTTTCCCTTCCTCCCCCACAACAAACACTCTGTGAGGTGAGTGGGGCTGAGAGACTTCAGAGAAGTGTGACTGGCCCAAGGTCACCCAGCAGCTGCATGTGGAGGAGCGGAGACACAAACCCGGTTCCCTAGATTATGAGACTACCGCTCTTAACCACTACACCACACTGGCTCTCTGTGTGACCTCTGTGGATGGCAGAAGTGGGCAGTGAAGGAGTGGGCAGATCCATGTCTGCCTTGTCTGTCCCCCAGGTCAAAAGGTAAAGTAAAGGTTCAAGCCTTGGTTGTAGGCTGGCAAGCTACTTCATGTGAAGGGGAACCTGCTACCAGTTGGGACTTCCAGCCCTGTACGCATGCCCTGAAGTACATGCCTTTGTATGCGCCTGCTGGCTACATGCCAATTCTGACACAGAATGTAATGCTAGCAGAATAGGAAATTTGCCACAAGTGAAGCAATTGTCACTAGTGTTGCCAGAGAGCACCTGAGGCGACTCCCGGCTGGATGCCAGGTTCCTCGGTCAGAGCGGAGAAGAAACAAGAAGAGACAACCAGGTGTAATGCATTGCAAAGCGGGCTATTAAGCCTTTGGTCAGTTTATTGGTCAACCAAAGTTGGAGAAAGTGTGCATGTTTTTTTTAATAACTTTACATTGAGGAGAAAAAAATAAGTCTTTTTCTTTCCCAAACATCCAAGTCCCATGGGGTCAGTGTCACAGATGCATCACACCTCCAGGCGGAGAAGCTACATTCTGGAGTTTGGGCTAGAAACAGGTTTTTCCTGTGACCCATTAAGGCAACAATACAGCACCCAGAGGTCCCCATTATGCAAAACCCCTGGATAAGAGTGGTAATCATTAAACAATTGCCAGAGCCCTTAAAGGTGGGATTTCCCCTGGAGAGTCTGCCTGCGTGACTTTAGGGATTATGGATGGCATTAGGATTCCCACGATGCAAGGCGTAACACACTTGGTCTATAGTTTAGGAACAAAATCATACCTTTACAAGCGATTTTACACAAGGTTACAGGAAGAAAAATAATTTTTCGAAGAGAGATGCGACATTTTCTTAGCTGAGCAGTTCCTAGTGAAAGCTCTGGTTTCGAGAGTTCGCTACTTTGTCGCTCTTAGTCTTGCAGAACGTTCCATAGCTGCAGTACCACTAAGCCAGCCACTAGGGGCGCTGTGGAGCAAGGATGTTGAAGTGGGACAGCTGATCCCTTTCAATCTTGCCCGTAGGCGACGAGATGAAAAGGGGGCAGGCAGATGCCTTTATTTGAAACCGGCGGCAATGAACGAAAGGGGGGGCAGGGAGAGGAAAAGAGACGGGACAGATCTTTCTCAAGGCGTAATCGTGTAGCTGCAGGTGGTGGTAACTGGGAATAGAAACGGGGCACTGGATTTTGGTAACAGGAGGCAGGAGAAGAAAGGAGGTGGCTTGTGAGTAGCTCACAAAGTGGCAGGAAGCAACCTTGGGCTGAAGTCATGCCGGTCTCAAGGCAGATCTCAAAACAGCCATTTCGCGCCCCCCCCCCCGTCCTGCATCTTCAGTCTAAATCCACATGCAGTCAGGGTGCAATGGTGCCACAGCCAGCTACACATCTACGCATAGCTAGCGTTACACATATTTATCAATTAATGCAAACCTCATTTTCTTCTCTGGAGATCACTTGTAGACGGCTAAGATGGTCTTCCATGAACACGGTTTTAACAGTGAGTCCGTAAGTGACTGTGGAGGCCAGTTCTGGATCCACATGTCCTTCCACAGTGGAGACACAGGTTTCCAGGTGGGAGTTGATCAGGATGAGGGTTTTCCAAGTGTGCCTTCCTCTTAACACATTTCTCCCTTTTGCCCTGAGTTCACGCTTCTTCAAAGCCCATGACACCTTTGGTAAAGGCTCACAGGCCAGCATTGCCCAGTTATCAGTGCTTATGTTACATTCTTTTAGATGTGCCTTGAGAGCATCTTTAAACCTCTCTTGTTGTCCATCGGTATTTCGCTTTCCATTCTTGAGTTCGGAATAGAGTAGTTGCTTTGGAAGACGATAGTGAGGCATCCAAACAACATGACCAGTCCAATGAAGTTGATGTTGAAGAATCATTGCTTCAACACTGCTGATCTTAGTTCGCCTGTCTTTCCAAGTGATGTGTAAAATTTTTTGGAGACACCATTGATGAAATCTTTCAAGGAGTCAGAGATGGCATTTATAAGTGGTCCATGTTTGACAGCATACAGTAAGCTTGGTAGTACGATAGCTTTGGTTTCGCTGCAAATGTCCCACTACTCAAATGCTCTGCACTTCAATCAGGAGATAGCTGCACTCACAGAGCTCAGGCGATGCTGGATTTCAGCATCAATGTCAGTCCTTGTGGAAGGATAACTGCCCAGGTAGGAGAAGAGAAGTGATTGACACTTTCCAAAGTTACACCATTAAGTTGGATCTGTGGTGCTGCGGAAGGGTTGTTTTGTGCTTGTTGGTGCAGCACTTTGGTTTTTTGGATTTTGAGCAACAGGCCAAACTTTTTGTAAGCTTCTGCGAAGATATTTAGGATGGTTTGGAGGTCATCCTCTGAGTGTGCACACACTATGTTGTCATCAGCATATTGAAGCTCTATGACAGAAGTTACAGTAACTTTACTCTTTGCTTTCAGCCTACTCAGATTAAAGAACTTTCCATCTGTTTGATATATGATTTCTACCCTGGTGGGAAGTTTCGCTTCGTCAATGTGTAGGATCATGGCAATGAAGGGCGATAACACATCTCTGATTAATGCCCAATTCCACTGTGAATGGTTCACTTTGAGAGCAAGTGTTATCCGCAATAGTTGCTGTCATATTATCATGGAGGAGCCAAAGGGTGTTCACAAATATATCAGGAGAACAGTCCACAGGGCATTACGATTTACAGTGTCGAAGGCCTTAGTAAGGTCAATAAACGCCATATACAGGGGTTGGTTTTGCTAGCTACATTTTTCTTGAAGCTGTCGAGCAGTAAAAATCATGCCCACTGCCCCCTAGAACAGGCATCCCCAACCTTTGGCCCTCCAGATTTTTGGACTACCAATCACCACTGGTTCTGTTAGCTAGGAATCATGGGAGTTGTAGGCCAAAACATCTGGAGGGGCGCATGTTGGGGATGCCTGTCCTAGAAGGTCTAAAACCATTTTGGGATTTAGGAAAGGTCGCCCCAGATATTGTTAAGAGACAGTTTGCTAAGATCCTTGCAAGAGGTTTGCAGGCTGCAGCTAATAAAGAGATGTCTCAATAATTTCTGCAGTTCTATCACCTTTTTTAAAAAAAAAGATTGATAACTCTGGCATCCATAAAGTCTGCTGGGATCTCCTCTCTCTCCCAGATTTTTTTGATGAGCTTGTGAAGTGGTTGTGTAAATTTAATCCGGCCCACTTTGAAAACTTTGGCAGGTATCCCATCAGGTCCACTGGCTTTGTTGTTTTTCATTTCATTAATAGCTGTACATAGCTCTCCCAGATTTGGAGATATTGCAGGGCCATCTATCATTTGTTTTTGCGTGATTTGTGAGAGGACCTCAGCAGCTACAGGGGAGTTGCGATTAAGGAGATGATGATGATTGATTGAATTTATATACCACCCTACACCCGGAGGTCTCAGGGCAGTTCACAGAATAAAATCTAAATATAAAACCACAAAATACATAATCAAAATAAAAACAACAACCCAATAACCCTCCCCACCCAAATGAACTTCCCTGGGGAGAGCATTCCACAGATGGGGAGCCACTGCAGAGAAGGCCCATTCTCGTGTTGCCACCCTCTGGACCTCTTGAGGAGGCACATGACAAAAGGCCTCAGAAGATGATCTCAGGGTCCAGGTAGGTTCATATGGAAAGAGGCGATCCTTGAGGTATTGTGGTCCTGAGCCATTTGAGGCTTCATGGGTCAAAACCAGCACTTTGAATTGGGCCCGGAAACTAATCAGTAGCCAGTGCAGTCAGACCAGGATTGGTGAAATATGCTCAAACCATCTTGCTCCAGTGAGCAACCTGGCCACTGAATTCTGCACTAACTGAAGTTTCCGAACCATCTTCAGAGACAGCCCTACGTAGAACCATTGCAGTAAATCTAACCTTGAGGTTACCAGAGCATAGACAACAGTCAGGGCCGTTTTTACCTGGGGGTGCGGGGCACCCAGGCGCCAAATTCTGGGTGGTGCCAGGCGCCTGCCGCTGAAGCCACCTAAGCTCTTAACTATCTACCTATTATGAAATAATAAATCATTTTGATCAAGCTAGAAAAAATACATACTGTATATACCTAGGTATTACCAAAATGTATACCTACTGTTTCACTAAAGGACTTTCGACTTTGTGCACTCTTTTACCAAAGATGTGCTGCTCCGTGGTGGTGCTTGTCATTCACAACGGTGGTGCTTGTCAGACTCAACGACGGCGCTCACAACTAAATTTGGGGGCACTGAGAGGATCTTTGCACCCTGACGGTGTATATGCTAAAGACTTGCCTGACAACAGTAGTTAAGCTATCCCTGTCCAGATAGGGGTGTAGCTGGGCCACCAGCCAAAGCTGAAGGAAGGCACTCTGGGCCACTTAGGCTGGTATGGTATGCTGGTAATGTTCTTTCCAGTGCAATGCCATCGCTTCTTCATCTTTTAGAAGTGTGGTACTGTCTGTTGAGCATAATGATACTGTGAACGTGCTGAAACAAATGGTCTTATTATCTCACATTTCCTGAAGGATATAGCAGGCTAGAAATGTAAATCAACAAGTAGTAAATATTGGGGCATTGATTGCTCCCCTCAATGTCTTGGCCAAGATAGCATGGATTTCCTTCAACTTTGAACATACTTTGCTATGTTGACCACCACACATTTACCACCGGAGGGAGGGCTGTAGACTTAAAAATTATTTCTTGAACTGGAGCTGCCCCAGACTCACAAGAACTCTAAAGTCAGAGGGTGGGGTTTGTACATATATTTTCCATTCTGTCAGGGGTGTCTCCCAGGCCATCTCCATGTTTCACACTTAACTGGCTTCACGTTGGATCAAGATAATGTTACAAATTCCTTCCTAGCAGTTACCGTATATATAATATTAAAAGGGGGGAAGTAGAAGAGTCCTGTGCTTGCTTAGACTCCCAATCTCTTAAATTCTCTGCTAAACCTGTATGTAATGTTAATACCTGAATTTATCATGGTTAACCCTGGTTGAGCCTCAGCCACCAACAGGGCAAAGGACACCGTTGCCTTGAGTGCCAGTTCAGGGGTGGGAAGAGGAGAGCAGCTGTTTGGGCCTCTCCAACCAACCTTAGGACAAAACTTAAGACTGATTGACTGGCAGTTCCTACTGATGTGCAGCCCAGGGTTAAAGGCACTAGAAGGGGAAAGGCATGGATCAGGATCATATGAGGTCCTCCTGGTATGTTTCTTAGACACTTAAAGGAAAGACATGGAGAAGCAACTTTATCTTCGGGGAATGCCCCTTTCTTCTTCCACTGCCCATTTGTATAGTCAGTTCAGCAAGGAAGTGCCTGTATCATTTCTCTTCGGTGGTCAATTGCAGCTTGAGGTGAGGTGCCTTGAGGAATTGGTGCCAGAGAAAGGCTAAATCCTGCTTTGCACCAGGGTGGGTCCTAAATCCAAACCGGGCTGTTTTTTGTACAAGAAAAACATGTTCATCTCACACATCATGCATTGTTTGGGCTTATGTGCCTGCACTCCCTGATTAAGAAAGTTAGATTAATGTACAGGGTTTGCTTTTTCATTTTAACTCCGTTATTTCAAGGCTGTAAACTCTTCCATACTGGGGCACACATACTTGTGAAGCATTCTTCCCCCACTCACCTGACACTCCTGAAAGTAAAACTATGACCTACCTTAGAGGAGAGGCATGGTGAAGTTACCCTCACAACTTTTGGGCAAATTAAAGCTGCTGGATGAGGAGTTAGGCCTCTCAGGAAGTAGTCCTATAGCAGCTTAACTGAGGGCTCCTCTGGGAACATGTGGCAATCCAGGGTGTTTTCTCTAACTGTTAAAGAGCAGTTTTCCCTGAGGGAAAGCAGGGGGGGTGAGAGGAAGTGTTGGATAAGCACTTGAATGAATTATTGCTTTGCAAGAGTCATAACATAACTTTGCTTGATTTTATAACAAACTTCTAGTTGTTCAATGTGTGCCCGCCCACCCCTTCCTTTCAGAGGGAAATGTTCTCATTTTGCACTGGTCATTCCCCCATCTCTCTGATTGGGTGATGGAGGTGTTAAGTTTTTGGCCACAGTGCGCACATGTGGAAGTAGGCGCCTTTTAATATTTGGATTCGTGTTTGGGGCAGTCTGCCTCCTCCCAACCTTGCTGTGTGTTTCTGGGGAGCCAGGTCAAATAAATATCCATTCTGAGTTTTTCCTGAATCAAACTTGGCTGCGAGGAAAAAAATGTCATCTGGTTTCTTCCCCTGCTGTAGCAGTGTGGAAAATGCCAATTTTAACTGCATTTTTAAAAGACTGCAGTCACTGCACAACTTAAAAGATACAGAAGCCAGGGACAATGCGGCCACAGCCGACCCCTGATATTTGGGTACTCTTCACTTGCTTAGAGGCACAGCATCCTCATGTCCCTCTTTAAAGTATCAGATGGGATTCGCTTCCCAAAGAAAGAAGCTGTAGCCCCAGAGGCAGAGGTGGGGAGCCTTTGGTCAGGCAACAGATGGAGGACCACAGATTTCACCATTCCTGCAATACAGGAGCCATAAGCAGTATAAATAAAATACAATTATAAATAAAATATTATTATTATTATTATTATTAGAGAATAGGGCTCCTGTACCTTTAATAATGGTGCATACGAAGGGAGCATTTATTTACACTTTGGTGGGGAAAGCAGCATCTCAAACTCCTCTGAGCAAACATCATGCTCTGGGTCTGTGGCTTGGGGGGGGGCAGGCAAGTCAGCAAGTTCTTGGTTTTGTGCAAAGAATGGCTCTAGCTGGCAGTAGTAGCTGCTGCAGCTGGGTTATTTGGAGCAACCGGGAGGTTTTGGTACTTCTTGACATTTGAGGCGGAACAGAAGATCCAGGATCAATGCTGCATGAATCATCACAATATGGATTTCCACAAAACTTGAAAGTCAGATTAAAAAGAAGAACTTGGTCAGAGACCACATACCAATCCTGCATCACTCAGCTCTAGGCTTTTCAAGAATGACTGTGGAGACAGAGTTTGTGAGAGGGCAAAGGGAACAGCACTGAATCAGGAAGTGTGGGGTGAAGTGGAACAAAATCAAAGGCAACACAACAGAAAATAATGTATCGGGAGCATTATGATGGGAAGCGCCCAAAGTCCATCTGGATTACACGCCATGTACAACAAATTGGGCATTTCCAAGACCAGGGGAGGGGAATACTGCAGTTTGCACACAGATTCTTCCTCCTCCTCTCCACCTTTGATATATCAGCCTTGGGCAAGATAATCCTCAGTCCTTTTATGACTATATCCAAACAAATGCTTCTGGCAACAAGCCCTTTGCCATTGTTCAAGGTTCAGGGCTAAACAGCTCACTGCAAGCAGCCTTCAGTTTGTTTGTTTCCTTTGTAGCTGGCTTGTGCGGCAAGGAATTCAGAGCCATTTGGTGCAGTCAGGAGAATCGAGGGGTAAAGCCACCCAGGAAGCAAAGTGAGGCGGCTGCCTCAGGCAGCAGGATCCGCAGGGGCCGCAGATCCAGCCTCCAAGGAATGCAGCGCTTGCTCCTGCTCCTGCCGCCTTCCTTGGAGACTGGAGACTCCTCATAGAACTACAGTTCCTGGCATTCCTAACAAACTTTGCTTCCCAGCATTCTTGGATGGATGGTGTGGATGTAACTGCATCCATTAAGCCCGTGTTGGACAGCTCAAATGAGGGAGCCCATGATCCATGGCTTTGTGTGGAGACTCAGCAGTCACCTTGAGGTGAAGTGTGGTGTTTGTGAAATTGTAACATGCGGGACAGTTCTTTTCAATTGAGAGTTCATTTTCTCTGGCTCCATTTGCTATTGTCAATGAAAACAAAAATTAGGTGAATACGGCCCTCCCCAAACAGGCTCCCTTCGACCCACATAGCTTCAAACCACTCAGGCCATGGCTGAGATCCAGTGGGGTGGAGGCTTCCCATTTTGTTGGGAGGGAGAAAAGAAACAATACGAGGCACCAGACTCCACATGCCTTTTCGCTTTTGCAAGAATTATGTCTGCAAAAGCCGCCTTTCCCTCCCCCTCTCTATCAGCTTTAGTGTCGGACACCTGCAGAGCCCTAAAAAGTCATTTAACGTGCCTTTCTGCTTAATGTCTGTAAAAGAAAAACAACAGGCCGTGTGTGGCATCCGGTGGCCAGAGGGCTAAAGCATAAATATGTCTCCCTCCCTCCCCAAATGCATGATGGGACACTGAGATGCTTGCTTGGCTCGGCTCAGCTGCGGACGCCACTCACCGCCTTCAAAGTTGTCTCCTGCAGAACAGCCCTCCAGGCAAATCTGCAGCGCTGGCCCCCATGGTGGAAAGAGCCAGGCCCCTCCTTTGCTTAGGCCCAAAGCATGTCTGCGGGTAACGCAAGGCAAAGAAGCCCCTGCAAATCCATGTAAAAGAGCAAAGGGGGTGTTAGAAGCGTAAGCGACTTTCGTATCTACTGAGGCCTATGAATAAATCATATTCCAGCCACAAGCTGTCCTATTAACGAGCATCTTAGCCACAAGCTGCTCTAACTATGAGTATAAGCAGTCTAGGCCGTTTGTGGTTGCCTAGCCGTTGCAGCTTGTGTGAAAAAGCAACATTATCACTGCTCACAGGGGGGCATGCAACTCTCCCTCCACCAGCTGCTTGCACCACTCAGCCTCTTTCCCTCGATGCTTCTATTTCTCCTAGCTGGGCCCTGGGATGTTCACACCATGCATTTAAAGCACATTTCCCCCCTCCCAAGAATCCTGGGAGCTGCAGCTTACCCCTCCCAGAGCCAAACTTTCCAGAACCCTTAACAAACTACCATTCACAAGATCATGTGAGTAGGGAGATGTGCTTTAGATGTGCTCAGCTGTGGAGAGAACAGGCAGCAAAAGGAACAGAGTCAGCACCCTTTGGGCAGCTGCCGGGGCTTCCAAGCCATGGCTGCATCCGCAGCTGGCACTGGGAGGCTGGGTCTATAAGCCACCTGCCATTTTAATTCCCTACAATGCCCTTGATGTAGAATCGCTCCAGAGCATTGTGGAACATTAAAAGAATAGCCACCATCATTAAAAGAACACCACCTTGAAGCAATGCTATGTCAAAGGCATTGGGAGCCATGAAACTGGCAGGCAGCTTAAAGCCCCCCAGCCAAATGGGATGCTGCTGCAGATCCCACCACCAACAGCCCCCAGGAGGGTCTTCCAGTGTAGGGCACTTTGTGCCTCAGCCCTGGCACTAGTCTTGTCCTGGGGTGGGTGGGGAGGCCACAAGAAGAAAAGTGGCTGCTTCTAGACATATCCATGTGGATTTTATCTCCAGGGATAAAATCTACTCAGCTGGAACGTGATCTTTGAGCCCCCCTAGTCTATGAACTGATGCATCTTCTGATGACCTACTCAAGGCTGCAGAGTAAAGGATGGGTATTATCCTCCCAGCTCCTGGGGTGGCCCCCTTGCCCCAGGCAACTCCACTGATCCCTCACAACTTGGCTTGGTTATAAAGGGTTCAAGTCAAGTTTTCCCTTTGCTTCAGCCACAGCCAGACTCTGGCTTGGCTTGTTTTGGTTCCTCCTCTTTCTCCCTTCTCACATTCTCTGTAGTTGTTTGCCATCTCCCTCATCTGCCTGCCTCCATCTTTGTTCCAGCCTTCCTTTGAAGGACTCCTCAGCTGACTTGACTCTGCCCCCGGAGGACCGCTCTGACTGTGCTCAAGGGCTTCACTTCAATTCTGGTCCCATCAGTCTTGCTGCAACTCAAACTTTATCTCTTTGGGTTTTCAGCTACAGGTAGGAACTCAGCACTGAAACTCTTAATGTGCGGTTCATCTGACCCTTGTGCCACGGAAACACACTGAATGCTTGCTGGTCTCTCATACATCTGAATGATGCCATTCATAATAATTCATTTTATTTTGTAGTATCCTTGTAAGTATCCTTGATTAAAAGACTTTCTTTTCTCTGCCCAATAGAAGCCAATCTAAACACACACACAAGATCATTCAGCTCTTGCGAGAAGGATTTCATTCTGCTTTCAAATCGTCTTTTGCATTTTTATTTCTGAAATGGATTTTTGCCTTCCAGCGGCCCTGCGTCTCCCTGTGACAAACAGCCACTCTCCTTGCTCGGCAGCAAGAAACAAGTCAACGGCATTCATTAATCTGACACGTACGGAGAAAGGTAAATTTGTTCTGAAAGTGTTGTCTGTGAAGCCAGTGCATCTCCAGGGCCCTTGTTGCTAACGATCTGAAACCTGCTGCCTAAGCAAAGCCAGAATTGCAGCTTTGCAAGTTCTTTTTTTAAAATAAATGATAGAGCAAGGAGCGACCACAAACAGCTGGTTGAAAAGGACGTCTAACTTGATCCTCTCCAAATCTGCTCTTCAGCACACTCTCAACTTGTTTTCGCTGAAGCAAACAACAGCCAAGGGCGTTTTCTAAATCTGTGGCAGAAATGACAGGCGATGGCTTCTGCAGAAACCCATCAACCCACAGGATCTGACAATCCTGTTCCTGGGAGTGCCAGGCCTTATTGTTAGCTCTGGCTCCATATTAGAGTTTGCCAGGCTCATTCGCCTGGAAGGAAAGGTGCCAGATTTGTAAGCGGAGCTGTTGCCAAATCTGTGGAAATGACTGTGGGATTTTGGAACCCCCACCTGCATGCAGCAGCTTTCCTAGCAGAGCATTCCATAAGTAGTTAAAAAAAAAAAGGTAAATGATCCCTGGAAGCTTAAGTCCAGTCAAAGACCACTATGGGGTGTGGTGCTCATCTTGCTAAACGGTGTTTCCGTGCGTTTCCCATAAGTAGTATTGCCCGTCTCTCTGCTGCCATCACCCCAAAAGGGCTCCAGTAAGAGGTGGACTTTGGTAATATGGTGCCCTGAGCAAGGCAAAATTTTTGTCCCCCAAACTATTTCTTATTTTCACAATCATTCCTTTTTGGGACAGTTGCTTTTTATGGACCTTCTCAGTAGACATCTGTAAAAATATAGCTGCTAACAACAACAACAACTTTTGCACCATCCTCAGTCTTTTAGGTCAGATGCAGCTGCTGCCTCTGAATGCAGACTCCAGGTGTCCCAGTATCTAAAGGAATGCCTCACATGGTACCTGTCTGCCCAAGATCCCAGAGGAAAAGCCTATCTCATTGCCAAGCCTACCCGGACCCCAAGATCATCTTCTGAGGCCCTTCTTTGTGTGCCTCCCATTGGAGGAATGCTCTCCCCAGGGAGGTTTGCCTGGAGCCTTCATTGTACACCTTTAGGTATCAGGCGAAAACATTCCCCTTCCATCAGGTCTTGGGCTGATTAACATCTTAAAACACTTTTAGATGTAGTTGTGGGAGGGGATATTGGTTTGTACAGTTTTTTTGTTCTTGTTTTATGCATTTTGTTTTTTTTTATATTGTATTTTTATGTGCTGAGCCGCCCTGAGATCTATAGATGAAGGGCGATACACACACATACACACACACACACACACACACACACACGCCAACCAACCAACCAAGCCTTGGTTGGTGTTTGGGGAGGCCCTGTGTCCTCCTCACAGTCCTCTCTCGGAAGGGGTTTCAGAGGACAGCTCCCTCTTTGGAAATATCCTTTGTTTGAAAGGCTACGTGCTCCACATTAAAGAAGCCAACACCTGGACAGCACAACACAAGAAGACAGCACCTGGATCAGGCACATATGGGTGAAATTTTTTTCCTGTTAATTCTTTCCCAATTTGCAATTAGCATATACACATTTCAGACAAATCTGTGACCTCTTTTCTGACAAAGTATTTCTTCTTCTGTTTGTTGATGCCACCCAACTGGACTGCCTTGTGGCTGAATGTCCTCAGGGTCTTCCCTGCCTCCAGACTGGGACCTGCAGAAAAGGACAACTAAAATGATCAAACCCTTCCTTTTGTTAAGTGAATAGTTCTGCAAGGCCTGTGAAGTACCCTTTTGTAATGGAAGCCAGGGCAACATCTTGCCCCAGAAACCAAACAGCTGGAAATCATGCGCAGCCAGAGGAGATCCTGAGGTAGGTGGAGTGTACACACACTGTGTGTGTGTGTGTGTGTGTGTGTGTGTGTGTGTGTGTGTGTGCATGTGTGTGTAAGAGAACACTAGACTGTCAGTCCTGCAGCTAAGTCTGAAAGGGAAACAAAGGCCTGACTCTAAAAGCATTTTACATCAAAATTGCATCTGCTAATTTATATGGCTTAATGCACACTTTGAAATAATGTGTATAATCTAAACAGAAATAACATGCATCCCATCACGCTGGGGAAGACTGTGTTCCAGGTGACCTGCTCAATCTGACATCCGGGTTCTCTTTATGGGCAGCTTCAAGGCTCTCACTTCTTATCTTTTATCTTTAAAGCAGACTTGGACCCAGCAACCCTTCAAGGAGAGGACTGTGCTCTGCAGTGGCCGGTGTGTGGGCCACCTTTTGCACACTGCAGAACAGGGTAGTACCTGCCCACATTCCTTGCAGGGAACGGCTGGCAGCTTCTCCTGGGTCCTGTCCTGGGGTTCATACATTATGTTTTCAGCTGAACCTTGGCTGTTTCAGCAGCATTGCTCTCTTGGGCTGGGCCTCTCCTCCTCTCCACCCCCCACCCCGCCTCCACCCTGCTTTTGATTTCCACAAAAGTGTGGACAAGCAGTCAATTTAATAACTAATTCCATTAGACATTCTGCAGCAAAACAGAAAGAAAAAAGAAAAAAGAAACCATCACAAGACTTACAGTACTTAAAGATTAATACATCTACAAAGCCCTGAGCTCTAGGATATCTTAGGGACTACTAGATCTCTTCTATCCCAGCTTGACCACTGAGATCATCTCTAGGAGCCTCAGTGGTTGTTGAGACTCAATTGACAAACTGAAACCTTCAATGTCATCAGCCCAGTCCTGTGAAATCCTCTTCCCAGAGAGATTTGGCAGGTGCCTTGTACATTAGCCTTTACATGTTTGCCATAAAACCTTTCTGTCGTCAGACTCTTGCAGACAATTAAGAAAAACATTTTCAATAGTTATTAGCTGCTGCTCTGTAATTTTTAAATGTAGGGTGTGTATTTTTACTGTTATAAAATGATTTTTAAATGACATTGTGATGTACAAGTATTTTTTTTATATAAATAAAGGCATTTATTTGTCATAGCATAACCAAACAAATCCAGGAAAAGTTTCTGTCCCTTGCCCTAAAGGAGCAACAAGACTCAGAACATGACTGCTTGAATCATCGGATAAGGTCAGTGTGCCAGACAAGGACTTAGGTTCAAATCCTCATTTAGCTCTAGAGCGCATTTGGGTGACCTTGGGCCAGTCATACTCTCTCGCTCTCAGCCTTACCTACCTCACCAGATTGTTTTAGGGATAAAATGGGGGTAAAACCCATGGAAGGAGAACTAGGGGTTATTCAGCATCAGTAGGACAGAATAACCTGCAACGGGGTTATGACATATTATGAACCCAGTAGTATCTCTGAGAAAGGAGGCCTCATCTGGGGAGGAACTTAGGTCAACAGTAGAGCAAGATGTTTTGCATTCAAAAAATCCCTGGTTCAATTCCTGGCAACTCTATTTAAAAAGGATCAAGTGACAGCTGATAGCAAAAGCCTCTGCCAGTCCAAACAGACATAGCTGGGCTAGAGAGACAAAGAGTCTGTCCCGGAGGGTTCGTGTAAAACTGTCCCCCTTAAAAAACAAACAAAAAAACTTCACTGTAACCAAGTTGCCCTGTAGTAAGACCAGGTGCAATAAAAGACCTTTAATAGCCAGGCAAAAGGGGAATTTCAGCAGCTTCAGCTTGTCCTGCTGGTTTCCCTTGCTGAACTGCCTCCTACGTAGCTGTGAAGGATGCTGGAAGAATCCTGTCCGCATCTGCACCTAGCCAAGTTCACAACCCCTGCGGTGGGCAAGGGGGGGGAGTGGTACCTGGGGAAGCCTCTCCTCCTGCTGTTGTGACCCATTCCGACCCAATTCAAAATGCATCAGCTGGTATTAATCCTATGACTTATAGAGTCCAAGCCAAAGCATGTTTACTCAGAACAAATTCCCTCTGTGCTCAATGGGGCTTTCTGTCAAGGAGGGGTGGATAGAAGGGGTTTGGAAAAGGATCTGGCTGAGGGGCCAGATCTTGAGCCACCTCCCTCCCTGTGGACCATTTTGACAGACACCTGGCATCACCATGACGTCAGGTGATCCAACTTCAGAGGAAAGAGTTGGGAGCGCACAATCCAAGGGCTCCAGCTCTATCTAGGAGAAGAATCCCCTTACATCTGAGAAAGGGGAAAGGGAAAGTCAAAGACTTGAGAGCACTTTTTTATCAAGCAATTTTTTAAAAAAATCAATGTCTCCAACTGATTAATCAATCCAGCATAGGAAGACAGCATATAAGAATGAATTGTAAAGGTAAAGGTAAAGGGACCCCTGACCATTAGGTCCAGTCGTGACCGACTCTGGGGTTGCAGTGCTTATTTTGCTTTATTGACCGAGGGAGTCGGCGTACAGCTTCTGGGTCATGTGGCCAGCATGACTAAGCCGCTTCTGGCGAACCAGAGCAGCACACGGAAATGCCATTTACCTTCCCGCTGGAGTGGTACCTATTTATCTACTTGCACTTTGATGTGCTTTCAAACTGCTAGGTTGGCAAGAGCAGGGACCGAGCAACGGGAGCTCAACCCGTCGCGGGGATTCGAACCACCGACCTTCTGATCGGCAAGCCCTAGGCTCTGTGGTTTAACCCACAGCACCACCCGCGTCCCTAGGATGAATGAATTGTAGTTACATCTTATTCTTTCTAACATTAATATTCTTCTCTTCAGTAGTCAATCAGCATCCCTAGCATGGCTGGGCTAAATTCATTTCCCTCGAGAGCCAGTGTGGTGTAGTGGTTAAGAGCGGTAGTCTCGTAATCTGGGGAACTGGGTTCGCGTCTCCGCTCCACCTGCAGCTGCTGGGTGACCTTGGGCTAGTCACATTTCTCTGAAGTCTCTCAGCCCCACTCACCTCACAGAGTGTTTGTTGTGGGGGAGGAAGGGAAAGGAGAATGTTAGCCGCTTTGAGACTCCTGAAGGGGAGTGAAAGGCGGGATATCAAATCCAAACTCTTCTTCTTCTTCTTCTTAACATGGAATGTCCTTGTCAGCTGGGATCTACCCTCTTCTGCATTCTGCGGGCCAAAGGACCCTCGACATAAAATGCCTCTTTGCATCTGACCTGCTTTATTTTTTTTATATAAAGAAAGCATTTAATCATATCAGGTAGGAGTCTAATAATTAATGAGAAAAAGAGCATGGAATGGGGGGAATTTAACCCTCACCAGCTGACCTCCTGAGCAAAATCCCTCTTTTGAAGCCACTACAGTGGTACCTCGGGTTACCAGCACCTCGGGTTACAAACACTTCAGATTACAAACTCCGCTAACCCAGAAGTAATACCTCGGGTTGAGAACTTTACCTTAAGATGAGAACTTTACCTCAGGATGAGAACAGAAATCGTGCGGTGGCAGCGGGAGGCCCTGTTAAACTAAAGTGGTACCTCAGTTTAAGAACAGTTTCACGTTAAGAATGGACCTCCAGAATGAATTAAGTTCGTAACCAGAGGTACCACTGTACTTACTTTGGGGATGTGGGGAAAATGCCTCCCTGAAGCCAAAGCAAATCCCAGGCTTCAGATGAGGCACCCCCCCCCCACCCTCAGGAGGCGACAATAGCTTAAATCTTTCTCCACACCTACTTTGATCCCATTAATTATCACCTACCCCACAGCTGATGCTTTTTTCATTTTGTTTTAAGCCTGCAGGTTAGATGCCAAAATGCCTTTAACCTCCCAGGTGCCCTTTGGCCCTGAAGTGGTTCACTCCAGAAAAAGAGGTCTGCCCTCTTATCTGCTGTTTGTGAGAAAGGAGCCTCAGCCATCAGCTGCCACTGGATCAAAAGCAGGTTGCAGCGGCAGGGCAAAGTGCGCACAGACACAGCCATGAGTCCTGACCCCGTTTTGGTAGGTCTCATTTCCTCTGCGTCTTTGCAGACTGGAGGCGCCTGCCCTTCTGTCACACACTGACAGTGCCAGGGCAGCTTAGCTGGTCGCTCAGGCCCTGCTGCAAGGAGTGCAATTGAACCAAGTTCTAATTCCACCAGAGGTCAGCATGTTTCACCCAATCAGAGTTTCGATCAGCTGTGAAGTCTGAAGGCCCCTTGTTGACTTGGTGATAAGGCAAGTTATTGATCCTTCCTCAGGCACACAGGCACCTTTATTAGGGCTGCAATAGGGGCTTGTTTTGTGCCAGGAACTAATATTGACCCATGCAAGATGCTGTGTTTATCTACTCTCCTGTGTCCAAAAGCAGCAGACTTCTTGTTCTAAACAGGGGAGGCACCAACACTATGCATCGCCTTTATGTGCCAACGAGGGAGAACTGCAAAGCCCAAGAAGCAAGTGAGTTGGATTTTATTGCCAATCCATGCTTGAGGCGCAAAACATGGAAGACAGTCCAATGGGATCACTGGGCCCATTTTGGTGCCTGGGGCAGAAGCGATAAATGGCACCTGCACACACACCGATCCCCATCATCCACTAGGAAAGTCTCCTGTCCAAGCCCTGCTAGATGTCCTGATGTGTGTCATCTGATGTTTTGGGGGGTTTTGAAAAAAGAAGTATGTGGTTTTTGCACACAGTGGCAGGAGGGAGCAGTGAGAGGACAGGTGCTGCTTAATCCAGGGGTAGCCAATGTGTTCCCCATCATCCCTGAGCACTGGCCATGCTGGTTAGGGCTGGTGATGGGAAGTGTAGTCCTCAAGTCTACAGGGCACCACCCTGAATAATTAGTCCTTTCCCAGGCAGCCATGGTTTCCCAGTTAAGGCCGCCTCCCTACCTGCTCTTCCTCTCCCATGGCTACAGATGCATACCAGCATTGGGAACCCCATGGAAGAAAAGCAGCTGGGGGACAGTTCTGAATGAAGATACAACTGGCAGGGAAAGGGACAAATAGCCGTATCCTCCCCACAACTACCCCACCAAAAATTATAGCCTCCTAGAGCTGCTTTTCATTTGTCACAGTCAGAGATTCATTATACTCCTTTACATGTAATGCCTCTTGGTCAGTGCCATAAGCTATAGTTTAGTGCCAAGGGCCCCCCAAAAATTTAAAGGGGTAAAAACTGGATGTACATGTAGGCTCCTATGATGTAAGTAATGGGCCCCGCCTGCTCACCTGCTCCCTAAAATATCACTGGTTTCAGTTCAACAATTACTTTGATAAAATACATATTTTGTTATGCGCAAGTGGCTTTAGATACCTACAGTGGTATCTCAGGTTACATACGCTTCATGTTACAGATGCTTCAGGTTACAGACTCCACTAACCCAGAAACAGTACCTTGGGCTAAGAACTTTGCTTCAGGAGAAGGGGAGTGAAGACTGCTAACAGAAGGGACCTCTGTGAAAGAAGACGACGGGTTGGAGCAACAGGAATATTTTACGAAGAAGATGCATCAAAGGCTGGGTATGTCGGCAACGGGACTGGATGGGGGGGAACCTTTTTTTCTTTTCTTCTATGTGATTAACCAAGAACCCCTCCTCGTTAGAACCGTCGGTTAACTGACCCAAGCAGGATGATTAAGACTGTGTGGAAATGAATTTTAACCAAAAGTATGCTTTATGGAGATTGAGTAAAGAACAAGAGCTTTTGGAATGGTGCAGCAAAAAATACAGAGTCGCCATCTTGGCAGGTTTTGCCGATTTATAACCGGGAGGAGGAATGGATTTGTTTTCAGACTGCTTTCCTGGTGAATCTCCTCAGAGGTTGAGAAAGGCGACAGATTTGTGAAGGTTAACGACGCTAAGACTGTTTTGATTTATGGAAGTGATGTTATACGGAAAACGTCTGGATATGGCTCTTGGATAAAAAAAAATATCCACACAGGATTACAAACTGTTTTAACCCGCTTGTGGAGACTATCAGAGGTCACAAAGAGAAAGGAAAAATATATGAAAATAATAAGAAGAAATGTGGAAAAACAATAAGAAAGGACTGGATAGTACTGTGAACATCATATGGTCAGATTTGTGGACATTAAAGCAGTAATAAGAAGCAAGAAGATGACTGGATCCCCTTCGGAACTTGAAATATGGGTACCCCCAACAAAAATTTAAAATTCGGCTTTTTAATTTGTAATTTATGTAATTTGGTTTGATTTGATGTGATTGGTCGGTTAATAAAAATTATTCTTTAAAAAAAAAAGAACTTTGCTTCAGGATAAGAACAGAAATCGTGCAGCAGCGGCACGGCAGCAGCGGGAGACCCCATTAGCTAAAGTGGTACCTCAGGTTAAGAACAGTTTCAGGTTAAGAACGGACCTCCAGAACGAATTAAGTACTTAACCTGAGGTACCACTGTATTAGGGCCATAAATTACCATATAGCATATATTCAACACAAAAAAACAGCGACAATTTGTTGTTGACAAAGGACAGCTGGACATATAAAGGGCCCCATTACCTTCAGGAGCTGAGGGCCTCATCAAACCTCAATCCGGCCCTGTTCTTGGTCCATACTCTGTGGCCATACTCTAACATACCTGGGCTGCCCTGCAGATAGGAACTGGCTTTAGAAAGAAATCCATATGGAGAAGAGCCCACTCCAGGTGGGAAATCTCAAAACCTCTGAGCTGGAGTATTTGTTTGTGTTTTCTTTTCTTTCTTTTAGAATATCCCCAAACTGCAAGCAGTACTGCAGTCATTCCCAGCACAGTGCTATTGAAAGACAGAAAAGGTCACAAGGCAAGCTGGCTGCAGTTAACTCAGATGTATTTGCAGACAATGGGCAAAAAAGAAGCAACCTCATAAACAGAGGAGTTGGAATCAGAGACAGTTCCCTGGGGAAGGGGATGTGAATGATCTCTGATCCCACCCTCCTAGCAATTTGCATGTCATGAAGTCAAGATGCTAGGCCTGCCTTTGAAGTGACAAGTGAGAAAGAACTGCCAGCTTCCTTCAGCAGCTGATTGCAAAGATATCGCCCACCTTCAGCCTGCAAGGATGCTCAACATGCTCTTAGACATGCAAGATCCGAGTCTGGTTAGTGCCTGGAAGGAAGACCACCTTGGAAGCCCAATTCGCATTACCTTGGGTTCCACTGTGAAGGAAAGTTGGGGTGTAAATGGAAGAAAATTATGATAGCCACCAGAGCAAATGAAATCTCACACTTGGAGGAGCCAGCAAACTGCAAATACCCTCCATGCCATAATCTCACAATGTAGACCCCACAACACAACATGGTGTAGTGTACATTGCAGTTCTCACTACTCTCCTCTCACCGCAGCTTTTAAAGGACGTTAGGTCTACTCTTAGCCTCAATGGAACCTCCCTGTATAGGAACAGTTTAGCTTAGAACACCAGACACTGGCTTTCACACAGTGGGGGAGGAATCAGGCAGGGGCTGCCTATTGTCAGATACATCATGCTGAGCAAGATGGACCTTGACTTGGTCCAACAGGGCAGTTTTTCATGTTTTTCATATGTTGTTGAAAGATCTTCAAAGCCTGTTGTGCAGAGGAGAGTTACAGGAATGATTCAAGCGCAAGAATGCAAACTGTGCAGAGTGAAATTGGATGAGCTCCAGAGAAGGAAGTAAACTGGGCTCTCTAGGGAAAGCTCCTTAGGGATGCAATCCAAGGTCCAGGGAAACAGACAGCACTTACTGCAAAGGAAATGTGTTTACAGTCAGCTTGCCTGTGTGGGAGGCAGAACCAGGATCTAATCAAACAAGTTGCCTTTAAAAATGAGGAACTATCCTTTTTCAATGTGTGTGTGTGTGTGTGTGTGTGTGTGTGTGTGTGTGTTGAGATCAAAACATAGATGCCTTTTTAACAGAGATGCTTGCTTATACCACATGCCAGTGCAATGCGAGTGATCAGGTATAACTGGAATTTTCTAGTCTGGGATGGAGGTATTTCCTGCAGTCAAACACCCCCAGAACTTCTCGAAAGCCTCTTATCCTCAGTTGCAACCAGGAAGGCTTCCCATCCCCAAGTGCTCTTGGCAGCTGGGCAGTGCTTTAATTATGGGGAGAAAGATAGCGAGTCCTTTAGAAAACCCAGGAGCCCCATTTCTGACTCCTCCTAGGTTTAGTCAAGTCATGTTTTCCTTGTAGTCTTCTAGAAGCCGGACCTGGGAGGGGCCGTCTTCTGAGCACGCCCCCTGAAATTCCAGCCCTCGGCATGGGTGGATTCAGATAGTCAACAAAGCTTGACTGCTTGACTGAACTCAAGCAGGCAGTAGCCACAGAGAACATTGAGCATGGATCAAACCGAAGCCCAAACGACATCTAGTGCACAGAGAGGTGCCTCATTTGGCAGTGCAATACAGTGGTACCTCGAGTTACAGATGCTTCAGGTTACAGATGCTTCAGGTTACAGACTCCACTAACCCAGAAATAGTACCTCGGGTTAAGAACTTTGCTTCAGGATGAGAACAGAAATCGCGCAGTGGCAGCGGGAGGCCCCATTAGCTAAAGTGGTGTCTCATGTTAAGAACAGTTTCAGGTTAAGAACGGACCTCTGGAAAGAATTAAGATCTTAACCCGAGGTACCACTGTGTGTGCAACCCAATCCTATGGGTGTGTACAGTCTTCTGATGCTAAGTGTCACTGAGTCCAATTGAGCTTATTCCTAAGAAACCCTGGATAGGATTGCAGCCTTAATCCTTGACAGACTCTGCTCCCCTTCCCATGCTCATTCATGCCACTCTAGCATCCCCCCGCTCGCCCCCCCCCCCGAATTCAGGGCCTTTCAGCACATGGTTGTCACTGTCCTGAGACAATCTGCAGTGCCCTCCAGTTACGGCTGTGAACTAAGCAGAGGGAGCCATGTGGATGTTGGTGTGGAAGAACTCGGTGCTGATCAGGGTGGATGTGCCTCATTGCCGCAGGGGAGCAGACGGAGCCCCTTGCAATGCTGTGTGTCCTGACCAAGAGGGTCTTGGCTTGCAGCACGTGCAAGGCCAGCCGGGGCATCAGGCTCACGCAATCAAGTGATCCATGGCATGGGTGGGTGGGCAATGCTTTTCGGCCCAAGGGCCACATTCTCCTGTAGGCCAACTTTTTTTGAGGGAGGGGCACATTCCAGGGGTGGGCAGGGTCAGAGGCAAAAGTGGGCAGAGCAATGGCTGCAGATTTTACCTTTGTCCAGCAGGTTATTTTCTGCACACAGCCCTACCCTTCTCTGTCTCCCCCTCCAGGTGAACAAGTAGCATTGTCGGCGTCTAAGGACATATTCCACCCAGCTAAAGCTTAGCAATCAAGGAGGGGGCAAGACAGGGCTGAAGGGGGATTAGTCTGGGGAAAGGCTAAGGATCTCCAACCCCCTTTGCGTGAGGTTCAGCATCTCTGCCAACAATGCATCCTCCACCTCCTTGTGACGGGCACTGAGCAGCCATAACTTAGGAATGCTCACCTCACTAACAAAATGGGTTTAGTCTATTTTTATGATGGGGCTGGTGCTGGTTGCAAGCCACATTGGGCACCATACGGTGGGAAGGGAGGTCATAAATTAAACACTGAGTGATCTGTCAGTTAATCACAACTGTCCCACTCAGACCTTCTGCTGGGCAAGGGGAGTTGGCCAACTCAGGCTGTAGATTTTGAAGGCCCAGAAGAGTAGCAGACTGAGGTGACCCAACTGTGCGATATATTCCATGGAGAAGTTCTCCTGCACAAGCTTCACTGAAATAAGCCACTATGCTCTTGCGCAGCTTGCACTGGTTTCAACAGGACTTGCCTGGAAGAACTTTTCCAGGCCCTGTGAGTGCAGGCAAGATCAGTTAGGATTTTCCATCTCAGGCATCAGAATGTCTTGTTATCTTTGTCCTTTTCATCTAAACATGGACAGGTCACTATTTGTTCTGTGGCATATTCCCTATGAGGCAACAGAGGGCTGAGGAATCCCAAATCAGAACCTGGACATCTAGGGATTGAGTGCTTCGTAAGTTGCTAAGCATCTGTATCTCATTCTTTCTCATGGATGGTCTGAAGGCACCTGAAGCAACCATCTTGCTACAAGAAAGGTAGAGCATAAAGGGGCTAAACATAATTGTTTTGCTGGTGCTTAGGAAGCCAGAGCATCTTCTCCCTGGCCCTCCTTCCATCTGGGAGCCTACCCTGGTCTACCTGCAAATCTGCCACTCTTCTGGTTATTGCTATTGTTTTCAGGAAGCTCTTCTTCATGTCAACCCCCACTGGAGCTGAGTGACTCACACCCTGCAAAGGTAAGATGAATGGCGGAGCCTCACACATGTGGCAGTGATTAAAGAAAGCTGGTTTTAAATTACTCTCTCTGCTACAGCTGGCTAAAATGGGGACGAGGTGGGGAAGCGGAGAGGGGAGCCCCAGCATCTTCAAGGCCTCATGGAAAAGCCCCATTCCACTTCCTGCCTGCCCTGGAGAGATTTTTAGCCAGGAGGAGGGCCATAATTCACTGGCTTGTTAAAGGGTGGGGGATGGGACAGCAGCGGAAAACTTGTAAGCTGGAGAATAAAAACTCCTGCTGAGGTTTCTACCAGGAGCTGAATAGCAACAGAGAAATGTGATAGTAAAGAAGAAGAAAGGTGGTAGTGGGGGACATGAGCAGAGCTGCAGCAGGCTCTCTCTGGATGCAAAAATCACTCACCTTCAAGTAAAGACAACAGTAAGGAGGCAACCCTATCAAACCCATGCTAAGTGATGACCAACTAAGGAGGCAAGAGAGAGGCTGAGGGAGCAACATTCTCAATCATTGCAAAGGTTAAACTGCAGGCATGATGGGAAGGCCAGTTCCCATTTACCCATCCTGTGTCTCCAGGGTAAGAAGTGGAGGGAGATGCCAGCTGCACTTGCCTCAGTGTAAGTTTGCAATGGACCAACAAGGAACCAGTGGGTGAGTTCTGGTTTTGCACCATTGTCTCTGTGCCTGAGAACCACTATCTGGAAGTGGGTGTAGGTAGCAGCCGCCACCCAGGGGATGTAAGGGAAGGCCTGGTTTCACTCCACAATTATCCTTTAAACTGTCCTCAGGCCTGGGCCAAAATATCATGCTGCCTGGGAGGAATGACAAGATGGCTCATTTGCAGGCACAGAAGTGGATAGGAATGGCAGCCCAGTCTTACTTCAACCCCGGCACTGGGGTCGTGCCCTGCCCTGCACCTGAGGGTATGAGTCTGGCTTAAGGGATGCAGGGCCAGCCATATGGCACACACAGCTCTGCCCCCCAACATTGGGAATGGGCGGGGAGGACTCAGGAGGAATAGCCAGAGGCTGCCACTGCCTGATGCCTCATTCTGCTGGCCCTGTTTTGCCCCCAAACTAAAGCCTTTCCTACACATATAGACAGAAGTGATTACAACCCCCCTCAAAGTTTCCAGAATGTTGCCCCTCTATTATGATCTCTCTCGTAAGCATTCATCCTCGGGGCAAACGTTTTATGCAATGGAGGGAATGTCAGCTTTGTTTTGTTACCTCCTAACTTTTCTAGCTGCCATGACTGTAATACACATATCTGCAAACATTTTATACACAAGTACAGGTGTGTCTTTGCAGTGAATCTATCACCCCTATTCCCCCCAAAACCAACCTACAATCAGAGTGAGATCTAACATGTGTACACATCCAAACACATTAACATTTCCTCCTCGCCCCCCCCCCATCTCCTGTGAATGAAAGACTGAATCCAAGAGTCTGAGTTCCCTTTCCCTAACTACTCTGCTCAGGCCAAAACAATCAATGCTAAACTGTAGAATCAGAGGATGCATGGACTGTGGTGTTTTTTTTAATTGCATGTTTGTGTGTGTGACCGCCCAGATAGACTGGATCAGGGGTCGGCAACCCAAGGCCCATGGGCCACGGGGTTTAACCACCCCACGCGCTGCCCCCAAACCGAGCCACGTGCTCGGCGAGTCCCCACGCGCTGCACTAAATTGGCATGGCGTGGTGTGGGAAATCACATCTGCACAGACGCAGATGCTGGAAATGGCAGGTGCATGCGCCCATGCATGATCCAGCCCATGGAGGGATCTCTGCTGGAGTGAACCGGCCCAGGCGAGGTAAACCTTGCTGACCCCTGGACTGGATTGTCCTGGTTGGCAAGACACCCACTGCTCTAAAGCCCCTCTAATCCGGAGGTAGGTCAAAGATCCTAAGGCTGCCACTGACTTCTGGGGTTTCACTGACTTTCGAGTCAATTTGCTTATGCACACAAACTGGGATGTGAGCTCCACTGAGCACAGTGGGACGTCCTTCTAGGTAAACAGACCCAGGCCTGGGTTGCACATTCTTTTAAAACCAACTGGGAGCAAACATGAGCTGCAGGCCTTAGGGCAGGGATGGGGAACCCGACACCCTCCAGATGTTGTTGCTGCCCTTCCAGCACCCCAGACCACTGGGCTAGGGCTGGCAGGGTGGACTGGTGGGATGGAGTTCTTTGACAGCTGGAGGGCTACAGGCTCCTCTATTCTGCCTTATGGCCTTTCATGGCGTTCAGTGGGGCTTCCGCCATAGGGCTGCAACCATACTCCTGCATAACCAATAGCTTCATCAGGCCAGGCAAGAACCACAATATCCCAACATGACTGATTAACCCTCCTAACAGTAAACCCAACTTGTCTCTTAAGCTTTGCACTCTGTTCACAACAGCCAACAGGTGAGAGGAGCCACAGGTGAGAGCGGAGTGCAGGGTGGGGACCAAAGGTGGACAAACAACCCCGGAAGGAACATGACACGTCCCCCACCAGAGGTACCCCCCATACACCCCACACATCCTGCTATGTATATACCATGAATTAAATCATATGACTTCTCCCCAAATCCTGGGCATGACAGTTTGTGAAATGTGTTGGGACTTGTAGCTCCATGAGGAGCAAATGAGATCTCCTAGGATTTGGGGGCGAAGCCATGTGCTTTAAATGCATGGTCTTCAGTTGCGCCCAACATCTGCTGCCTGAGGCGGTGGCTGTGGACCCCGTCCGGCTGCAGGACCCTGTGCCCTCACTGCAACTGGCCTGATAGCGAGGGATGCAGCTCAGCCCCGCCTAAGCGGGGGTGCTACTGGAGTATCACATTCAGGTGCGCCCTTGGGAATCTGTGCCCCTCTAGACTGGGGCAGGGGAAAAATCTCTTCTGCCCCCTGCCCTCTCCCCTTATCCCACGACCTCCCCCCCCCCATTCCTCCCCCCCGGGATGCCGAAACCTGCCGTGGCCGCAAGTGGCCGGCCAGGGGCCCGAGTGGCGTCTTCCTCCTGGGGGCCACAGAGATGCCGCCCCCTGCAATCCTCTCTGAGGCGCCCGCTTGCCGGGCTGGGTGGCTCCGAGGGCCTCGGGCGAGGCGAGGAAGGCGGGCCCAAGGAGGCCGCCCGAGGCGGAGAGAGGCGCGCCCGCCGGCCGCGGCGCAGTCGGCGCTTGGCGGGCCGAGGCGGCGCTTCCCTCTCGCTCCGGCTTTGTTCCGCGCGCGAGAGCGGCCAGGCCGGCGCTGCTCCGCGATGCCTCCCGGGCGCCGCTCCAGGAAGCAGCCGCGGCGGGAGCGCGGCGCCCACCACTAGAGCGCGGCGGCGGCGGAGGGCGGAGAGCGGCGGGCTCGGGGCGCGCAGGTAAGCGCTGCCTTTCGGCTTCGGGGCCGCGCGGGAAGCGGGAGGCAAGGCGGCGGCGGGGAAGGACTGCGGAGCCTGGGCGGACCGGCTCTTGCCCTCGGTCGGGGAGAAGGAGTTGCGGAAGCAACAAAGGCGGGCGTCTCCCGGGAGCCGCGGCCAGGCAGGGCCCCTTCTGGGGAGGGGACCCACTGGGACGCGGAGTTTGGACCTTCGGACTTCGGCCGCCCCCGGTTCCCTGCAGGTCTGCCTGCGCGGTCGCCATCCCTTGAGGCACCCGAGCAAACCTTCTCTCCTCAGTCCTATCAACGTGGAGTTGGTGGGAAGACAGGCTTCCGCGCCCTACCTTGAGCTCTTTGCAGGGAAGGCGGGAATAGAAATGCAACAGAAGTTATTCACGGGTTGTTTCTTCCATGAGAATCTAAGAACAACCCTATTATCGCTTCACGAGCTAAATCTGTGTTAGATAGAACTAAGTATGAGTATTTGCCATAGTTTTGTTCACAATAATATCCATTTGGGAAAGTGTCAGTGGGGTGCCAGAGTTTGCATTTTGCCAATAAGTCGCCTCATATGGTTGTATTTTGTCTTCAGAGCAGTCACTGCTGAAAATTACCTGTCTTGCAAAAATAATGTGCTACCAAATGGCAGCGGCACAGATGTTGCTCGATATCAGGATCAGCATATTCAGTGGTAACTGAGTAATCTTGATAACATGAAGCAAAAATTCAGAAATCCGCCTTTCCAACAAATGGTCTTTCGCCGTCCTTTCACACAACAGTTCAAAGAACTGTTGTTCTTTTTGCACAAACAAAAACAGCTTAGAGTGACATCGCTCAAACTTCTCTGTTTCTCCAGCAGAAAAGTAATTGACAAATTTGGGCGAAGCAAACTTCAAATCACCCTTGACTTAACTATTAATTAACCGCTATTAATTAACCACAGTGACAGATCTGGCAAAAGTCCAGGGAATTGTTTTCCTTGACTATTATTGTTTGCCTCGGATATGCAGGCTGCTTAAAACAGCTCCATATAGGAGCTGCACCTTGTGGTGAACCCTCACCAGATCTGCAGCCAGAGAGCGGTTTGCAAGTGTTCTAGAAAGCCTAGAACAGGCATGTCCAAAGTCCATTTTGGGGACCTAATCCAGCCCACTGGTCGGTTTAATCTGGCCCTTGTGGCAGTTTAACAACTTCACACATCTCAGTGTGTGAAAAAATACCTCCTGAGATGTGTGCAAACCTGGTGGCCACCTACAAGGAACAGTCGACCTCTGTAATTGCCAACAAGGGTTTTGCCACCATGTACTAAGTCATCTTTTGCAAAGGGATCAAATACTTATTTCACTCATTATAATGCACATCAATCTCTGACTTTTGTCTTCTGGGTTTCTGGGGGTTTTCCTGTTGTTATTCTGTCTCTCACAGCTACAATAAACCTACCATTAAAATTTAGCAGGGGATCAAATGCTTTCCCCCCCTCACTGTACATCAGGAACAAAGGGACAGGGAGGGGGTAAAGATCTACATTGGGTTCTACTGCCCCTGTGAATCCTCTCGCCTGAGGCAGTCGCCTCACCTTGCCTCATGGGTGGGCTTCTCCTGCCTGACTTGGTGGAAAGGTGCTCCTGAATTACTCCAAATGACTCCGTTTGAGGAGGGACGGTGGTTGTCAGTGTGTCCATGTGCAGCATTTTCTCTTTACTTGGAGTTGCATCTTTCTAATGGGGGGCAGGGAGTTGCAGGAAGGGCATGGAAATTTGAGATTACTGTATTTGAAAAATGCAGCATTTGGAGAAGGAGTCTGAACTTGTTTAAGAGCAGGAGGCAGTGTTTAAAGAATGGGCTGGGTTTGTCCAGCCCATAAAGGAGGGAGGCATTGTGATCACACATAACCAGAGCTGGCTTCTTCCCAGTTGGCTGGAATTCTAACAATTTCAGCATTTCTTTGGGGCAAGGAGAAGGTTTCTAGCCTTCCGGATTGGGAGGCAGCGTTTGAATCAAACTGCTTCTTGGCTAGGAGTCCTGGGTTCCTACCTGTGCTCCTAACTCTTCCAGTCATGAGGCCCTGGAGATGGATCTCAGAAATCCTGTTTCTCAACTTCTCAATGGTCTTCTCAGGGGAACAAGGAACAATTTATTTCTTGTGAATCATGAGGAGGAATGGGGAGGGCTGAAGGATCTTGATGGAACTTGCGACTGGACTGATAGGTGTCTGCTGTGTATTGTTTTAAAAAGTTGTGCTTCAATACCAGAGAGAAATTGTGGGGTACATGATTGTCTTTATATAGTAAGTGTAAAACGGAGTTGGGGTGTAACGTCAGCATTCTTGGAAGAGCGTGTGCCTCTTTCTCCTATTGCCATATCTGAGCACAAACCCCACAAGTGCACTTTAGCACAGCTGTTTGGCCCACTATGGGGAAGTGCTTGGTTTGGTTAATAGCTTGAGCAACCAATGCCTCCAGGTCAGCAGCAGCAGCAGCAGCAGCAGCAAACAATTCCAAGTTTCTGTGGGAAAGCTGCCTGCATACTCCAATGGGATGGGCCATGGCTGGCCATGCTGGCCCCTAGGGGTGTTTCCAAGAGCAATGGGGGTGTCTGTTTTTTCTCTCCATTCAGTGTGGCAGGGTGAGTGACAGACAGAGCTGACACTATGGGGGTGCAGCCAGCCAGCAACTTCTCCTGAACAAACCCTGGCAATGTGAGTGTGAGCCCTGCAGAAGCTCAGTAGTCCTGGTCTCATGGATATTTTTTTCTAAACTAGTTTTTATTGTGGGGTTTTGTGTTACAAAGCAAACAGATAAACAGGGAATGTCTCCACTTTCAATTCATAGTTTTTCACAGTTCATTTACATTTGGTGAGAGACATTTTTGTCATAGCCATCTTGCAGTTGAGGGAAAGGAGAGGTGGAGAGAGAGATTGTTTTTTCCTTCTATTGCCTATTCTTAGTGTGTTGTGTCAGCATCACATGGGTAGGTCCTTTGTGTTTTTATTTTTTCTTTATTGATATTGCAAGAGGTTAGGGGTTTCTGAGCTTGGTTAGTCATGTTTAGTAGATTGTGGAGTAGCTCTGTGTGAGGGAGGCCGGCTGGGTTGTTGGGTCACATTAGCCATATGGATTCATATGCTGTTGGAGGGGATAGGTCATTGCTGGTCTCATGTATTTCAGCAAGGCTTTGTGAGAGAGATATTCCAAGTGGACTGCCCCATCCTAATTGGGGATGGTGGAGTGACCTTCTGGATCTTACAACTCAGGGACCAGAATATCTTGAGCTGGCCTCAGATTTGATGCACTGATAGAGGTGATGTTGTTGGCACACTTTACTTCGGCCCAGATTTCACCACCCTGAACAGTAGGCTTATCCTGAGAGCCAGGGAGCAGCTGTGCAGCCTTATTGTTGAGTCTCCTAGTCTTGTTTGTGAGCACCTCCACCCTTGAGGCTAAGCTGCAAGGTCAGATGTTGCCCAACTGAAAGCAAGGCCAGACAAAAGCCAGGGAAGCATTATTTACCTGTCAGCACTGAGGCTGCCCCACCCCCACCCCGCTCTTTCACTTCCCTGCATTTCAAAGGGATGTGGTAACTATCCCTCCTGCAATTGTTCCTCTCCTCAGCTGAGCTGCTGGCTTATGCAGCCCCTGGGATCCTTTTCAATCCTCTGGGCACAAAACAAAGACACCACATAGGATGCATGCTTTCATACAGAGGGAACCAGGGCCCATATGAGCAGCCAAAGTATCTGGAAGTGAAGTCTGTCTTGCCATCGATGGATAAAGTGAGACCATAGATGTTTTTATCTGTGGATGAAGATAGACCATAGTTTGTTATTGAAAGAAAGTTGAAAGTGGTTTGAGAAAGGGTTGGTTCCCTGTTCTTTCTTCTGAGTAACCATGGTTAGGGTTGCATTATAAGGCACTGGTGATTAAGGCTGCAGTCCCATACAACTTCACCTGGGAAGGATCCAGGTGGATTTCTTCCTTCTGTGAAGGATGCCACTGTAAAACCCAAAAGATAAGCTTTGCAAGATCTCAGGTCCTAACGAACAAAGTAAACTTTGCACAATGTCAGGTGGTATTAAAATGGACAAAAGAGAGGAAATGGACCTGCCTCTGTCCTTTGAACACCTTAAAATATAAAATAGAATCATAGAATTACAGAGTTGGAAGGGACCCCAAGAGTCATTTAGTCCACCCACCTGCAATGCAAGAATCTCTGCTAAAGCATCCATGACAGATGGCCCTCCAACCTCTGCTTAAAAACCTCCAGGGAAAGAGAGTTCACAACCTTCCATGGGAGACCATTCCACGGTTGAACAGCTCCTACTGTCAGAAGGTTTTTCCTGATGTTTTGTCGGATTCTTTTTTCCTGTAACTTGAAGCTATTGGTTCGAGTCCTGCCTGCCAGAGCAGGAGAAAACAAATTTGCTCCATCTTCCATGAGGTATTTGAAGATGGCTGTCATATCTCCTCCCAGTCTCCTCTTTTCCAGGCTAAACATGCCCAGCTCCTTCTACCGTTCCTCAAAAGGCTTGGTTTCTAGACCAATGATCATCTTGGTTGCCCTCTGTCGATATCCTTATATTGTGGTGCCCAGAATAGTACACAGTATTCCAGGTGTGGTCTGACCAAGGCAGAAGAGTGGGATCTTAACACTAGACTTCTGTTGATGCAGCCTAGAATAGCATTAGCTGTTTTTTGCTGCTGCATAACACTGTTCACTCAGGTTAATCTTTGTGCTCCACCAAGACCCCTAGATCTCTTTCACATATACTGCTAGTAAGCCAGGTGTTCCTCATCTTATATAGTGGTATCTCGGGTTACAGAAGCTTCAGGTTACAGACGCTTCAGGTTACAGACTCTGCTAACCCAGAAATAGTACCTCGGGTTAAGAACTTTGCTTCAGGATGAGTACAGAAATTGCGCAGTGGCGGCAGTGGGAGGCCCCATTAGCTAAAGTGGTACCTCAGGTTAAGAACAGTTTCAGGTTAAGAACAGACCTCCAGAACGAATTAAGTTTTTAACCCGAGGTACCACTGTATTTATGCATCTGGTTCTTCCTGCCTAAGTGCAGAACCTTACATTTGTCCCTACTGAAATTCATTTTGTTAGCCTGAGCCCAGTTCTCTAATCTGTTAAGGTCATTTTGAATTCTGATTCTGTCTTCTGCAGCATTAGCCACCCCTCCCAGATTGGTGTCATCTGCAGAGTTGATCAATTCCTTCATCCAAGTCATTTATAAAGATGTTGAAGAACAACAGGCCCAGGACAGAACCCTATGGCACCCCACTTGTCATTTTTTTCCCAGGATGACAAGGAACCATTAATGAGTACTCTTTGGGTTTGGTCAGCTACAAATTCACCTAACCGTTACCTCTTTCAACCCACATTTTACCAGCTTCCTCACAAGAATATCATGGCGGACTTCGTCAAAAACCTTACTGAAATCAAGGTGCACTATGTCCACAGCATTCCTCTGATCCACCCAGCTGGTAACTCCATCAAAAAAAGAAATGAGATTCGTTTGGCATGACTTGTTTTTTGGAAACCCATGCTGGTCTTAGTAATATTGAATTATCTGTTCTAGGACCTTTCCTGGTATCAATGTCAAGCTCACTGGTCAGTAGTTACTTGGGTCTTCCCTTTCCCCCTTTTTGAAGATGGGGACAACATTTGCCCACCTCCAGTCAGCAGGGACCTCACCTGTTCTCAAAGAATTCTCAAAGATCATAGACAAAGGCTCTGAAATTACATCTGCAAACTCCTTTAAAACCCTTGGATACAGTTCATCAGGTCCTGGAGATTTTAATTCATTTAAAGTAGCTAGGTGTTCCCTTTCTACCTCTTTTCCTATTTTGGTCTGCAGCTCCCGCTTTCCATCATTTATTCTGTTATCACCCAGTTAGGCATTGCTTTCCTTTTGGGTGAAGACAGAAGCAAAGTAGGTGTTGAGTAGTTCCACCTTCTGTCTGTCACCCAAAAACATTTCTCCATTTTCTCCAAGCAGAGGACCTTCCACTTGCTTGTTCTTCCTCTTAGCTAAAGAAACCGTTGTTGTTGTTGTTGTTGTTCTTAGCCTCTTTTGCAAGCCTGATCTCATCCTGAGCTTTGTTGTGCTTGAATGACTGTGGATATCAGCTGATCTAGTTGCAATGATTTTCCTTAAGCACAGAGGTCTCAGCCACATCACACATTTAAAGCACTCTTATACCACTTGAGAATCCTGGGAGCTGTAGTTTGTTAAGGGTGCTGGGAATTGCAGCTCTATGAGGCCAGCACCCTTTAGAAGGTACAGTTCCCAGGATTCTCCATGACCGTTAACAGTGATATAACAGTACTTTAAATATGCTTTGAGAATGTGAGCAGAGCTACCGTGGGGGGGGGGGCAGAAGAGGAAACGGGGACTTCTGAGAAAAACTGGGAGGTGGATATTTGTTTTTTTGTGGTGTACATCCACTCCATAGTCATTGCGGGGGACTCAAGCATCTTTTTAGTGCTGTTTTTACTTGGCAGCTGTGGGGGATTCAGGCAGCATTTCTGCTGGTACCAATTTTTGTTTTGTGGGAAATCTCATCATCATCTCATATGTCACCACACTAGGAAACAGCAACTTCATTCGCAGCTGACATTTTCCGTTGCCAGTCTGAGTGTTGCATGAGCAGTGGCTGCAGGACCGTCATGGGTGCCTTTCTTTTGGAGCATCTGTGAGTCAGAACAAGAGCTCCCCACCTGGGGAAAGCACTGTTCTAGGAGGTCCGAGGCCTCTACAAATTCTGAATCTCTCCTTGACGGAATCCCTTTTGATGGCATCATACGCTAGATGTTCAAGGCATCTGCTGAACACTTTTTTCTGGCAAGTGACGCGTAATAAGTATTTTCTGTTCTTGTGTCCTGGTAGTAGCAGAGAGAAGGGTGCAATCCATTCTCTGCAGTATAGGTGAGCTTTGCTTCCTGTGCTCAGTCAGTGGTACCATCAGGGCAGGGTAGGATTATGGGGGCAGAAGGCTAGGAATCCCTTCACCAGCTGAGCAGAAGGGATCAGACGAACCACACTTTGAAATAAGTGAAGCAAGACACATCTCAAGGGAGAGGACTGTAAGCCCATGAAGCGCAATGCCAAAATCACATCACTGTGTTCAGCATCAATAGCCACTCCTACACCTCCTACACCTGTCTGCATATGCAAATAATAGTGATACTTAGTATTTACATAATGCATTTCAAAGAGTCAGAGTCACATATGCTGTCTCTGTAAACAATAGCCCCACAAAGGGCAGCAGGACTTGCTGTAGGCTGTCTAATGAGTTCATGGCTGAAGTGACATTTGAACTAGGAACTTCAAGCTTACATTCTGAGCCATCTTCCACATTTTGTATTGGAAATTGTTGTTTTTCCTAAAGCATTGCATAAAATGATTGCCCACATTTCAGAACATTGTTTTACACTTGCAAAAATTGTAACAAACAAATATTTTGAGGTGTTGTGAAGAATTGCCAATGGGCTAGAAAATTAATCTCTTTAAGCCAGGGATGAAAGGGGCATATTATTATTATTATTATTATTATTATTATTATTATTACTACTACTACTACTACTACTGCTACTACTACTACTAGGTAAAAGGTACTACTACTACTACTACTATTACCAACATTACAACATTCCAGCTGTTTTCTACTCAGTGTTCACCAATACTTTATCAAGCCCTGACCAAGCCTTCACCTATGTCTTGAAGGTGCAAGACCCCTCAGTTAGCAGAAGCATATGCTGCAAAGTTTTGCATCTCAGATTACAAGTAAGGAATAGCATGTTTGAATACTTCCCCATATAAAAATACTTCTGCATATAGAACACTTTCAGTATACCTAAAGTCCTTTGCTTATTAGGGGCTACCCCACATTTTCTTCAGAAAATTGCTTTGCACAGGTAACTACCATAGAGTTAACAAAAAAATTCAGAAGTGGGGGGTCCGTGACTTGGCACTTGAAAAATAGGGGTCCTTTGTAATTAGGTAATTAGGAAACACTGCCCTAAACAACAGTACGAGTTGCAAATGAAGCTTTTCAAGGCTTAAGATGATGCTGAGAGATCAAGCAGATATGCAAAGGGGATTGGTTGAAACACCCTGATCTGTGTCTACTCCAAGCCAAATAACTCCACATTCCACCTGACTCCACGTTTCACCTCCCCCACCCCCCAAATAAATCCTCCCTCCTTTCTTTTGCAGCTACAGTGGTATCTCAGTTTAAGAACAGTCCGGTTTAAGAACGATTTGGTTTACAAACTCTTGCAAAACTGGAAATAGTGTCTTGGTTTGTGAACTTTACTACGGGCTAAGAACAGAATCTGAATGGTGGAAGGGCACCGGCGGTGGGAGGCCTCATGAGGGAAAGCGTGCCTCGGTTTAAGAACGGTTTTGGTTTAAGAACAGACTTCTGGAACGGATTAAGTTTGTAAACAGGGTACCAATGTAGTTTGAAGAGAAGCAGGAAGAACTTAAAGAGCTGTGCTCCTTTTAAGGAAGACTGTTTTTCTGCATTGTATTTTTCAAGCGCGTGGACTGGTTTGCAGAGTGCAGGAAACAGCTAGCAGAGTTCCTTATCACATTGCTGCTGGTGTTCTCAGCCCTGTGTGGGGAACAGGTCTGGTGGCCAAGTGCAAAAGGGACCAGCCCTGTCCCTTCCCCAGTTGTGTAGCAGAGGAGATTTCAGCAGGGGAAGCTTGTTGAAGCCCAAGTGGGGAACTGCTGTGGTGCTCAGGTCCTACTTCTGGGGATTCTATGGGCACCTGGTCTCACCCTTAGGATTCTTCCTCCTCATTTCTGTGTATCAAGGAGAAAACCAAACTAGGGTTTTAATAAGGGTCTCACATTGCTCTGGGCTTAGTGATGTCTAAGAGGCTCATTGAAGGTCTGCCTGAGGAATGCTTGGGCAATGTTCGGTGCAGACACATAGGACCATATCCAGTGTTGGTGAGACCTTGACATAGGAGAAGCTGAGAGGATAAGCTGATAACAAGCAGCAGAGAAAGAAAACATAGAGCCGTGATCAGTAACCAACAGCCTGTGGACCAAATGCAGCCTGGTGGGGTCACCACCTGAATTTCTGGCTCCTAAGCAAGGGAGGGGGAGAAATGTAAGAAGCAGCGGCCGTAGGACTTTCTCTGGTGATGGTGTAGCCTTCCCTCTCTAGTCCGTCCCCAGAGAGAACCAAGGAAGGCTCTGTAGAAAAATGTGTGTTTACTCAGGGTGTCACGCCAGAGCAGATGCTGATGCTCTCGGGGGTGGGAGGTGGGGTTATGGGACTCACAAAGGCATCTGTGCAGTAACTGCTGTTCTCGGGTATACTCTGGGGGTGGGGGATCAGCAGGTAGCAACAGAAACATGCTAAAAAATCAGCTCAAACACTTCCTCTTTTTAAACTTGAGTGGCAATTTTGAATTACTAATACCTATTGTCATCACCTTTGGCAAATATACCACGACTAGGTTTCCACCTTGCTATTTAAAACACACACCTCATATCTCCCTATGACAGTTTGTGGTACTGATTATAAGGAGTGAGATTATAGGACTGCTGCATTCACTCCCCAGTGCTTAGTGACGGGTAGGTCCTAGAGTTCAGTGGAACTATTATTTCCCTGAAACGATTAAAATGAACTCCATCCATCCCATGGCGTTAGTTGGCATCTGGAATGTTTCATCATCTTTCCTGGGTGAGACTGTCAAGTAAAACACCCAGACCTGCTCAGGGACTCTGCCGTTGTAATGTCAGGATCTGAAGGCAACACAAGGAACTGCAATGTGAGGATGTGCCTTCAGGAGTCCCTGGCCCAGCCTGGCCACATGACAGCCAAAGAAGCCTCTTTTGCACTGGAGGTCCATGGGATCCGATGCCGATCGGCTGTGGGCTACATACCCCAAGCCAAAGCCTTAAGTAGCAGACTTGCCTGATGAATTTCTACTAGCAGAGAGGTGGGG